>NC_071403.1:98433289-98738602 GCF_017976375.1 Cuculus canorus | reverse complement strand
ACAAAATTGGTTTTAGAGCAGTACCTCTGAACCACAGGAAACAAAATTACTGTCTTAAACTCATATGGTAAAGATTGGAATAGGGTAAGAGTAAAGACTGAAAATGAACTCTTGCTGGAGTTGTGAAGCCAGAAGAAAAGTACATCTTCTTCATGAATGAGAAGGTAAAGTTAGAAAAAAAGAATTGTGCTCTACATGCATTTGGAATAGGAACTCTGATATGTATTGTGTGTGTGAAAAACTTTATTTCTTCCATTCTTTTACACTTCCCAGACAGTAGTGAGAAAAAGATAGCATACCTTTTTGAAAAGAAAAGAAATTTTTAAGATACACTGGTATTTAGGCAACATTTGGGGCTTTTAGGTTATTAAATTCTTTTCACTGACATGCCAATCACTATAAATTATGTACTTTGTAACAGTACAATTTAATGCTTTAGAATTTGTACATCTCATGGTGTGGTGTATGATCAAAATGCATCTATAACCTATGCCTGATAATATGCAGCCAAATGCAGAATTTACTGTTTATTTAGTAGATCTGCAGGGATACGCAGTTCTTTTCCCTCCGAAGTACACAAGACTTCTTTGACTGCCATTTGCAACTTAAAGCATCAATCCAGACCACACAAAGACAGGAGAAGGAAGACCAGAAATAAAGGGACTAAAATACTTTCTTGGCAATTAAATACAATGGTTCATAAGGTTCATGAAGTCAAATGAACTCCTTTCCTTGCCCTGTTTTCCCTCGTCCTTCCCCCTGCTTTGAATACCTCTATGATTTCTATCACTATTATTTGCAAGGCAGTAGTACTATGACCAGTACTTGACAGAGAGGTGTGCCAGATGACCAGAAGTAAAATCATTGGAAAAGAAGGCTGTCTCATAATAATTCTAATTCACACTTTATGTTGCTTTCATTGGTTTTCTAGCCTAACTCAGAAAATCAAAATTCAACTAGGGAAGTTCGAATGAGTGTAAACTTTAATAAAAACTAATTTCCTCTTTACCTCCCAATGCTGAACTTAACACATCACTCACATAAACCCACCCAAGCTCTAAAGAATCAGCGTTGTGAGGTCTGTGTGGCCTTCTACAGACTGCTTTGGTGTGGGAGTTTGGATTGTTTTTGACCCCGTGACACTGAATGGCCAAGAGCTTCCATGCAAGCACAATGGTACTGTTAGTGCCCATTACTAAAAGCCTTCTTGTTTCTTTCAACTGCTCGCAGGCCTCCTAAACAGTGAAAGAAATCCATACATCATTAATAAGGACACTTAATTTAAATCCTGCTCTGAGAGAATTCTCAGATATTCTCTTAACTTTTATTTTTTTTTGAGTTAAAATAGTTGAATTCTGATGTAAGGCAGAGTCTTAATGCAAAGGAGTGTTGGGCCTTATTTAGGAATGCCCGGAAACTAGTGGCAATTGTAATCATGGAGTAAAACTGGAAAGTAGTACTGGCACACCAGTAAGAAACTCCCATGGAATGAAAGTTTGCTGAGTTTTGGGATATGTCAGCTAGTGAAAAAAACTCAGTGAGCTTTCCTGTAAAATGATCTCTTTTGATTTGAGGTATGTTATTACTTTTACATTTCTGCTGACAGTAACTTTATTTTTATTGGGACTACATGTATTCAGGATTTCTAACAGCCATTTGTCACTCAAAATGGACTCATTTTTCTCTAAGAAAGGGAATTACTAAATTCCTACAGAAAGTTGATGTGAAAGAAAATGAAACAGGATAGTCGGTAGTGAAAGGTCTTTAATATGCACATTAAAAATTTTACTTCTATTTGTGACCAGTTGACACAGCTAAAAACCAGACAGTACAAAATAGTCAGGGTTATTTGTCACATGAAAATAATGTGAGTTACTTTTGCCTAAGCTCTATCTCTACAGTCTTTGGTGGAGTTAATCACATAAGGGATGAATGCTGACTAGAGGTTTCAAAAGGTTTTACTCTGCTGTCACTTTGAATTTGAAACTGTTTTCTAATTTTGAGATTTTTTTTGGAAAATAAGTAACAACAGCAAACAATTGCAGAAAAACCTCTAAGCTGGACTGTATTGCATGAGAGTTTGCTTAAAATTGCTAAAATCGGTCCATCAGCCACAGTAAGAGCAGAAGCAACTAATGCCACTTTTAGTGTAACATCTTTAAATGTTTAAAGCTGATTCTAGTGTCTATGTAGTCCGGAATGAGCCAGTATATGAGTGATTAAACAACTATCCTATCATGCTCATTCTTCACAGGTTCCATGCTCAATTCCCTATTGAGTGCCTTTTGGTTACATAGCAGATATCTATCTATGTGTCTCTCCATCTATGTATCCATGTGTGCATACATGCACATGAACGTACATACACACAAGTACAAAGAAATATCTTTAGAGAGAGAGAGAGAAAACTTGGAAGATAAATTCTTCTTCTCATGCCATTAAATCTAATTGAATGCCTTTGAATTAAACAGTTATTCTCCTGTTAAACTAGACTAACTCAGAGCTGTCTGTGTTTTTGCAGTTAGAAAATCTATTATATAAACTGAATTATCACTGAAAATGCACTCATGAACTTACAGTTCATGCATAATTCTTTTAAAATTAAGTGAATCAAAATAGCCCATAAAAAGGTTATATATATTAAATATATATATAATTACATATGCATAAAGAGATATATGTATGCACACACATTTGGAGATATATATTTCATAGGTACATGTGTAATTCTGCTCTCTGGTGTGTATTATGGCTTCCAGTGAAGGTAGCTGCAAAAAAATTTCAGAGACTCCTCTAAGGCACGTTTAGTAATTCTTTTACCCTAGGCTCCCTGATCTCTGTAAACCTGAGTAGAGTCTTACCAAAGATGTCACATTCAGTTTAAAGATTCTTAAATTACTTTGCAGCTACTCCCAGAGAGACTTGAGGAAGATATAGCCTCGGGCCTCTGTGGAAACCTTTCTATTTTGAAGGAATTCTGGATCTTGTCTCTAAGTCAGGTTTACACACTGTACTTAGCAAGCACATGATTGCTTTACAGAACACTGAAATATGATTTCTTTGGTATAAATGTTTAGGCAGCAATGCCAAACAGCAGGAAATTAGGGATACCTTTTCATGGAATTTGTTTTGGAAATTTAGGATAGGAAAAAGTATATAAATCTCTGAGAAGAAAATGATTCTTTGGAATTTGGGTACATCTAAATTAGCATTTCACTGTGGGTCAAGGCTGTGCTTTTACAGTGAATCTCTTTTTTGACCCCAGCTACCATGGCTTGGTTCACATCAGAGAGAGCACAAACTGGATTCTTTTAGGATGTCATTAAGCCAGACGATGCAAACATAATACACTCCAAACCATCAACTGGAAAATTCATTCACACTTTAATATTCCTTTGAATGTCTAAATACGTGCACGTTGAGCATGTACAAGTCCTTGCTATGTTTGTTTTCATAAATATTTAAGCAACTGAGCCTCATTAGCTAGAACAGTATCAGAGTCTGAATCACAAAATCACTTGAATGAATATGCATGAAATCACCATTAGTTCTGCATTTAGAGTAATTATTCTTCACGTATATCTGGCCAGGAAATGGACAGCAAAGAAACCACTCAACTAGTTCCCTTGAGCTCAAGTGAGAAAGGTATTTTAGGCCTGATTTTCTGCTGCTTTGCATGTTGTATATTTCTGCAAAACGAGTGTGAAACATTATCTGTTTTGAAAACGTTTCACAACAATGAATAACGCTGTTTCAGGAAGTTGTTATGTTATACATCTGTCTGTATCTAATTCTTGCTTATGCTTATTATGTAAACTTTTGAGAACAGGGACATATTGGTACTATGGTACTGGAACTATGCTGAACAGAGCAGTATCTTATTCAGTGTCTGGAACTTCTGTGCCTTGTTGCAATGTTACAGTATAGTTTTTCAGTGTTCAGGACGCTGGAGGCTCAGTCATCTCATATTTACAATGTTCTAAATTATAGAGGATATATGTGGTCAAACTATATATTAATATAAGAGTCAAGAGCATACGGTTAACTGTGTTGTACAAAGGGCAATCACAGATATTTTTTTCATGAATAGAAGGTTAAAATTTATGGAATAAGACAGGAGTTAGGAATTATTTACCTATGTTCTTGTGAATACCTATAAGGGATAACATTATGATCATGTCATACCATGACCAAAAATGGGGATACTAGTATGGGAAATATTATTTTCAGCTCCCTCCCTTCCTCGTCTCCTTTTCCACCCCCACTCTTTTGTTCTTTGTCATTCAGTGTTTTGGTTCAAGTTAATTAAAGATTCCTGTTGCAGCCTCCTGGAGTGAAATTCTGGCAGCATGCCCAGTGCTGCCATAGTCATGTGTAAGCAGTCCCTTCAGTAAGCTCCATAGTGTCTTTAAGAAACTATACAGAAAGGAGGAAAGAAACTGAATCCAGATGAAATGGGAAATCAGATATTTCTTCCACTTGCGCTGAAATCTGTGAAGGCTGCTCCATAAGCTGAAAGAGAAGGGAATTCATATGCTGTGCAGTCTTAAGGAAAAGCATGTTTTCTTCCCGACCCCCCTGCCCTTCACTGAAGACAAATCTGTGAGAAAGCTTGCAGTGAGACTGTGAACCTAGTAATGCAAAACATGGATTCCCAACTCTGCTTTACTCTGTTAGTAAAGGTGTAGGATAGACCTGTCAGGGGAACACAAAAAAAACAAACAAAAGATTTAAAGGTGCAACTCAGGCAGATAAAGGCTCTTCCTAATGACAGGGTTAAGGCAGAATTCGATGTCCAAACCAACATTTTGACATATGAATTGTAGAGAAAAGAGGACTTAAATGCCCAATAGGAGAGTAAACATGTCTAACACGCTAAGTAGTAATCATATCCTGAACTGCTTGTTGTTAAATAACACATTAAAAAGATTTAAAAAAGTATAGTACATAGTCATTTCTTAAACCTCACATGCATAACAAAAATCAGAAATATTCCTGAAGAACCACAGATCTGATGTATTTTGTGCTTGGTTCTTAATATATGACACTATACTTGGCTGGTAATTACTGAAGAATTCTCCTGTATTAGTGACAGCACCATTAGAAATCAAAACAGTTGATATTTGCAGGTATATTTTACATATAAATTACAGTTCACTAGGTGGTAGATTCTGTGCTCGTAGGGATAATCTGGAATTTGGTGGGATAAAGGAATAAGTTTTGAAACTATGTGTAATATTGTTTGGTTTCTTTAAACATTTAATTTTACTGTCCACACCATCTGAATTTGTTGCTCTCCAGTGTCCTGTTTAATTTTTCAGGGGTTTGGTTGTTTGGGGGTAGGTAGTGTTACATGGAGTCTAAACTTTGTCCAAGGCAATTAGGCTTAAAAAAGAAGTCTTAAACTTAACAACTGATTTCTATGTCAAAGAGCTATCATTAATTTATATATCAGGGCAGTGATTTCTTGGCAGAAAGAACAGCCTGTTGTAACACAGGAGACACCCATTTGAGGTGCAAACTTAGGACAGAAGTTATGATTCAAGGTAGCAGAGTTTCAGCTGAAGGTTTAGAGTAGTATTTCAGGTGAAGTAAACCCAATCACTGCAGTGCAAATTTCCCCAAACAGCAGGTTGAGTGGAATAGGTCCAGTTTCCTGTGACTAATTGGATGTTTTGTAACTTTTTTTTTTTTTTTTTTTTTTTTAAAGCAACAGAAATGGTCCAAAAAGCAGCCCAGGTGAAAGGGATAATAGATGTACGCTGATATGGGTATATGTGTTTCTTGCCCTTTCAAACCTTTGAAGTCAGGCTAGGGTCAAATTACTCAAGCAGAACAGCTCTGTTGACAAACATGTGGTCTTCCAAAAACAACCCCAGTATGAGAGGTGCTGCTAATTTAAAATAACAGGGTGGGATGGGGGAGGAAAAAAAAAAAGAGAAAGAGAGGGAAAACGAGCACCAGTCCATATGAAATCCAACCCAACTGCCACCTTCCCTGCAAGCCTCCTTTTGTAAGCCTGCCTTCCCTGCAGCGTGAATCAGCCATGGTTGGGGTTAAATGGGTAGCTTTTTTTCTCCTCACAATGGCCAAGAGTGACAGGTTGAGATAAATGATTTACTGGTGGAGATGATTTGAAGGACAGAGCCAGGCAGCCTTGGGAACACACACACAAGAAAAGGACAGTAGCAAATCAGCCTCTCCTCCTCCTCCCTCTTTCATGGTTTTGACTGAAAGATCACAGAGTGAGTCTCTGACAGACACAAGGACTATTGAGAAGCTATTTTTATTACTTATCCATGGCAGCCTTTCTTTGCTGAGAACAGACCTAAGGTTAATTAACCTTTACTGGTTTTCCCTTCTTCTTTTTCTTTTTTTTTTTTTTAATATTTTTGTTTTTCTTATTGGGGTTGCAAGCCCGTAAGTTGGCAGGGTCACATGCCATGGGCAAAGGGAAAGTCTCTGTGTGGGACTTCAGCACAATAAAGCTCAACAAACTCATCCCTAGCCAAAACAAAGCTTTGCACGCAGAAAGGCGATGCATTGGGGCTGTAGTGCAGGCAGAGCTTGAGTTGTCCCAGCTGTTGTCAATTGGAATTTGCTAGAAACAGTGCTCTTCCCCACCTCCCCCCGCTGTTGAACTGCCCTGGCGTCGATGGTTCTGAGCACCAATATGTATCCCAGATTGTTTCCTCAATGCTGTTTGATCTGGCTGTGTGGGCAGGAATGAACAGCCTTGTCTGCATGCGGGGCATACTGCAGTGCTGGCGTGTTGCATTTTGCCCATCTCCTCACAAGCAGGCCAGGCAGCCAGGGACAAGACGATGGTCAGGTCATGGGCTGGCTGGGGACCCTCAGCACCAGCCCAAGGAAAGACAGCTCTGAGCCTCCTCTCTACCCGCAAAGTGGGGAGAAAGGCAGTTTGAAAAATCAAGTCAGCAAACCCTCAGAACTGGCTGAGGCTGGAGGGAAAGGGCACAGCAGAGAGCAGCTGAATGAAAAGCACCTGTTGGCTATCATGCCTGCCCCCACTTTACTGGGGCACCTGTTGGGTCCTGTGTGAGGCTCGTCAGTCCAGCAACCCTAAGTGTTATCCCCAGGTGGCTTACCCTCCTCCATGCACCCATGACCTCGCTGCCTCTGTGGGATCAGCCTGTAAAGGGGAGCAGGAGATGGAAGCCCTGTGGCACCTCGGTAGATCTATTGGAGCTGCCCCTCCAAACATTTGCAAGGAAAAGTGAAAACTTTTTTTTAATAGAAAAAGAGCCTTTTCAGGTAGTTGATGTGAGTTGATCTGAAAAAAAACCCGAAAGGCAGATCATAGAAGATAGCAAGGTTGAGTTTATGGAACTTGTAAGAGCTGTATTACTCAAAAGAGGCAATGCTCTCTTTCTGTGATGTATATCATTTGGTGTACAATTCTTCAAGCACAGTGAAATAATACATCCTGTCTCATCTTATAACCTGCAACTGTCATGTCATTATTTGTAACTGAGAAACAGACAGCAGCAACAAAATTCTTGAAGTAATACTGCAAATATGTAATTTTTCTAGTGTCTCACATCAAATGACATCCAAAATCCTGTGAATCACATTCTCTAAATATGCAGCAAGGCTTTATCCTGTTATATTCAGCTAACTTAAAAAAAAAAGTCACTCAGTGATATCTCAGACATCTTAACTAGTTAGGGAAGAAATTTGAACAGTAAACCCAGTGTGTGTGATAAAACAGAGTTTTTTGCTTGCTAGCTTTCTATCGTATTCTTATTTTTATAGTAATTTTAATGAAACCTTGCAGTTATTCAAAAGAAACAATATGAACATGTGAATACGATGGCAAAGAAGCATTTCATATCAGCAAATTTGAAAGACATGACTTGATTTAATGGAGAAGTGAAAGGATCTACAGAATGGCAACTTTAGAGAACAGAAGTGTTGTTAGTTAATCTGTTGCACTGTAGAGTTGTACTGTAGTGTTGCAGTATGCTGTCACATGATACATTTCTGATAGTCTCTTGAATGCTCAGTTGCAAATAAACACTTCTGTTTTAAAATACAAAGAGCAAAACAAACTAAATCTAAAAATGCAAGAAGGAACTATGGTACTTTTTTCTGTGAAAGAGAGCAGTGTTTGCAAAAGATGAAGCAACTCTGAAATAAGCTTACCCAATAGGCTTCTGAATACAGATTTGCTGCTGCAAGGATTATGGCAAGTAAAAACAGGAGAAGAAATCTTTCTCTTCCACATACTTCCAGAAAAAAACACTCAGTGCGCTAGTGTACATGGGGAATGTTGGGATTATTTCCTTCTTGAAATCCCAGAACAAATGTACTTCTTGCATATTGAACAGGATGAAAGTTATAATTTGAGGCTCAAGAGTGGCCTTTCTAAATGCAGGACTGCACAATAACATTTATGCTTGCTCAGTTACCAGTGTCATTCATATTAGGTTCTCACTTTACCACTCTAATTTGCCTGAAATTAGTGTAAAATTCCTACAACTCTTAGCCTTTACTGTGGATGATATGTCCTGTCCATTGTTTTTCTGTGACTTTCTCCTTACCTTCAGGGTTTTTTTCTATTTTCTGCACTTTTCCCAGCCCTAGTTCTATTTTCCTCTTCTCTTTCATTTGCTTTTCCCTGGACTCCTTTACAAGTTTCCTTGTCTCATAATCCTCCCGAGTCACTACAATTGCAATAGTGTTCAGAAACCAGAGAGTCCAGGAGTTGGCTTTGAAGGCAAGGATGTGAAAACTATGTAAGGGTGGAACGGAACACGTGTAGGATGCAGGGTTCCCATTTCATTCCTTATTATCATGCTATGCCACTAGCACCACAGTTTTGCTGCCTCTTTCCTGTTTGTCCATGTCTAATGAATGCTTCGGCTGATCCCAGCTGAGGGACCAAATATAATCTGTTGGCCAAAAAAACCCCAAACCACAGAATAGGGCTGTGTTGAGTTACCCAAAGAAGGAGTGAGATGGAGTCCCTGACAGTCAAAGGTCCCTGACAGTATGGGCTGTCTGGGCTCTGTACTGCAGCTTCCCTAGGCAGCTGAAGTGTAAAGTCCCCTCCAGCCACCTGGCACTCTCCAGTGGCATTGGGTAGCCTATGATGCTGACAAAGGACATGTGGGTTGGTCTGTTCCTTCCAGCAGGGCACAATCCTGAAGCACTACTTGGAGTCAGCAGTCCGTGCTTTGGTAGCACCAGTCACTTAGTTTCTCCCTATGCTCAACAATTATTTCCTTCTAGCAGATATTTCCCAAAGCCTTTCTTTACATTACAATTCTTTCATTGCTTTATAAGTGGTTACATCACATCACAAGACCAAAAAGCACAGCGAGGCTGAGTGTAACTTGGCCTTGTTCTGGCATTTCTTTGTGATGTGTTATGTCAGAAATGTAAAGAAAACAACATTTTCCTTTTTCTAGTTTGCTTGGGCAGCACTGGTCACTACAGGTTGCCTGGCCTTCTGCCTGCAAGATGTGTGTAATTTATGAGACTAATGAGGATTCTGTACTGGAAGTAGGAGAAATCGTGTTTATAAAGCTGTACATACTTACTGAAAAGATGCATTTGAGCTTAACAGAAAGTGGGCTCTGAGTTAGTGCTGCTGGGGTGGTTGCAGAGAAGCTGGCAAGGAAGGCCAGTGTTTGTAATTGCTTCTGCTTGAAAATGAAGAGTGATGAGGGAAAATCCAATAATGCAATGTTTTGTTATTTCTGTAGATTTTCTTTTTTGTCCTACTGAATTTCAACTCCTTTTAAATATACATTTTTTCAAAAGGGATTTGACACAGCCAGGAGAGGCTGAAATTACCCTTAAAAGGTAAGAAAAGAGTAAAAAATTCTAGAGCATGCTGGACTTGGGAACAAAGTTCCTCCTTATACTCAGCCTAAGCAAGAGCTGACAAACAGGACCTGTTACATCTAGACTCAGGGCCTGATCACGTTAAAAAGAATCACATCTGTATTAGTTTTTTCATGTGTACACAGGAAATTATAACTCCAGCTCCTATGGCACAGTATGCTGACATATTGTTGCTTACTGTGAGGAGTCTCTCTTTTATGTCCTCGTAACTACAACCTATTTGCTTTGAAATGTCACACTCTTACAAGCCTTGCCATTCCCCATGCAAGGATCAACTACTTGTTTTTAAAAGAAAACTTATCACTTTATTACCTTGGGGATGATGAGCATGAAGCCCTGATTTAAAAGGCTTATGTGCTTGTAGGAATCGAGGAGGGTTTACAGATAAAGCGTTCAAGGAGTGCTTAATTTCCAGTCCTGCTACTAACCTACTAAGCTACCTTGAGCAACTCACTTCACAACTCTGCAACTCTGTTTCCCTTTGATATTTTTGCTTGTTTGTTTACCTTGCAACATGCTGGAAGCCTCTCTATACTACCCTGTGGAATGAGTCCCGATCTGGTTTTGGTTGTCAGATTAAAACAGTACATTTAAAATGGTAAAAATAATCCTAAACAGATTATTAACCCTTTCCAAGGCCCCTCTATTTTAGCAGACCATGGTACCTTACTGAAACAATTTTTCTTGAAATATTCTAGCAGCACATCAGTCATTCTGGATTTCTGCTGACAGTAAAGCCTTAGGTCAGCCACATCCATCATAAAGCTATCACGCAGTTGTAGATACATTTTATGGCTTGAGGCCATAGGTAGATGGATCAGTACAACCAACCTATGAGTAAGGCAGTGACAGAAAGAAGTAACTGGCATAGGGGAAAGCAAAAGCTTTCTGTGGAGGAACTTTTAGGGAAAATATCTAAGCACATATGTAACACAGTTACACTGTATGGATCTTTAAAGGCAAGGGGAGCCGGAAGGAGAAGATTTAGGGGAAACAAACACCTAGTCCATGAAAATAATATTTTGAAAGATGTACAAAAGTGGAATTTTTTTCTGAGTTTCCATACTTACTTTCTCTGCACAGAGGAAATACTCCTGTACTGTAGATCCAATGTATAGGGTTAGCAGTTCTTCAGCTATCAGGACTCCTGCTTTTGTAAAAGAGATTATGCTCTGTATCACAGCTTTGTCTTATTCACACTGTCTCAGGAAGTTCGAGTGTTACAACAGTACTATTAATTGAAATATCTTGCTTCCACTGATATTTTGCCTTGTTCTGTGAAAAAAAAAGGTGAGACTGTTGTGATTGCTACATATTACAAAAGACATTGGAATGAATAAGACTGTGACCTTTCAGAATCTTGCATCTAAATAACACTGGGTACTTTATTTGGTGTCTCTCTTTGCCAGGAGAAGGAAAAACCCTCAAACTTCTTCCCCTCCCCAAACCCCTACATAATAATAGCAAAGAAAAGAAAATGCCTGCAAGACTACTTATGAGTCCAGTAGTAAAAAAAAGGTACTTCTAATTTAGTTTACAATTTTTCAACTTTATTTAATTCATAAAAGATCCTTTCTTTTCCTCAAAATTTTGATTAAAGTAATGTTACAAACTGTAAGAGCCATCTCAAAAAATTTAAAATGTTTCCTTCGTAGATACCTAGGTCTAGCTTTCGACCATGAAGAAAACAGGCACCTTGAGGCTAGACTTATTTAATTGGCTGTTCACTGAACTTATGAGAGATCTACTTTAAAAGGAGATGAATCGTACACCAGAAGTGCTATTTCTCTCCATTCACTACAAAGGCAGAATAGATGGTTAATCCAGATGCAGGCAGTGACATAGCAGATAGCTGTTGTGGATCAGATGAATTGACCAAAATACTTTTATAGGAGCTTCAGACAATAAATAGCCAAGAGATATGTGTGAAGTTAAATGAAGGCTTAATTCAAAAGCCTGTTACACTCTGATCATCCTTCATTACCTCTGAAAAAGTCTACCCTTAAGTCAGTCAGGTTGAAATGGGGATTGGTTAGTATTCGTTATTTGCTATTTGTTTTCTAATTTCTAAGTCTTTGTCATCCTAATGAGTCCTGTTCCTTTTTATCACATTTGTGTGCATCTGCACACGTGTGTGCATGTGTATGTGTGTACAAGTTTGTAAAGGCAGCACTGGCTCAAAACCTTCTCAGGATTGTGGACTGAATTGATTTTTTATGCTCCCTGGATGAGGCAGGGAGAAGGCTTAGAGGTCAGGCCAGAACAGGAGGAGAGCTAGTAACAAGCAGCAGGGGAAAAGGATTCTTTTTCCTTTCTCAGGTATAAGTAATGGTGCACCATTATGCGCTCCTCAACTGCCCGACTCCTACTGTGACTGGAGTTAGCCTCTAGAATATGCACGCCCATGGGCTCCATGCGTGCAGCCATATGGGTTTTCTAGTCCTAACATATTGCCTTCTCTGTTACTCTTGGAATGAGTAAAGATATTACACCTTTTTTAAAACGGAATGATTTTTTATGGTAATTTTTTTTCTATATCAGAAAAGGTAATATTAAAAATACTACTACTTTGTTGCCTGTGACAACAGCCAAAGACCGACAGTCTAAGTTCTTCCATGGAAAGATGCTCTGGCTGTATATTTCTCAGGGCTACCTGGTCATAAAAACTCCGAAGTTGCCATTTTATACCACTTAGTTCCCAGGATGTCTATATGTAGATTTGCTCCCATGTTCAGAGATGTCCCATTCAGAGCTGGCAGTCACATAAATACCCTGCTAGCTTTCCTGTCAGAGCTGACCCACTCTGCAGAGAGCAGAGATCTTCAGGCGAACTATGCAGAGAATTGAGACAGCGTGCATGGCAGTTGAGATGGACTTCCCAGAATGCCTGAAATGGAGTTTACTGAAAAGTAGCAAATATTTCCATGATTCTGGCTTTCAGTTTTCAAGTTGTAATGAAATCCTTTTTGTGTGAGTGTGCTATAAAGCCCCATAACTTCTTTCATCTGGATCACTAGAGGTAATTTTTTAAAAACTTCACTGCCAGTCATGAAAAATCCGTCCCAAGTTACATCAGGGATATCAATGACGTATGTACTTTTAGGTTAACACCATTAGAAATAATAAGTAAACAAACAAAGTTATTGTTAGTGGGCTTAGAACATCTTTCAATTATTAATTATATCACAGAATGATAGAATGGCTTGGGTTGGAAGGGACCTTAAAGATCATCTAGTTCCAAGTCGCCTGCCACAGGCAGGGATACCTCCCACTGGACCAGGCTGCTCAAGGCACCATCCAGCCTGGTCTTGAACACTTCCAGGGATGGAGCATCCACAATTTCCCTAAGCAACTTGTTCCGGTGTCTCACCACCCTTGTAGTGAAGAATTTCTTTCTAGTGTCTAATCTAAATTTTCCCCCCTTCAACTTAAACACACTCCCACTCCAGCTTGTTCTGTCACTACATGCTCTTGTAAAAAGTCCCCTCCCATGTTTCCTTCAGGCCCCCTTCAGGTACTGTAAGGTCACTATAAGGTCTCCTCTCAGCCTTCTCTTCTCCAAGCTGAACAACCCCAACTCTCTCAGCCTGTCCTCATATGGGAGGTGCTCCAGCCCCTCTGATCATCTTTGTGGCCCTCCTCTGGACCCATTCCAACAGTTCCATACCCTTCATGCGTTGGTGATTCCAGAACTGCACACAATAGTCCGTGTGGGGTCTCACAAGAGCAGAGTAGAGGGCCAGAATCACGTCCCTCGACCTGCTGGCCACGCTTCTCTTGATGCAGCCCAGGATATGCTTGGCCTTCTGGGCTGTGAGTGTGCATCGCCAGCTAGCTCATGTCGAATTTCTCATCAATCAGTACCCTCAAGTCCTTGTCTGCAGGCCTGATCTCAATCACATTGTCTCCCATCCTGTATGGAATTTGCAGATTGTTCCAGCCCAGGCGTAGGTCCTTGCACTTGGCCTTGCTGAACCTCATGAAGTTCACACAGGCCCACTTCTCCAGCTTTTTTCCTGTATATTATTTACAGATATTTGACAGCATATTTTTTTTTCTGGAAGCCTGCCCTCCAGTTAGATATAAAATGCTTTTTCCATATTTTTTAAATGTTAAAAAATAAACATGACAGGAGAAAACTGACTGAAGATCTCCTGGCTATGCCCTTCTATGCACAGCTTGAAATCTCTCCATATTTATCTGAAGCAGATGTTCCTGGCAGGACACATACTGCAGCCAGAGGTGAGGATGGAGGTGTACAGGATTTGAATACATTTCAGTACAGCTCCCACATCCTGTTTACACATAGCCGCTGGCTTGAGAACAACACAGGGGAAAAAAAAAGAAGGGAGAGTGTGTGTAGAAGGAAGGAACAGTTGACGGGAGTCGTGCTACTAACACCACTGCTAGGCATGCATATTGATAGTGCTGTAGATTTGCGGTTCTCCTTGCACCTGCCATTGCCAGCGACACTTTCTCTGCTACTTTGGCAGCTGCTGATAGATGTGCTGTCTTCTATCATAGGGGAGGGAAAAGAAAGAGAGGGAACAATTCACTGAGAAAAAAAAAAGAAAGACTGCTTACCTGCAGAGAAGCTATACCTTCTATTCAGTAATGCTACCCAGGCTCAAGAAAAAACACAGCTGGAATTCACTTCACCAAATTTTATGTCTCATTAAAATCATGGATTGATTTTTAATAGTAGAAAGGTACTTACTGAATCATTAGTGGGTAGTGAGAAATATTAATAATGTTAATGCTAAGCCCCATTTGAACAGTCATTCTGCTGGAGGATGGACTTTTTTGAGGCAAGATATTTACTAGCAATTTGATTTCTACACACACATACAAGTGACAAGTCCACTTTTCTGTGCACCGTACATGCATTTTCATACCTCACTTTTAACTCACTACTCCTATCACTACTCCTATTTACATCGTCCACAAGTATTCCCATTTAATCCTAGGGAGATAAGGAAGAGGCATAGATATACCTTCCATCTTTTTCTGGTTCTTGGAGGTTTTGTTTTTAAAAAAGATCATTAAGGGGTCAGTTTTCCCTGTCAAAGACTCATAAAATTACTAATGGCAAAATTCCCAGGAGGCAGAAATGGAAGAAACAGCTTTTCAAGGTTGTTTTTGACAGAGTTCGCAACACAGGCTGGGAACACTGTGTATCTGTTAGGTGTCCCTGTAACACTATATTCTGCCGAAACTCACTACTGGCTTCACATCTACATGGTCATACACATATAGAACATGGAATAGTCTGAAGGACATGTACTTTCCTGTCCTTAAATTACATGAGCTTATGAACACCACAGACTGACTTATGTTTCATCACCTAATATTTTAAAATGCTTGAGAGGAAGACACATTTAATGCCAGCAATAATTAAGTAATTGATTTTCTAGGACAATATAGGAGAAGTTCAAAGCTTATAAAAAAATTCTAGAAATCTATGTACTTCTAGGTTAAAAAACTTTAGCATGAAAGTTTCTGTTTCCCCAGCCCATATTAACTTCTTTACTACTGTCTTTTCTTCTTCTTCTTTTTTTTTTTTTTTAAACCAAACAAACAAAACCAGAAAGGAACCATCTTAGTGCTGAAGACTCTTCTTTTTTTTATGCATCAAGTTTCAGCAGGTGACAGAAACTTCTAAAAGTATGCACTGAGATAAGCTACATTTCCCCGAGTGCCTTGCTTTGCTTTCCCCTATTATAGTGGGATTATTTTGCTATCCAATGGTATTAGGTCTTTATTTTTCTTATTTCAAATAATCTAAAAGACCACAAATTTGGGATCAAATTGGAAGATAGAAGCAAAAAATTAAATTCTGCTTTATTCTCAGTTTTTTCTTCTAATCTTTAATCTATTTAGCACTTAAAACTCAATCTTCAGATAAGGAACAGCAGTCAATCACTTTGTTCATTCCCATTTGGTTTTGCATAACACAGCCTGTTGAGTTCCTTTTTCCCTGAGAAGGCAATAATTAAAATAAAGATGAATTGAGACCTTACTGTATTATTACTAGTAATCCCAGCTCACATTTACATAGCTTTGCAACTACAAAGTTTGTTGAAAGCTTTTCAAGTTGCAAATGGAAAAAGGATCCATCTTAGGGTCAAGAAGAGGCTGCTCGAAAAGTGTTTAATTTTGTATTACAGAAATGTTTAGAACAAGATGAAGCACTGTAATTGGAAATACAGACACTATTTGGGGAAGAAGGCTGTTTTATCTTTCATGATATTTTCTATTTCCATATCTTTTACAGTATTTAATTGAAGAATCTGGTCTTTTGGAGTTTTGTGGTGGTGTCTTCTACCTTCTGGTATAAAACTCATTGATAAAGTTAATGAAAACTAAAATATCATCAAAGACAAACAGCAATATAACCATTTTTCTGACTGAAGTCTTTGGCCTTCAATCGGAAGGTATGCTTTGCAACTTCATGTATTATTATTGCCTCTTGGAAACACTCCGAAAATAGTCCCTAAGACAAAGACTTTATGAGTGACAACATAACATCAATGATGTGTATCAAATGGAGAGTGACAATCATATTAGTGGTATAATACTAACATCCCTTTCAAGTCAAAATGACACTAGGAGATGAAAAAGCACTAAGGAGACACCATTACTATCAGCTATGTGTTACAACACAAGTATGGGTTTTAAACGAGACTCCACTTCTATTCATTTTTTTCTGGCATTTCCAACAAGGATAAGATCATTTAAGATAAGGTCCTTAAAGATTCAAAAGATAGTATTCTACCTATGTGTAAGAAAAAAACCTCAGCTATACAGCAGCATTATTGTATATTGATATTTCCAGAAACTGGATATTCCAAAGAAATCCTTCTTATTTGAAACAAAATAATGAATCATAGCAATATCAGAATACAACACTTGTCGTCTGCAAATAGAAAGGATTTCTACATAATTTGTTTATGATAAATAGAGACTATATTAATAACAATATTTTTTGTTGTTTCACACTTCTAAATTGCATGTCCAGAAGTCCTAGTTTACAAAGTAAAAGTGGAAAGAATTTTTATCCTTATCTAATTATATAGTAATCATTCTAAATGGTCAGGATTGGGACCTGAATGCACTGACAGCTACATGATGAGAAAAATTCATTTTAAGTGAATTGCTTTGTATCATAGCAAAAACCTTAATATTCATATGTACTTGAGGATATATTTTTTCCTTTTTGTATTATTTATCTTGCTTCACTTGAGCTTTGCCTAAACAATTTTCTGTCCTTGATTTTGTACACAAGCCTGCCACCAATTTTCTGTTCTCTCAAATTTTTTTTATGTCCCTTATTAACAATAAATTTCATCAGCTGCAATATTTTCTTGTAACCTTCTTTCTCTTTGTGACTCGGTATTCTTTTTTAATATGTAGAAACACTTTCAGTTCATTTTCTCAATCGTGCTCATTTTTTCCTTTGTCATGAAGTGATCTCCAGGGCTTCACAACTGCATTCTTCCATTTCTCATTGAAAATAAAAACAGTGAAAGGAATGAGGCAATGTTATACTGCTAGCTCATGAAAAGCGAGGATGAAATCATCAATGAGTCAAACACTGAGCTAAATACAATTTTGTCTGCAGGGTCTGACTGGGCTGTTCTTTGTGTTCCCTAGGAGAAGAGGTGTATCAGAATGTCTATAGTAACCTGAGCTATCTGAATCCCTTGGATTAGTATCTTCATTTAAGCAGAGGATAAATTATGTGAAATACTATAAATACTTCAGGTTCCGGAATTTTTGAGTATGTGTTTTGTAAAACCAAAATCAACTGGTTGATAATCAGAGACAATAACAATGTTTTTACCAAACTAAAATATATCCATGAATTTTTCAAGGATAAAATTAGTTAATTATGGACTACCACACACCAATATAAGCTTATTCAGAGCGAGACTCCTGTGTATCTGATAACACCACTGAGGTGCAATATAAACATTTCAGTGGTCCAAATGCCCACAAAACCAGAACATTAGAAGTGACTGACTCCTCTCCATTGGCACCCATTTCCTGACTAGGCTGAGGAATTCTTTCGCTCTTTGTTCAGTAGTTAAAATGATGAGACTGAAAAGGGATGGCTATCAATTTGGTGCAGAAGTTTTTACAAATTTTTGTAGAAAACATTGCAAGCGTTTGGCATTCATATAAATTTTCACTAATACTGAATATTTTGCATTAATGTTTAGTTTTCAGTCATTATTCTGGAATGAGAATAACTCAGAAATACAATTATGAATCTACCATGTCTGATGACAGTTTTAATTCAGTTAGTAGCAAATGTGGGCGCAATGAGAATTTCTTGTTCTTACTGAACTTTTTCTGCGGTGATATCAGTAGACAGTGAGTGCATTTGACTCAGTTTAAGTTATGATCAACACATTATTCATAGTTCTCACACCTTCTGCTTTGGAACTTTACTTGTAGACTTCATTTCATGGTTAGTGACTTCACTGTGAGAATAGTATGGACTTACAGACAAAAGACAGAATAATTTCAGTTTGTTTAGTCTTGAGGAGCATTGTAATATATGAAGCAAGGAAAGTCAGCAAATCCAGTCCTGCAAATTGATTATGAGCCATGTTGCTGCCTGAAAAGATTTCATGTTTGGTCTCCTCATGATTTTAGTGCAGAAAAAAGACTAATCTAAAAAGAACTGTGAATATATTTTAATTCTCATGACTGCTCAGAATTTACACTTTATAAAACCAGAAGGAGGGTATGACGTCAAAAGATCACCTATTAGAACTCCATTTTCTGCCATTTCAATTCCTATCATCTGTCTGAAGTGCAGAATAGCTAAACTGATCACTAAACTTTGTTAATGACACCTTTGATGCATCAGTAACTATACTTTTTAAACAATACTGATCTTAGTAATATTTTAAGGTTCAACCACAATTCCTACACCACAGTATTTGACCTTCAGCCACAAATCCTACACTAGTAAAAGGCAACAGGTAAAAGCAAAAGCCAGCTACAGCTTTGCACCCAAAAAGGTGCGAAGAGTCATTAGGAAAGTATTTCTTCTTCAGACATCTGCATATTAGTACCTTATGACACCAAGTCTATCTTTACAGTAGAGAAAACTTTTCAGGTTCCAAAATATAATCTGTTTTAACATACTGTTTGATTTTAAGCTGTCTCTGAGAATATGCTAACAGTTTCCCTTAATTGGTCTCTCTCTCAGTTCTGTAGAATTACTAACATTGACCTAGAAGCATCTGGCATAATTATACTATTATAGCCTACTGATGGGCTGGGAGAAAGAGATACAATGTGTTTCTATGTCTCAGACTTTCTGGAGACAAGAGTTTCAGGTTTATTTAGCCCTTGAAAGTAAACTGTGAGAGGAATGAGTAACTAGTGTCAAGTTTTTACAGAGGCAAAAGTTTCCTAATATTAGCAGCTATGTTGTTCTCAGTCATATATCAGGGGATAAAAAAATTGTTTGAAAAAAATTCTAGAGCGTATGTTGAATGACATAAAATAGAATAAATAAAGAGAGTAGCAGAAAGAAATGCTTGATCAGCCATGTAATGTTACGAACAATATAAGTGCTTGTAAGTCAACTGGGTATTTACAGCAATTTCCCCTGTGAGAGGGCTATTGGTACACGTTACTGATAAAACCTTACAATAACAGCAATAATATCTTTCTTTATTAATAACATCTTTGATCCTAAAAGTATAGCTCGTTTACTGCATGTTTTCCTATTAGAAAGGGCATTCATGTTTTATGGCCTTCATCCTTTTCATCCTGCTTACTGGCTATTTAAGGAGAAGGAATAAACCTGTAACTCTGGAAAACTTAAGATCATTTTGCTTTTTGATATTCCGTCTTCATTGCATGCTTATCTCCAGTCATTGGTATTATATGACATGGTATTATGCCTCCTGATGTTTGTATTATATGCAATCCTTTTATATTAAGATCTCCAGGCAAGTCATAGCAATCCATTGTACTAGATGCTATCTAGATATTTGTCAGAAAAGGCAGTCCACAGTCTAGAGAGTCTATTTCTCTAAACAAGACAGGGCACTGGAAAACGTAGGCATTTGATCCAGTGAGGACCTCAAATACAGAAATAGGCCTTAATCAACTTACCAAATTCATACAGGAACTCCATGGATGAATAGGGAACAAATAATCTCTGGGCTCGGTTCTGCTTTGACACAGGATAAATTTGGAAAAGTTCAATTCTGTACTTTTATATATATATAACTTTTATAATTATAAATGTTTAGATTTAGACCAGAATATTCTGTGGGATAGCAATCCATATACTAGCTTGATCCAGTGCTCCACTACCCTCTGGGTGAAGAATTTTTTCCTAATATTCAATCTAAACCTATTCTGACACATCTTCCTAGACTTCTGACACATCTTTCCACTAGACTGGAGGCTGGCTAATGTTGTGCCCATCTACAAGAAGGGTTGCAGGGAGGATCTGGGGAACTACAGGCCTGTCAGTCTGACCTCAGTGCCAGGGAAAGTCATGGAACAGGTAATCTGGAGTGCTATCATGAAGCACATGCAAGAGAACTGGGTGATCAGGCCCAGTCAACATGGGTTTACAAAAGGCAGATCTTGCCAAACTAACCTGATCGCCTTCTATGACAAAATGACTCGACTACTGGATGGGGGAAAGGCTGTGGATGCAGTGTTCTTGGACTTCGGTAAAGCCTTTGACACAGTTTCTCACAGCATTCTGCTTCAGAAACTGTCAGCCTCTGGCCTGGAGGGGTGCACACTCTCCTGGGTTGAAAACTGGTTGGATGGCCGGGCCCAGAGAGTGGTGGTAAATGGAGTTAACTCCAGCTGGAGGCCAGTTACAAGTGGAGTTCCTCAGGGCTCGGTACTGGGTCCAGCCCTGTTCAATGTCTTTATCAATGACCTGGATGAAGGCATTGAATGCACCCTTAGCAAGTTTGCGGATGACACTAAGCTGGGTGGAAGCGTGGATCTGCTGGAGGGTAGAGAGGCTCTGCAAAGGGATCTGAACAGGCTGGACCGCTGGGCTGATGCCAATGGCATGAGGTTCAACAAAGCCAAATGCCGGGTCCTGCACTTGGGGCACAACAACCCTATGCTGTGCTACAGACTGGGGGAAGAGTGGCTGGAGAGCTGCCTGGAGGAGAAGGACCTGGGGGTAATGGTGACAGATGACTGAACATGAGCCAGCAGTGTGCCCAGGTGACCAAGAAGGCCAATGGTATCTTGGCTTGTGTCAGAAACGGTGTGACCAGCAGGTCCAGGGAGGTTATTCTCCCTCTGTACTCAGCACTGGTGAGACCACACTGTGAGTACTGTGTTCAGTTCTGGGCCCCTCACCACAAGAAGGATGTTGAGGCTCTGGAGCGTGTCCAGAGAAGAGCAACGAAGTTGGTGAGGGGGGCTGGAGAACAAATCTTATAAGGAGCGCCTGAGAGAGCTGGGGTTGTTTAGCCTGGAGAAGAGGAGGCTGAGGGGAGACCTTATTGCTCTCTACAACTACCTGAAAAGAGATTGTGGAGAGGAGGGAGCTGGCCTCTTCTCCCAAGTGACTGAGGACAGGACAAGAGGGAATGGCCTGAAGCTCCGCCAGGGGAGGTTCAGGCTGGATATGAGAAAAAAAATTCTTCACAGAAACAGTCATCAGGCACTGGAACAGGCTGCCCAGGGAGGTGGTTGAGTCGCCTTCCCTGGAGGTGTTTAAGGAACGGGTTGATGAAGTTCTTAGGGACATGGTTTAAGGGAGTGTTAGGAATGGTTGGACTCAATGATCCAGTGGGTCCTTTCCAACCTGGTGATTCTATGATTCTATGATTCCATGATTCCTGCCATTCCTTTGGGTCCTATCACTAGCCACCAGAGAGAAGAGATCAGTGCCTGCTCCTCCTCCTTTCTTTGTTGAGGAAGCAGTAAACTGTGATGAGGTCTCCCCTCAGTCTCCTCGTCTCCAGAGTGAACAGACCAAGTGACTTTATCTGCTCCTCATAGGACTTCCCCTCTAAACTTTTCACCAAATTTGTGGCTCTTCTTTGGGCTGATGTGACAGTAGAATTACACAGGTCAGATGTAACAGTTGTTATGGCTCACGTAGCTTTTTAGATCAGACAAAAATTAATAGACCAGATACCACCCCAACGAGATTCACTTTTCTGAATTAAGAGCGCTACTGCAGAATGATGTTGTGCTGAGCCAATACCACCATGTTAGGTGCAAAGAAAAGCCCTGAATTCTTGTTCTGAAATCAGCCTTATGACACTTGCATCCTGAAAAAAAGGCAGAAGTTATATACCACAGACTAGGATGAGTTACACGTATGGATTACGTTTCCAGCAGTTTGAGAGCTTACACAGATTTTATTCACAGTACCTCAGCTTCCTGACTTTAGAAATCACTTAGACGAACCTACATTTCCTGCAACATTCTGTTGTTGGACTGGAAGAGGTATATAAAAAGGATTTAAACTTAATTTTACAGATGTTTTAATATATTTCAAATGTTAATGAGTTCTGATACTGAATTTCAACATAGCTATTAATATTAATTCAAAATGCTTTCCAGTGGTGCATGTAAAGTTGATACATCTGTGATCAAAAAATTCCAAGTTATACCTTCTCAAATATTCCTGAGAAACTTTTGTATGTCCAGATGTATATATACAGACTGTAGTGGACTTTCTTCTAGATCAGACTTAACACTTGGTCCATCCAAAGTAAAACAACCTTAAGTAACTTTTGAATTCCTTGAAAGAGGAGGGATTTATAAATCCACATCTGGAACTAAATTAATTGCAAATCTTAAAAGACAGAGTATGCTTCCAAAACATAAGGACAAGTATGATCTTACTGTAAAACTATGCATTTTAGCCTATGGGTAAAAGTGGTACATGAGGGGGTTATTTATGTTTAGGTGTGTAAATAAATAGCAAGTCTTTGGACAACATTCTCATATTTCCAGTGGAGACTGCCAGCAGTCTTTTATTTCTGCTATAGCTTAAGGATATTAAGACCACACGAACATAGCTAAACTAGATGTTGCAAAGGCATAAGTATCTGTGTCACCTCTCACCTATACATCTAAGGCGCCTGATATAGCTGAACATGAGCTTTTCTTAAATATAGTGATAGTGCAATGACACTCTGGTATGCTGCTTCTAAACTAAATCATTGGTCTATGTTAAGGTAGCAGAACTGGATTCTTGGTATTGTGATTATTACTTTTTTACATGAAGACAAAATTAACAGAGTCTGATATATATATATATATATATATAAATATACACACACACATATATATAAATCTTTGTACTTAGCCTGGATGTTCCCTGCATAATGGAAAGTGTCTGCTCTATAACATCAACCCTATGCTGTATCATGTATAGTAATTTGTAATAGTCCAAGTTTAGGCAGAGTGCCATAAGAATTCCACCTTAATCTTCTATGAAGTTAGATGCGATAACATACAAGTGCTCGAATGCTTCAGTATCCATCCTTTTGCATATTGCTCCACTAACTCGTCCAACAACTAGGACTTTTGTACTTTCTTCAAGTGGGGAACGTTTGAAACCATGTCTTTGACATGGTAGAGAAGTGCTCTGGCCATGAGGTATTCTGGTTAACTTGTTCTCCACCCTTTCTCCTGAGGTGCAGCCAGAAATATTAGCATTGTGGGCCAGAAGGAGTACAGCCAAGAAGAAATCTAACTCTAGCTTAAGGTTCAGACATTTAGTTAGAAAGGGAAAAGAACAAGGATGCCAGACACTCCTCCCTAGTAAGTATGTGTATTATACAACTGTTAAAACAGTTTTGGGAGCTGAGTTAAGAGATGTAAACTCTGGTATTATTAAGCACCCACTAGAGAAAGTAGCTAAATATGTATTGTCTTTTTCTGCTTGTGCTTGCCCTGAGAAATATAGTTTCAATTAATCTTCATGGTTGCCTTATTAAGTTTATAGGTAAAATCATTGCAGCATTCACTGCTTTCCTCTTTTTGTTTTAATTAGCACTTAAGGGCTTTTGAAGGTGTTCCCATCCCAGCTGGTTGCCAAGCAGATTGTCACCTTGTTGCTATTGCTTATTTGGAAGGCATTTTTCTCGGGCCATTTATTAAAGAAATGCAAGAATGTTCATGTTTTATTCTATCAACAACAATACGATGCAACACCAGAGGCTGAAATGAAAGGCAGAAGAAACAATTGTGTAAGAACTCTAGAATATAGTTATCAGAGTGCTCGCAGGTCTTCACAAGTGCTGTGTACTGTTCAAACAAATAATCAAATATACTCTTTATCTTGAAATAAAGACATCCTAAGTAAACACGGAAAATTAAAACTAGATTAAGAAATCAAGGTACAGAAGAGCAAGATGTCCTGCTTCATATGAAAAAGAAACAGAAATAGAGCCAGAAAGGCATTCCATGTTTCTGGAACCAAGCTCAGTGCCCAGAGTGCCATACATATCATATTTCCTTACCTGGATATATTTTCTTGTTTGAGACGTACATTCCTGAAATCTGTCCTTAGACAAAGTCTACCTTTTCATGAAATTAGGTAAGCTATTAATGATGTCCCTTGAGGAGAGTGTTTCATAGTGCTTTTGGTCCCATTGATGTTCCTTTTCCATTGAGAAACACAAGCATTATTTGATCTAAAAAGAATTTTGAGAGTTTAACCTTGAAAATCAATAAAAGTCACTGTTTACAGGAGAATTTTGAGTTGCCTGATGGTAAACAAAATAACTGATGACTTCAAGTTCTAAGCAACTCTTTAAAATGGATTTTCACACAGACTTTTTGAATACAGACTATATGCACATACATGCATATAGCTGTGTGTATACATATAGATGTGTGTATTTTTATGTAGATGTATATATAATTGGCAAAATACTGAACAATATTCCTACTGAATAGCTTAGAATTTAGCTCTATTTGAGAATATCATTCTGTATGAAAGAGGTTAAATCCCATCTGAAGCGCAGAATATCTTCTTGGACCTCCTTCAGCTTTACTGTATAAGCAATTAATAATTCAAGATTCAGAAAATAGAAACAAAGAAGAGGAAGCTCACCAAACATGGTTTTGCCTGAGAAACACAGGGAAAAAAATGTCCCTAAGGTATTACTAACATTGAAAGATGATGGAAATTCTTGACCTTTCAGCATTCAGGATTATGGTTAGACTATACTGTATATGATATGATCTCTTAGTGGGGCTTCTTTTTAAGGGTCAGCTACTCAAAGAAAAGGTTAATGTTTACTGGCATATACAAAATGGGCCCTGCAAACCCTCAGCCAACTGGAAACCATTGTCAGTTGGAAGTCTAATAAGATTAATTGAGCTTAATTATGTGTAGTCTTTAATATCAGTGAAACAGAGGCTAACGAATATACTTTAAATATCCTACTCTCAAAATTACTCTCAGCCTAAAATAGTCTGTCATACGTACCAGTACGAATGTTGCTCAGTTTCCATATAATTTATTAATATTAGTACATTATGCCAAAACAGCCTTGTCTAGCCTGTGAAATGTGTCAGCTGTTTATTTCAGGTTTTGAACCAAAGTGAATACTTGTTACAGTAATTCTTACATCAAAGATTATTTGACATACTCCAACAATTCAGAACAATAATGGCTGAGGTTTTAAGCATTTTTGTCATCTGTGTAGTAAAAGCAGGAGAGGGCATAGTCTTGAAAACTTTAAAACTACAGCCTTTGTACTAGCACATGGTTTGAAACCGAATTCTGAAATGACAGCCAGAAGATTTTCTGTGCAATTTTCAAACTGAAACAAATGAAAAAAATCATACTGAAATAAACAATCAAATGCATTTAAGAGATATAATTAAGTTTTCTAAGCTGTTCATTACAGCTGTGTGAAAATGCCGTTCTTCTCAGTTCAACAGCAGATGTATGAACTCTTTCTCAAACGCACATTACTTTGAAGTGATCCAATGCAAACAAAATGTATAGCAACCTTTTGATTTTCTCTGTGTTGTGCCACATAATTTTGTTCGGTGTCATTTTTCATTCCAGAAAAGAAAGAAAATGACTTGTTTCATTTTTCTTCCTACTGGGCTTAGGTAGAGCTCACTGGAAAAACTATTGTGCTTCATTAACTGATAGTTCAGGACTAGCGAGAGGACCCCTTACTAATCCCTTCTGAAAAACTAACTACATGTTCGGTATCAAACCAGAGAAAGATGTGGATCATAACTTAAAATACAATATTATTCTTTTGTCAGAAGCTTCCTCACCTTTTGTCTTGGTTTTTTTTTTTTGTTTTTTTTTGGGTTTTTTTTCCCCATGGATGTTAACAATTAAGTTTTGTCAGTAGAAACCTGGCATTAACAAGCTTAAATTTACACAGGCATCTATTGATAATATTAAAATCTCTTACTTGTATAGGAAAGGGCAATGCTTGACAGAGCCTTCTATCAAGCATTTCCAAGGATTTTGGCACATGTGAAGGCTAAGGAGCCAGATGAGGCTCTGACTCAACTTCTGAGTTGTACTTCAGACTGTCAGGGCGTAGAGCAACACTGCAGGACAGAACATGACTTTGCAGTTATCACACAAGACAGTTGAGGAGGTTTAATTGAAGCAGACTGTCAAAAAAAGTGTGTTTTCAATTACTCTCATTTCTATACTATATTCAATTGACTAAATTATTCATTTCAAGTTATGTATGCATGGAGGCAGAAAGCTCGTTCCATTCTTTATTACTTACATTTAAAATTAATTTAAAATTTACTTGTTCTTTGAAAAAATGCATGATAATATAAATAAAATTCAGCAGAAGAGAGTGCAAGAAGTTAAAAAAATGCAATTCTCATGAATAGATGAAACTCGTTTTCCCCCTCCTTTCCAGTTCTTGTTTGGCTGATTAATTTCAGTTCCTTGGAAAATTCCATCCAGCATGACCATGAATCTAATCAATGTATTCAGGTCGAAGGAAATAGCAGAGAGAAAGATATTGGAAGTGATTTATTGACTAAAAGAGCTGTTTTTCTATCTTGCCTTCAGCCCATGCTAATTCAATTAGGACTAGGAGTAGGAATGTCTCATATTACTGCAGATGCTACAGCAAAAGGGAAGGAAGATGATAGAAAAGTATATAACCCTGACCTATGTGGGACTTATCTAAAGTAATGGAATTACATGTTACAGAAATGACTGTTACCTATACTACTATGTGCGATATGTGTAGTATGATAGGGGAATGGTATTTATAAAGCACTTTTGACCAATTCACCTGAACCCAGATCACTAATCCATCTGGCCTGGGACAATTTCCAACACTCTCAATCTGTCAACAGTCCAAACACCTGCCATTTCAAAAATAAAACCAGCCTTTCGGACAAATGTCTTCTTCTTTACCTCAAGATATGTTACTATTCTTTTCTTTGCTCCTCTTCTAACAAATTCTGCTCTTGTGATGTGGGTTCTGTAACTGGTCCTTGAAAAGGTGACTGAAGAAGTGACAGATCCAGTAGCTGATAAACTGTCTTAACTCCAGATGATTAAAGATTATTCACAGTCATGGTCTGGGACCCTTGATTCTAAAGAAATATGGGAATAATTTCTGCCTAAAACCAAGAGTGAAACATTATATTTAAAAGTGCAAAAAGAATACATGAAATCTATTTTTTACTTTTTTTCCCTGAGATATTTGCTTATATGTTTATGAAGATTCTGTGCCATGACGCTCTATTTCCACTGCAGCACTGCAGTCAGTGGAATTTAAATTAAATTTATATGTGAGCACAAGCGATGATGGGACTGTTTGTGTGAGAAAGGTACAAGAGTCTCCATTGATCCTATTTGGTCCGTATTTTCACCCACAAAATTTCCATGAATTTTAATACCGCCAGGATCGTATCTTTGGGAATCACCTGGTAGTAAAACAAGATCATCCATAGGTACAGGGTATAAGAAGATTGAGTGAACGTGGACTTCCTTCTCAAAGCAGAAGGATTTATAGTTACTGAAGGCCACTTCCCTCTGGTTGAGTTCCTCCAGCACTTCTCCCTTGAAGTGGGAGAAAGCTCTCGCAGCTTTTAAAATGATATAATATAGCTTTAGTACGACTTTGTGCTCTCTCTGTCAAGATGTTTCTAGTTGTGGAACTAGCTAGTTCAAATAATTCTGTGTCACGGTACCCTGTACAACTCAGACATGTCCTGCAACACAGTGTCCAGAGTACTGGTTGACTTCTTATGTTTTCCTACCTGTTGACAGCATGCTGTTATGGAGGATAAATGTATGTACATGCAACAGAGGAGTTTAAACAGCTGTAGGGACTCAATAGCAAAAAATTAAGATTTTTTTTTCCATGAAGCAGATTTTTATTTCTCTACCAATAGTCTGGCATTTTCAACTTGAAGTAAAATGGTTATCTAGTTGCAAAGAGACAAAACATCACTACCAAGAAAACTATTTAGAATATGCTAAAAAGTTTTAAAATTATTTCCCCTGCATTCCAGGGAAACATTGTAGTAGCAACTAAGTGATGGTTGGAAGTATGGTTTTATTTTGTATGTATTTTTCTTTTACCTGAATCTTTAAGTTGCAAGTAATTAGATTATTCTCAGTGAATGCCAGCAACATTTTTATGTAACATGAGAAATATAGCTAGTTATAAAGGCAAATGCAGCAACAAAGTATTAACTTTCATAAACTTAATCATACCCGATCTATATAAACGGTGAGTTTTGCATCTGTGCCTCACACGGCATTGTGCATGATACTCTTGTTGAAGCCAATCCTACCTACTTTTCCAATTATTTCAGAAGGGATTGCAACTGCTCAGCACTACTGAGGCTGTTTAACAACAGCCTAAACCACAGCCTTTGAGAGCGGAAAAATTCATGCTAAAAAAGAATAATATAGGACAGAGCATTTATTATGTAAATCAATAACATTGTAGGAAAAGACTCTGTTGCATTCAAAAGAAAATACAGAGGTTTTGAGCTGTCCCACAGAATGTGGGACAAGGCTATGGTTGCTGCAAGACAGGTAGGAACTTTTCAAAAGAAACTATGCCAACCATGTATTCTGTAATCAAGTCTCCAGATATATTATATTAATTTGTATGAGAGCTTACCAAGTGTTAATATAAATAGGACAGTCTCATTGATTCCATGTTGTGTCATTTCTTTATATCCCCAGGAAACACTATTTAGGAAAATACATAATTCTTCATGAACTTTCTACTAAAGAAAACAAAAAAGGCTCCAAGAATTCCCTGGAAACAATTTTTGCTCTTAAAGGTGATACCAGTTATTCCAGACCAAATCCTTTTCTCACTTCTCAAGTTTTTTAATAGAGTTGATTAGAAAACCCACTCCATGCAATCAAGATACTTTGTAAATACACAATTTATCTTGTATTTATCTACCTAGCCGTGGATAAGAAAATGTATTTGTTGAATGGAGTTTTTCCTTCAACAAATCCTTTTTTATTGTGTTAAAAAGAAGAATTCATTATCAGTCAGTTAAGTGAAGTTACTTTACTCCTGAGATGTCCGAGTTTCAGAAAGCTTGTTTTATGCTTAAAGCTTTAGTAACTGGATATAACAACTTTGTCATTGAGTGGGAAAAACGTTAATTCACACAGGAGACTGAAACTGGAAGTGGTGAAAATTTGCAACTGTTTCTTGATAAAAATGCTGTGAAAAAATAATAACTCTTAAAATTTTGGGGTTTGGAAGTTAAATTTAATGGTGTAGCATCTGTAGTAAAAATGGTCAGATTTCTACTGGCATAATATCACAGAGCTTAATTTCTGTATTTCAGGTCTTAGAAAAAATAGAAATTAATATTGTTAGCTACAGAGTGTGGAAAAGCTGGCAGGAGTTGTTTCTTCATGAGCAGAGTTGGTTGCTCAGAATTTGCAAGGACCTTTACACCCAAAAGTGTTCAGTAAAACATCCTAATATTAGACTGATTTTTCAGAATTCAACAGAACTCAAAAATACTCCTCAGAATTTATTTTATTTCTAATTACTGAGCTGAGGCTATGAGGGTTCCTAAGGAACTGGCCATTGGAATTTCTTATATTTCTCATACATTCCCTGAAAAAAGGAAGGGTGTAGAATGAGTAACATGACTAAGGTATGGCAAAGATAGCCCAAATAGTCTGTGAGAAAGATTAGGATCAAAATGGAAATGGCTTTACTTTAGAAGCTTCCTAAGTGATGGGAATAAAGAGTTGAAGAAAACAGTAATTGGACATAATTTTTACACCTCTCTAAAAACATAAGCATAGACACTATGGATTCATGACGAAAACTTTATAACACCACAAAACTAAACAACATAAGAAAGTCTATCCAGCCACCTTTTATAAGCTCTAGATAGAACTGATATATGACCCTAACTATGGAAGTATTTCACAAGAGTCAGAAAAGCAAGGTTTTTCCATCAGCCTTATTGTTTTCAGAAACTATCTTGACACCATAAGTAGATCTGGTTCAAGTAAATGTAGAGGATGTTTTGCAGATATTTATCACTGTGCTGCAACCTGGGGAAGCTGCTGACTGGGTTGACAGTGCTCCCACACGCTACACAGCAAAAAAAGACTTGAAGTACACAGAACAAGTTCTCGTATAAGAATAGGCTTCTAGGGGAAAAGGGGGTTTGGTGAATTTCCTATTCACTCCTCAGCTTCTAAAGTTGAGAATGTATCTTGCGACACAGTTTGGACAAAGACAGTTTGGTTTTTGGTACTGCTGCATTACAAGCAGGTTAAGAGAAAGCCAGCACCTCAGAAGTGAGCAAACCCACATCTGCAGAATCAGCAGAGATATTATCCAGAAGAATTTTGACATGGGGCCCCTTTCACTTTAGACATGGATGGGATTATCAAGATGATGCAGTTAAGTTTGCTAAATATGACAGAGCTGCCCCATTTGACAACTACAAAGAGTAAAAAGACTGTAAAAATTCCTTGTGGACCTTGTGGAAAATAGTTCCTTGTTTTAATTGTACTCTCTGATTAGTTGCTACTTCATAGTTTTTACTTATTTATTTATTTATTTTTTTATTTAAACACTCTCAGGGGTTACCCACTGATTTATCTCACTATTTGTGGAGTTTATAAACTAGAGTTTAATTTCTGCTAGCACAGCAATACCTCAGTGCTATGTAATAACTCAAGGGTTTATGTATTAGTACTGCATACAGAAAGTCTATTTAGAATTTGCCATGGCTCACATTGTCAAATCTTTTTTTCCTAGCATTAGATCCACTGAAACATCTGTAAGCCTGCTCTACCAAGTAAAATCGCTTGACTTTTAGAAGAGAATGAAAGCAGCTCTTGTAGAGTCTGTGTTTATAGTATGTCATATGGTACTGCTTGGTCAGAATATTTTTGAGGTTAAATAGCGTTTAGAGAAGTTCCAAAACAAAAATCAATCCAAGAAAAAAATTCCAAATAAAAGATTTCTGGTTTGTAACATGTTGTCAGCCCTGCTTTCTTTGAGTAAGACACATCTACAAAAAAAAAAAAAGACTTTGTCTGTAGTAACACTAACACAGGGGATTGACTTAATTTCAATTTTCATCTGAAATAATTTACACTTATACAGCCGTAGAAATATGATGATACCTTATTTCAAGAATAGTAAGTCCCGTTTGCCTTGTATCTTGTGGATAAACAAGGATGTACACCCCAATCCACTGTCCATGAAGAAAAATGCCCTCCATGCTTGATTGCGTACTGAAATTCCTCTTCATCCAAGGATGCTACTTGAACATGTAACTGCAACCATGTTCTAGGTGTGCCACATGCCAGTACAGGCTTTAGAAAGCCAAATATCTTCAGGGAGGGTGCTTCAATCTTCCTGTTCCTCGGGTGCAACACTAAGCTAAACTAAAAGTAAACATCCTATTTTAGTGTGTTTCAATAATCTCCCCAGGGATGTGATGATGCCTGAAAGCAAATGTATAGCTTTCCCTTCCTGTCATTCTCTCATTAATTCATTCCCTTTTTGTTAAACTGAGTGTTATATGAATTAGTTTTTAAGCTACAAATTCTCAAACAGGCTACTGATTAATCCATATCTAGTACAGAACATTGCTTGTGTCTAAATTCCCCAGTCAGACCACAGCTCACATAGACTTCTGTGTCTCTCCTCCAGTGCAGATCTTGGGAATTTCCATTTGTCTGAGGAAGGGTTATTTATCATGCATGTGACTCAGGTTCTGCTTTACCTGAGTCTCATGACAGTGTTTTTAGGAGATGATAGTCAAGATCTCAACTTTCCTTAAAATGTCAAAAGTAAATTTATAGCTTCCAGGACAGGAGGAAAAATTTTGAAAATGTGGAACATTCCTTCAAACTGAAGAAACCAAAAGTCTTAATAAAATACTTTTTTTTTCTTTATTTTTAAGGTTCTTACAATTTTTAGGCAGTTTCTTAATATCATTTTTTTTCTGTAGAGAAGGTAACAGCATTAACTCACTCTTTCATTTCTCTATTTTTTATTCTTTGAGGCTAGGCTGACAATGGGCTTTTGCCAGTCTCCTGATTATAAATGAAATCAGAGTTATGCTGTTTTCCTTATAACTGAAATAAAGGGCGACTAGTCTACAAACAGCAGCAGCAGCTACCAACTCCTTTCCACAGGCTGGTTAAGGTCAGTATGCTGTGGTCTCTCTGAACCAAAGAAATATCCAGAGGAACTCCTTCCTTGTTGTGCTCATGGCAGTCCTGAAGAAAAGGCTGGGGCGAGACTCTAAGAAGAGACACGGCCTGACTAAATGTCTGGGTAGTGTTTGATGGATTGGAGATTGGAGGAGTTTGCAGTGCATATGTCAAACCCAATATTTTCCTCTCAGTATTCTAGAAGGGATCTTTCCTTTTCCATCTTATAAATGGCCCTGCAGCCTGAAGGTAAGGGTTTGATGCTGGTAAACCAAGGCTATACATTTATTGTCAAATTGTTACTCCTTGCCTGCATAATATTAGATGTGTGTAATTGGGTTTTTTTTTCTCTTTTTTTTCTTTTGTTTTTTCTTTTTCTTTTCTTTCTTTCTTGCATAAGTGGAAACAAAATAACAGAAATATGGGAATATTGGAGCAAGTGGAAAAAGTGAAAACAGCCATTTTCCTGGAATATATTATGCCATGGAGGTCAGAAACAGATGAAGCTAAACAATGACAAAAGAGAGTGCCTTTATACATCCATTTCTTCTTGTTCCTTCTTGAACCATAAAATATTTGAAGCTACTAATTTTACCATAAAAACACAAGAATTTTTCTACCCTTCGGGCAGCTGGATTAAGATTTAAGTCACAGCTGAATGATTGTTTTCTTTCTATTATTTATTTTTTTTAAAAAAATCCTTTTAGCGCTGTCAGTATATTCAGCCCCCGTTTAAGTAAGGCTCGTGTTACTCAATAAAGGTTGCAACAGACTTTGTGTTCTGTACACTCAAGTAACTACTGCTTGTAGTTAGCAGGAAAGATGTGGAAGAGTGGGAAGGGAACTTGCTGATCTGTATTTAACCATACTATTCTGAAAACACATTGTAAGAGTCATTTGCACAGTTTACTAGGGACAAGAAATTCTTAAATTAAAAAAGCTACAAATAAAACAAGTCATCCTCAGAGAACCCCCGGGAACTATTCATTTGAGCTCACCCAAGGAAAAATACTTCAAAGTCATTTACAATGCCAGATTCTTGGATTATAAGTTTGAGATACTTCTTTAGCAAAAGCTTTGGGTTTTCCCTCTATTTATTTTTTTAAACAAAGTTCCATTTTAAAATCCCAGTTTTATTTTCTGAACAAAAAAGTATAGCAAAGAAGTTAGATTTTTTTAAATGGAGGAAAGTGGGATTAATGTGTCTGAAATGCATATTCATACAGGCAAGTTCAGTTTTGTCTGAAAAGAAAGCTTTAAGAAATCACTCCTGACTAATTGCAAAGGCTAATGTAATAAGCAGGCATTTTCACATGTTTCTAATTAAATATATGATCAAGTGATGCACTGAATCTGACAGGTGATACTCTTCAACAGATCCAGAAAAACATTTCTATCTTATTTTTATTTATCCTGAGAAAAAATGTAAATCCTAGTAAACTGAAGCATTTCATGAGTTCATTTCTATTTTTACTTTATTTTTTTACCTTATTATTTACCTCTATATTTTAGCTTATTATTAATGCAAAAACCCCAAATATTAACCAAAGAAAAATGTTTTGTCTTCTTCTTCTTTTTTTTTGATTTTGAGTGGGGAGGAAACAATTTTTCACTTAGAAATCTTCTTAATTTGCAATTCTGACATGTAAAAAAGCAATACTTGAAGATTTAGCACTTTGGATCACAGGAACTTTTTGTCTAACTTTGTCAGACATGAAATGAAATTTTCCAGACTATTTGGTTCCTACAATTGTTTATGAAACCCAAAATGGCTTTTCTGCTTTAATTTTTACAGAGCAGTCAGGAAATCTGTTGTTTTCCTTTGTCCAACATTCCTCTTTATCTGGAAAGTCTGTTTTTGAATATTAGGAAATTGATGCTATTTAACAGTGTTAATAATTTAAACTTCTTGGATCTTTTTCAGGTAGTTCAGACCTTGAGAAAGAAAACTTTGGCAGTTTTACAAATAAACTTTGGTTGACTCACCTTCTCCAACTTCAGTATCAGTCGTTGAAATAAACGTTACACAAAAGCATTACACTTTATTTGCTCTACCTATCTTCCAATTCTATGAAAGAGGCAATAGGTGCTGTTCTGAATTGCAGAGAAGTAACCAAATTCAACATTAGCAACTTTTCGCCTCAAAACTTTGAGGCCATAAGCAACAGTACAGATTTTACGATATACTTTCTACAGATAATATTATTCCCTCACAGTCTGTTTTATTTTGGCTAAGAAGAGCAAGTTTCCAGCTGGACAATGATCTGTAGCACTTTACATGTACTGGAAGATGCCACATACCAATGTAAAGAAAAAAAAAAAGAAGCTACTGAAACTTTGGCTTGGTGCCTACAACTCACAGTAGCTTGTTTGCTTGTTTTGTTGGGTGTACATGATGAACTCCCATAATATATTGAAATCTGAATAAAAAACTGCAAGGGACAAAAATGGCTTATACAAAACTACCAGATCTCAGTGTCGTCACACAGCAGCATCTTTGCTGATCATCCTGTGTGTAACATCAGAGGCACCACCAGACCACCTAAACTGACACCCAGTGATATTTACCTTCCTAATTATTCATGTCAGCTGCTCTAGAAACCTCTTTCTATGTTTCTTTTCAGCTTCTGCATTAGATACAGGTTTTTTATTTCATATGCGGCCTTGAACAATGCACCGAAGCGAACAATATTATTTTATCTTTTTTTCAGTCCCCTGTGGCTTATAAGACCTCATAATCCCTTTCCATCTTTTTTCACATGCTTCCTTTGTGCACAGTTACTTACTTTGTGTAAGTTACTGATTTAATATTCTTTACGTTTACAATGCAGCCAACTCCGAATCCTTTTTATTTCTTCATAAACCTGGAGCTGCTGTGGTTTTTCAGTCCCAGGAGAGTGTCCCACTCCCAGAAATTTTCTTTATCCACATAAAACAGGTAGTGCATTGATTCATGGAGCAGATTCCTTTCCTCTCTTGCACAGGTGGTGAGCCCAGGACGTGTGTCCCCACCAGACTAAGCAGAACTCTCTGTGATCTTCTCTTTCTATCCTTTCCCTCTTCAGGTGCATTTGGCACATGCTTTACTGCTGGAGAATAGCTGGTAGCAAGGCTGAACAGTGGGTGGCAATGGTGACATGATTACTGTGATGTTAGAGGCCAGATAGAAATTACAGTTAAGGTCCATTGTTTTCTTTCTGTTTCTTCAGTGCCAAGCAAAAAAAAGTGCTTTATCCTGCGTCCACTCAGGGCTCAATATTTTCATCCATTCTCATGTTGCTGATAATTTTTCTTTGTCCTGTTCCTCAAAATATACTTTTGTGACACTCCCATAAAACCACAAAAGAACAGTCAAGAAGGGCCAGAAAGAAGGAACTCACCCCACCCCTGCCGTGAGGCTCCAACAGAAGCCAGAAACTGTAGAGAGAAATCAGAGGAATGAATGTACTAATTGCTGACTCCGAACCTGCTTGTGTCTCATATAAGAATTTTTTCATGTGTAGCCTATACAATCTAACTCAACAGCAAATTCTTTAGTAGAGGGACCTTATTTACAGATGTGATTTTGGAAACCAATGATTCTGTAAAAACACTGGCTGGCTGAGGGGAGCTTAAAAAGAAGACTGTGATTTTTATGGAAGCCTGAGCATGTATCTTCTAGAAATCAGGCTCCTCTAAGAATTCATATTTTCCACTCCCTCTGTCACTCTGGCAAGCTGCTGGACAGGTTGTGGAGTTTCTTTTGGGAGAAGTTTTTGAAATGCTGTTAAGACAAATATATGCTAGGAATGACCTGAATATAAACAATTTCATTAGTTGTTTCCAAAGCAAGGCTTTTCTGCGAGATAATTGCAAAAACTCCCCCAGAAATCTCATCCTCAATTTCTTTCCTATTTTGCAAAATTAGCAGAATGTCTGCAAAACATGAGAATTTTGTAGATAACAAGTAAAAAACTGGAAAACATCATTACAGGAGGCAAAAAGAAATTCTGGAAATGACAACCTCACTTATGAATCTGATACTAATCAGCTGCAATAACAGCTGCAATAAAGTTCTGAGAAGAAAATAAAGTGATGGTTGACAAATTGTTTAGCAACAGTACAAACAAAAATGGTTTAACAACAGTAACAACCAACAAAAAAAAAAAACCAAAAAAACCCTAACTCCCAAAAAAGGAAGTAGAGCTGAAACCATCTCTGTTCGAAGTTCTGTTTCACAACAAGTCTCAGTGGAGCCTTTGGGACTGTGGTCCCCTTATTTTGGTCAGGCATGTGTTTCATGAAAAATTTAGATCTGAAGATTCATGGAGTTCTTGACTGTTCTTAGCATAGTGGCTTTTGTTCTTGCTTTCATGCTTTTACTCAGACCCTCAGTTGTTAGATCATCCCTTTAGGACTTGAAAAAAAATGGGTTATTTTGCTTTTTTTGTCCAATAGAATTCTAGCTTAAAAATATCTCTCTCCAAAAATTTCATGGAGGGTGCCTTGGGGAAATCTGGGATGAGAGGAGTTTATGAATATTTCTGTGGAAACTGTTCCATTCTGAACAAAATAATTAAATACTTGTTAAGTGGTTGTCCTTGAGGTTAGGGAACTTGACTGGAAGGGGACAGATGAATATTTCAGACTGCTTTGCTTAATAGTCCCTATTTTATGTTAAACCAAGCAAGGAATAGACCTCTGGCATTGTCCTTCCAAGTAAGCCTTACTCCAAAGTTCCAGTCACACGCTTGGCTTGTGCCACCCCAACCTAGAAGAAGAGTATAAACATAATATAACTCTAGGGAAAGCAGGAATTTTGTGCTTAACATTTCTTGGTGCCTGGCTTTGGTGCCTTGCCAAGCACTGTGTTAGACTTTGAAAAGGTTATTCTTATGTCCCCAACTGTCCCCAAACAGCCTTGGTACTTAACCGGAGTCTTGTGAATCAGGTTATTTATAAGTTTCTTCTGTAGATTTAACCTCTAGATGATTGTTTTCTTACTCTATCAAATTCCTTTTCAACTAAAAATAAATTCCTCTGCCAATAGTAGCAGGACACGGAGAGCATTTTGCTATAACAAGGTATATATATGGGCTGGAAGCTGTGAGATGCTTCCCTGGGACCTCATTTGGTCTAAAGTTAGGAATGAAAGTTAAAGTTTAGTTGTATATAATTCTTCATCCTGCCAGGGCATGTCAGAGACATTGTTTGAGGTGATTCAAATTCAGCATGTAGAAAATACATTAACATTCTTTCTACATTCTTTCCTGGGGTTTCCTGATTGCTGAAATAGACTCCACACTACCATCTTCTGCAAGAATTTTTCCAGAGGCAAAGAATTTAGATTGACACTTTCTAGTAAAACAAATAAATAGGTTTTTCTTTTGTTTTCCCCCAAAGGCAGGGAACAATTGTACCCTCAATGAGTGCACCATCAAAAGACATTGAAGATTATTTTCATGTGTTTTTTTTTTTTTATCCCCACAGGTCTTGTAAGATCGTGATTCCATTCATCTTTATATATGCATGTATATATTAGATTACGTTGCAGTGGCTGACACCAGTAATATTAACGCTGTTTAGATGTGGATGTCATCATACGTAAAATTATTTAGTTCCAGATATCCTAAGTATTCAAAAGAAATATTTGCTGCAAGAAATCTGAATAACTCTCTGCCTTTAACAATTGGTATGGACAAGGCAAAAAGATCTTAGGTGTTTGCAAGATGTTGATGTTGTACCCCTTCAACTCTGAAATGTCCCTGTACAGCTAGTTTGAACTTCCTAGAAAAACAGGAGGATATTAGTAAGAATTAATATATTACTTCATTTGGCATCTCATAGGAATCTGATACCTGGAAACATTAGTTTTCTAGGCTGAAAATAATAATCCAGTCTCTTCAATCCAGTATCTAGTTTATAGTGTTGCCTCCAGGTTATGATATTGCATTTAATTGCAATGCAATAAGAAATTACTTGTCATACAATAATTTTAATTGTCTTTCTCTGAAGCCAGTCTTGCAGCTGCGTAAAGCCAAACAACCCGAGCAATTCAACTCTCATCGTTAGGTATCTGGGAAGTTTCTTCCTACCAAGAGTTTCAATTCCCCTTCAAAGAAAGGTACAAAATTTCTTGGATGAAAACAGCAATATCACCACTGTGGTCCCCATGGGGGATACATCTAGGATACCACAAAGCTGAGAAATAAAAAACTTTGACTGAGAATGAAAGTATGGACTCTGCATCGTTGTCTGTGTTGCAATGTTTACAAAATATTTTCCATAATTTTCTAAGAATGCAAAATAAATAATATTTTAATAGTGCTTATGCTGAGAAAACCAGGGAGCCTAATTATATTTCATCTTAAGAACAGAGAAACAAATAAAAATCCAAACAAGCAGGGCTAAGGACTCTAATATTCAAACTCTCTTTTTTCTTCTTTGCCACTTCTTTGGTGATATTTCAAGCTCCCACTGTCAGGTACTGGTTAAACAATACCTGTGCATTGCTAGAAGCCAAAGGCTGATTTCCTGAAAAAGGATTGATCTTTTCATCTGAGGAAGAACACAATAACAGCTAGATTTTAAAAAAATTTTGTGGTTCATTAACAATACTGTGACTCCGGGATAAGCCATTAACCATATGGAAGATTCACAACAAAAAGAAAGGAGTGGTAAATCAGGAGAATCGGTGGAAGGCCTGAAAGAGGGTTACTATGTGCGTAGTTCTTGGCAGCATTAGGTTTACTGCTGGACTTGACTGTGAAAAAAATATTCTTTCTGAATGGGGAATGTTCATGATAGACACAAACCAATAAAAACACAACCTCTTATTAGGCTAAAAGTGTCTTTACATTTCTGACTGCTGTAGGAGAAAAGGTACAAGAAGTTTGAATACTGAATATCGAATGCATTGAAATAAGCAGTCATGGAAACAAAGAACTATAAAAAAAATTGCTGAAGCATATGACAGGAATTTTTGGCCGCATCACTTTTTTTTGTACCATGCTTAAGTGAACGCTGAATTTTGAAACAAATCCAGTCAACTGAGGGCAAAGGTCTTTACAGCGCTATTCTAATCACTAATCTGTTTCATCTTTTTTTTTTTCTTAAGATAGGGACATTTTTGTCTGCAAGCTGACCCATTCCTTAAGCTTATATACATGTCGTTTAAGGATTTAACAGTCAGAGACACTGAGAGACTGTCCAGATCCCTTTTGACAGTTCAAGAGACAACTCCAAGAGACTGAAATACTACTGGGATTTGAAACAGTGTGTGTAAAGAGTCTCCATTTCTTCAGCTAGTTAAAGTGGTTTGTTTCTATAATTTCATATGCATTAAAAATAAATGTATGGCAAGTAATATTTTAAAGTAACTTTCTGTTATATTGTTGGCATCATCTCCAAAACAGTCATATGTCTTAATGACATTCCATTTATTTAACTGCTTTTCTCTCTAAAAACACTGCTTTGGTGGTACTAATTGCTAAACATTTGACTCTCTAGATTATACAGATCTGCCTGCTCTGAAGAGACAAAAGCCCAGAGCTGACCAGCAACCCCAGAGAAGGCAATCTCCCTGCTAAGAGTTTATCAGGTTGAGGTACAATGTGCATTTATTGATGCACTTATTACCCAGGAGGTTTCTCATCGCTGTTATTTGTTCTTACTGAAGACATGAAAATAATTTCTAGGACTTGTTCCAAGAAACTTCAGCCAACAGTGGGTCTAGCATTATTAAAATGGCCATGAATGATTCTGCACATAGATATTTTTTAAATCAAATTAACCACTAAAGTCAATGAGGTGTTTTATCTTTAATTTTATTTTAATTAGCTGGAAAGCAGAATATACCAGTGCTCCGAGTTAGATTGTTACAACACAGCCCAGAGCTGGGCTATGCACTTTAAGACTGTTAAGTCCTTAGCTTTTTGTCTTCAAAAACCTAGGGTAACTGTTGCTTTGTAGTCTGATGGCAGGCCCCTGAAGTAAGAAAGAGGATAAAGGTTTTCCACTTTGCAAAAAAGATATTAGGGACAAAAGAAAAATCAGCGTCCTAGAGTGTGAAAAACCTTTCAGGGTATTCTTGCACACCTATGCCAAAGGATGCTGAGGATGTGAAGGACCTGTGGTGCTCAGGAGCTCTCTGAAAGCCTGCAGTGGTGACACCAATGAAATGCTCCCAGCTGCACCATTCTCAGTAGGAGAGCCCTTAGGAATGGGTTAGGAGCACGGTATAGACCCAGCCATAATGCTCCAAAGATGACTGCCAGGTGGAAGTTGCCCTCCAGAACATGCATGCAAGGTTTTATTTGCGGAAGGTCCCACATACTCCTTATTTCCGATCAGTACGTGGTTGCTGTGAGTCTCAGCGGGTAAAAGAGACGCTGTCAACCTGCACCCACCCCCTGCCCTGAGCCCTCTGAGAGTGTCAAAATGGCACACAACTCTCTGGGTCTCCGCTGCATTTTACAAGATGTGTATCTTGAGGAAGGTGTGCTCAGCATAGCATTTCTATCCACAGAGCACAGACTGCGTGCCCTGTTTCTTATGTTCTTGCTTCAGGAGTCTCTGCGGTGTTACGTAAGTCGAAATGTTATGTGACACAAAACTGTGACTTGACATACTCTTAGTGAAATCGACTGATGTTGATACAAGGGAATTCAAGGAGCTAATCAGGCAAAGTGACTACAGCTTACTGCCTTGTTTTCTAACTTTATTCTGTTCATTGACCATTTTGCATGCAAAGATCAGAGTTAAAATATAGTTCAACAGGTTGCCATTCGGTCTCGATCTGCGTACCAGGAAGACATGAATAACCCACTGAAATGGGAGTGGTATAATAATACAAACATTTCAGTGATGTACCAGGTGTTGCCTGAAGGCACCAGCTTTCAGCCTAACCCTTCAGCACTTTATCTGAGCTCTAATGTTTTGTAGATAAATGATCATGCTGCACGTTTGAAAACAGCACAGGGACAACCCCAGGTTTCTGACTAACATTCAGTTCCCTAACACATAATATAACATACAGGGCTGTTACTGACTGAAGTTTGGCTGTTAATGTTTGCCACCACAGTCACTGTACTTACCAGCACCTAATTAATCTGAAAGCAGTCTTTAGGATTTTGAGAGAGATGTTAAATAAAACTAAATAACATTTTTCCATTCTGTCACATATAAATCACTATAAACATAAACCAATCCTGTGTGTGCAGTTTGAGCACAAGCCTTGCTTCTGAGTAGTTTTAAATGAAAGTTTTTCACATCCTTTTTTAGACACAGTATCATTTCTGCCTTCAATGTTAATAACATACTCAAAGGGACTGGAAGTTTTGCAAAAAATTACAGCCCTATATCTGAATAAGTAATGCAACTCACAGGTGCACTTCTCTTGCAGCGCTTTCCTGAATGTGTGCCTCTGTGTGTAAAGCAAAGGCCGTATTGGCAGCAGAGCTGTTCATGCCAGCATTGCCATCCCCATTTGTTATCATCAGACCCAAATGTTTCTTCTTCAAGCAGCAGGTAGCAAGAAGTGGTTTAATTCCTCTGGAGTCTGTAGGCTGTTCCTGCAGAATGCAATCTCATGTTAGGGCTTAGTTATTTTAAGAGTTTCAAGAACAAAAAAGATCTTGACAGCAAGATAAATATGAGATCAGAGAATTAGGGGGCCCAGTCCAAGTCACTTTTCTCTGCCAGTTATGGATTTCGTGAAAAACAGATTTAATTTCTATGTATTATCTGTATTATCTTTGTAATATTTGACAGAGACCTAATCTTTGAATGCAAAGGCAAATAAAGAAGTTCACATGCTGAGCTAATAATTTGCTGGGAAAATTAGTATAAATTAGTAAGGAACTCAAATGACTATACAAAATTGCAATAATATACAGAAAGGAATAAGAGATGGTGTTTTGAGAATAAGTTTTGTTTTCCATTTACCCAACCATTTATCATAGCAATGATTTAATTTGGTATGCTGTCTTCACTAACCAGACCTTTCATTCTTCTGAATGAAAATCTAAATTATGTAAATCACATATATATGCATAATGTACAGAATGATCATTAACTGCAAATCTGACTTGTGCCAAATTTTGTGTATCCATTGATTTTAATTTTTTTTTTTTTAATGTTGCATACATTCCTAATAGAAGTAAAAAAAACCCCAAACAACAACTAAAGGTGTTAAACTTTCAGTACTGATACAGAACATCAGACAAGGTCAGTTTTCAGTGTGAAAATTTACATATGTAAATTATAAAATAAAAATAATAAATAGCAATATGTTATTTGGTATAATGTTTTATTTCAGTGTACAAATAGGTAGAAATACCTGAGAAATTACTTATAAATGTTGCAAAATTTCAGCATGATGACTTGCTATGTGAGAAATGTTCAAAGTAACAAACTTCTTAAAGAGATCAAAAAAGAACAAAGAGATTCTGTAGAAACAATGGACCAAATATATCTCAAGGATAACCCCACTGAGATCAGTGGAATTGCACTAGGGATATATTTGGCCTAGTGACTCTAGAAATGATGTTAATGAGAAACCTTAACACTACTGCTGGAGAAATCTCTATTTAAGCCATGCTGTGGCAGTTCATGTGAAAAAGTAAATGGGACCTTCACATGAACTGCACAGCATGTGAGTGTGAATCAACAGGCTATAATAAATTGGTTTGGTTTCCTTCTCCCAGACTTAAATAAATGTATTATATTGTTGCATTTGAGATGTCATAATGAAGATTATACTGTTATTCCATTATGTTTGAAAAAGCCTGATTGTCTTCAAAAAAGACCTAATGTTGAAAAATATTTCTTAGGTCTTGCAAAAAAGAGAATATGTAGATCAAATGCAATGAGTGGTAAATCCCTACTAAAAACCCTGTCTAAAACTTGATCTGGTAGATGTCAATAAGTTCTGGATGAGGAAATGTTTGTAAAATAAAGGCCACATTTTTTTTTTTTTATTTCAAAGGAAATCAAACCTGAATGAGTTTCTAACAAAATTTTACTTTCTTATACAAAGAAGCAATAATTTTAAAAGTGTTAAGGACTACAGCATGTGACATCCTATGACATGATACAACCTGAAACTGCTTAAAAGAGAGAACTCAAGCTACCAGAGAGCAAAGTGGTCTTTTCAACTTAAATGGCTCATCTTAAAAAAAGTAAGACTGGATCAAGATTATTTTTATTTTAGGGCCAAGTACTCACAAATAAGAGAAGGTGAAGCTGCCTGGATTGCTATGGTCTGCCTCAGATTGAATGCAGTTCTTATATAAAGCTGTTCACTGGTAGATTTGAAAGCACTTTACATTTACACAGGGACAGATGAGGAAACTCAGATGTGGAGAGATAAGACGGGCAGTATCCCTGAGATGGAGGATACTGGTGAAGTCAGGATCTCATCACACTCACTGTTGTGAAAAACAAAATGCATTAAAAATGTCCCCAATCCAGGTCATCTACATAAAATATACCTGATCGTGCAAGCTCTTTTCTGTTTGAGGACTTTTAGGCTTCAGTCTCCACTAAAGAGCAAAGTCTTGTCTCTAATCTAGTGTCTGCTCACAGTGAAGTGCTCAAACTTTGCAAAAAAAAAAAACCCTCCCAAACCAAAATAAATGAACGATCTGTGGGCATGTGAAAGAGATCATAAGATATAGTGCCTGTGCACTGGGCTGAATTTAACTGCACTGGACTCAGTGACCTTGGATGTCACTTCCAGTCTTCTAGCCCTGTGAACTGTGATTTCATTCCAGAGATCACTGGATGAAAATACAGCATTTTACAGATTTCACCTAGCACATTCAAAATAATCATGTCCTGGCATTTCAACTGTTGAAAAGAGCCAGTATTTACTACCTCACATGAAAAAGACCAGAAGGCTAGAATGCATAACAAAGTAAAACCATGATATGAGACAGATGAACTCATTTAGATAAAATAAGACAAGACTTAACCTTTATCTGAACTTCACATTGAAACCGAGTTATAACTCTCATTGAAGGAAGAAAAAACGTTAGCCAATTTATTTGTCTTCTAATTCTCCGTCTCACTTAAGAGAAGTCTATTGAAGTGTTGGCTGAGATTTTGGTGAGAGCAATTCCTGCTGTTGGTACAGCGTCCCGAGTGATACTGAGCCAGGCACTCAGCCTGTCTTGCCTCACTTTCCAGTCACAGTCTGGTGTTCTTCCTCCCTTTCCTTGCTGCCTAACGTATATACTTTAAATGCAAAATTTAGAACAAGAACTACCTTTTATTATGTGATTACACTGTGCCTGAGGTCCTTCCTTCAGCCAGTTTCCAATGTGTTTGAAGTACTAACGATGACATCGATGAAAATATTTTTCTCTGCATGTCCTTTAATGCCACCTAGAAGGATAAATATTTTTAATAAAGATAGATTATTCATGTGCTTTCTCTGGTTTAACACTCTCAATATAACCCCTTTGAATTTAAAAAAGTACCAGGAGAAGACATAGAAATGTTGCATGCAATTTTGCCGGCTCCATATGAACCCTGTGGTCTTACTATGTCTTCATTCAAAAGTCAGAAGGAAGCAAAGGCATTGACTACATTTTAATCCATACTTCATGGTAACCAATTATCATTCTGCTATGTGTTGTTTCTCTCAATATTGTTACAATAATGCTCTGGATTTTTGCATGAATCGTTTGAATTATGGATGTTCCACAAAATATAATGGAAAATATTTTTATAGAAGAAAATGTTATACAACCCAGCATGATCCCACTCCTCATCATTTGTTCTAGGATTATTCAGAAATAGTAATTTCTCTTGTCTGGATTTCATAAATAGCTCAAACACCCCCAGCTGTGCATAAAAATAACTTATGTTTGATGGAAACTGTATTTTTGGTCCTTTAACTGCTGTTTCTAAATTGGCTATTTTCGTCCTGCTTTGAGTTTTCATGCATGGCACAGAAAGGAGTTGGCAAAACACCTTAGTTATTCCTACAACTCTTCATTTGTGAAATAGTCTTTAAGCAAAACCAACAGTTTTTACCATAGCTCAGGATATTACAAAAAGTGAGATCTTGAAAACCTGTCATTAATAGATTTCTTCAAAGGAAGAGTATACTAGCTCAAGCTTCTCAGTCTTTCCTCTGCCACTTTCCCATTTTGTCTCCTGCCTCCAAGGCACTTAAGAAAATACTTGCACTCATACCTTTTCTTGTCTCATTTAATGCCGAGTCTGGTCAACAGGCATAAGAAGTAGCATAACAATATCATGAAGCATTCCAAACAGCAAATTTACTATCAAGTTTATCGTTGTTAAACAAATTTATTCATAAAACATACACAGTAACTAACAGAACTTAACAGACATCCCAGACCCCTCAGAGGAGAATGAAAAAAAGAACAAGGTGAGCAAATTACCCCATATACTTAAGGCATGTTACAACTTTATAATCACATCTGTTGAACCCCACTTCTATTCTCTCTTCCTGAACAAAAAATATCCAAACATGGAAATAGAATAAGGCCAGGTACAGATACTGAGGCTAGAGTTTAGAAGAAATTAAGTGATATTTTGCAACCCCTCTCAGTATCTTTAGGAGTAACACAAAATATGCAAGAAAATGAGTCTGAATCAGCCTGAATATCACTGTAAAAGAAATATAAAATATATCAGTTCTTGAGACATTGCTAAAACAGGGCAGATAAGGTACAGGAGATCAATTCTGCCTATAACTTTGAATAAGCAAAAAGATATCTAATAGCACTCTTTACATACTTGCATGATATAAATGCACCAGTCAGCTGTATTTTCCAGAGTCCCACAAAAATCCCGAGAAACATCAGTAAAGGCCAATTGGAACAATTACTTATAAAAAATAATGTTAAAGAGGAAAGACGCAGAAAGTGCTAAGGAGTAAAAGACATCTGGTTTGAGCATCTTCCATAATTAGCATGTCAAATGACACAGTGCTGTCTCTGCTTGTCTGTGAAGCATTTATAGACTTTAACAGTTTTTTTTCAGTTGTGTTGAACAATTTTTATCCAAGTATGAGTAGCTATTACAAAAGATTGTGAATATTTCTGTAATTATCTTCTAGCTCACTAATAGTAACTGGGTAATAATTTAAATGGCTTGTTACATTCCCATGCTTTATGCAGCAGTACCTTGAAATGTTTCCATCATCCTGACAAGATGTACTGCTGAGTTTATGTCATGCATTTAACTACAACTATGACATGCATTTAACCACTATGTGACTAATTTGAATACTTAAACATAAGACCATAGAATCATAGAATGGTTTCGGTTGGAAGGGACCTTAAAGATCATCCAGTTCCAACACGCCTGACATGTACAGGGACACCTCCCACTGGATCAGGCTGCCCAGAGCCCCATCCAACCTGGCCTTGAACACCTCCAGGGATGGGGCAGCCACAGCTTCCCTGGGCAACCTGTGCCAGTGCCTCACCACCCTCATTGTGAAGAATTTCTTTCTAATGTCTAGTTTAAATCTTCCCCTTTCCAATACATAGCCATTCTCCCTCAACCTAAAAGATGACTGTAAACTGAGTAAGTCAGTAACGATCTTTCATGCAAAGGCAGGAAATATGTTAAGGCAATAGAATGAAGTTTTCCTCTAACATCTAGGAAGAGAAGCATATAAATCACTGTGGTATAGCATCTGAAACATTACAAAAATGTCTCAGTTCTAACAGGAGGCCACAGGGCAATATTTACTATTAATTCTAATGATAGTGATTATGGGTATTCAAATCTGGTATTTCTATTTCCTTAAAACCACTCCCCAAAATTATATAAATTACAATTTTCTGTTCATATATATAATATCAGTTTCATATTACTGCCATTATTACGATGTCAGCTCTCATTCTTGGTCAGTTCTTCAATTTATAGGTAGTTACAGGCAAATTAGTTCTCACTTGTTGCAAGTATTTTCCCTATTCAATCGAAACAGTACACTGAAACATTCAGTTTCTACCATAGTGACAATAGGGAGAATATTTTCATTTCAATTTCTGCTACAGTCTATACTATATTTTGTTTAAGTTTTATTCCTCAGTAAGGCGCTCAGTGATGCTGTTCTGAAGCTTCACTCACAAAACAAGAAATGGATTTTAACTTCAGGAGACCTAGCAGAATGCTACAATAATTAGAAAGTAGCATCCTCTAAAGGAAAAGATACAGTAGATAAAGGAGAAAATACAGCAGAAACCTTAAACTAGAACAAGATACAAACTTATTTATTCTGCCAATACTACAGGGAGAGTGAATAAATGAGAAACTGGAAAAAAAATTCAGTGATTCGCCTATCACAAAATGGTTAAGGTTGGAAGGCGCCCCTGGAGGTGGCCTAGTCCAATCTCCTGCTAAAAACAGTCAATGAGAACAGGTTGCACAGGATCTTGTCCACTTCAGTTTTTAATATCTCCAGGGACAGCGAATCCACAGTCTTGTTGGGCAACTTCTTCCAATATTTGATCATCCTTGTAGTTAAATTTTTTCTTCCATTTTTCTTAATGGAATCATCTGTGTTTCAATTTGTGTCCATTGCCTCTTGTTCTTTCAATGGTACCACTGAGGAGAGCTTAGGTCTGTCTTCATCACACCCTCCCTTTGGGTATTTGTCCACATTGACAAGATTCCCACCCTGAGTTTCTCTTCTCTTCTCTTCTCTTCTCTTCTCTTCTCTTCTCTTCTCTTCTCTTCTCTTCTCTTCTCTTCTCTTCTCTTCTCTTCTCTTCTCTTCTCTTCTCTTCTCTTCTCTTCTCTTCTTTCTCTGTCTCTCCTTGCATGTCAGATACACCAGTCCTTTAGTCATTTTTGTCTCCCTTTACTAGACTACCTGCAAAGATTTCTTACTCAAATACACATTGTTTATGCATATTATTTAGACTTCTAAATATAGTACATATATTTTAAAAATTGATACACCTCCCCTTTAGAGGGAATGCTTTATAGAAAGCTAGAGTTAAATATACTTGCACAAGATTATTCAGTCCATGTGGTGTATCTATTAATGATTTTCAACCACTTTTGAAAGAGAAGGGACATGGTCCATCATCCATTAATTTTACAGATAGGCAAATCACATATGTTTATTTCCTCTTTACCATTCAACCTGTGGCTCAAAAGCTTTTTTTTTTACATTTATAGCCAAACCCTGGTCTGAAAAAAGACAATATTTTTCAGAGACTTTTATGTGTAACTTCTTACAAGTGTAAGTAGCTGTGCCACAAATGTTCATATCATCCCTGCGAGGCAAGGTAGAATCTCTACTCCCATCTTACAGACAGCCTTTGGCCTGAATATTTAGAGAACTTAATATTTAATCACACTTAAACGCTCCTACTGACTTCAGTTGCAGCTGCCAGTACTCAGCACATTTGAAAATCCAAGCTTCTAGGGCTGCAGAGTGGCTTGTCCAACACAATTAGCTTAATCACAAAGCACAATGTTTTTATCTAGTGAGATAACAGTTTGAAACAGGGGAAAATCCTATTCAATGGAATCTTAATGGCCTCAGTTCCCCTGAATAACTGTTCTTTCCACACTCCTTCATTTCTTAACCACTGTGTGAGATATACAGCTTGCAGTAATGAAAAATGAAATGTATGTATTTTACTCAGCAAATATCTCACTTGAAATGTGAGGTCTTCACTTTGAAAATAAACACGATGCAGGGCTCAGCTGTGGAAGTGCATTTACTGCTCTGACAGCCAGGTCCCACTATCCTTGCTCAGTCAGCTCTTCTGCACAGCATCAGCCTGATCTTACACTTTCCCTGTGAAAAGCCTCCAGAAGTAAGTGTGAAAAGACAGATCACTTTTCACTACCCACAGGAAACAAAATGATCCTTCTGTTGTCAGCTGGATGATACACGAGCTGTATCCCCTGCAGAAGCCAAAGTTAGTATGGACTTGTTCTCATTAAATAAGGCCAAATGTTGAGAGCGCATTTAAACTGCATCATTGGAGCAGCATAGGCTCCAGCAAAACTTCCAGAATTAATTTTGTTGACTTTAACCTATTCAGCCTTAAGTCAGAGGCGCTGGTGATGCCATTACAGGCTTTACTTCTGTTTCATAAAAAGAGAAGGGGAAAGGCTAAAGTAACCCTAAACTGTACTTGCTTATTCTTAATCTTGAGGCGTCTCAGGGTTTTAACGGCCTAATGTAACAGCTCTAGAGAGTAGTTTGCATCATGGCAGCCTTAACACAGCTGCCCACTATTCGGAAAGTCCCCAGTCTATTGCACTGCCACTGCCACATGCTTTGCACCCCCCTGCATCTCTCGTACCAGCAAACTGCAGATCTCTGGCCACGTTTAGCTGTAGCCTGTTTGTCATCTCCTGAAGAGGGGTTCAGGGGCAGAAATCAACCCCATGACACTCAGGACCTGTTTGAGAGATTCCACCTTTCCTCATTGTCACAGCTGAAATTCACACCAAAGTAACACTTCCAACTAACCTTTACAGAGAGGGAATGAGAGGAAGGGGAAGGTGGGTTTCATGGTATTCCATGGATTGCCTTCCTCAGGCAGAATCTCTCTGAGGCACATGGTAAAAGCCATCTCCATCCTCACCCATGCACTCCTTTTGCTGCTTTGCTCAAGTTATGCCTAGAGACAATATATTAATAGGTTGCCCTTCTGTGTACATTTAATCTCTGAGGCTGATGACCTGAACATGATATGAGCATTGACAGGCATTGTAATTTTATAGACTTGGGGGAAAATTAAATAATCATAACAAAACCAATTGTCAAGAATAAGATTTTCCTTTTAGTATAATAATAGTGTAATTAATTATTAAAGAAAAAAAAAAAACAATGAATCATCTAGGCTAAAAGTAAATGAGCCCAGAGACCGCAATTCCTTCTTATATAGGAGTGCCCTCTGCAGTCTAATTCCTGGGGAGTGATGCTGTGCCAGCTCACGCAATGCTTGTGCCACAGGAAATCAGGAATAACTTGGTGCAGTAAATTGGGATGGGGAGCCATAATGAGCACCTGTAGTGTGGGATTCACTGTTCCAATACACTATTCTCTAGACTAAATACTAACTTATTTAGTCTGAGAGGCAAGCTGAAAGACCTGTGCACCCTTTAGTGGGTTTTTGGGATGTAAATGTTGTAGCTGAGAAGTAACAATGTTTATTGGTGCTGCTAAGACACAGGACATTTTATTTTGTTCTAACGCTAAGCAGAAACTGTAAAGTGATCTTCAGGAATATTCTTCAAAGGGCACATTGTCTCTGCCCTTTCAAGATTTTAAGCTCTAAAGCTGGTCACATGCTGCCATAATATTTTAATGTCATTCTTAGCTGGCAGGTAGCAACTTGCTTTTCATCAGTGCCTTATGAAAGTAAACCAGGCATTAAGATATGACCTCATTTCTAAAAACACACATTTCACCATCAGCTGTAAACATTACCAGAGCATAATTTCTGTTTTTATGATGCTTCACAAAAAATGACTATTTTTAATAAAAAGCCTGTACAAAAGAATATTTAATTTGGAGAGGAAAAAAGCCAAGCCTCTAAAAGTTTAGACTGCCTCCAATTACTTTTCATGCCTGACTATGTGGCAGGGAATACTTCACTATACTAGGTCACCAACTTTGACATCTTTAACCTCACAATAATAGTCCTTTTTGTAATGCACCAAAATTGAAAATCAGTTTAGTTTATGTTCTCACTAGGTTCATGGCTCCAGTGCCTCATATATATTGCTGACTTGTATGCCAGAATTACTCCCTAGTGAGGAATATTAAATAGCCACAGCATATATTAGAAGGGGTGAAAAGGTCCAGCTCAAGTCTGCTGTAGAGTTCACGTTCATTAGTGCTTTAAAAACTCAATAAGTTGCATAATGTTTCCACTTATCCGTGAAATTGTGGTATGATTCATATCATAGGCATCTTTAAATGATTTGTAGTCCACTATTTAAGTATATATTCTACATAAATAAATACTTCCTGGGTTTGTATACATGACTTGTGATAGTCAGTATCATAAAAGAGGCACAATAATGTCTGACCTTTATTACTATGACAAGAAGTTCTTACATCTAATGAAAAGCCCCCAAAAAGCCAACAGGAATCGTGCAATACAAAGCACCTCTGTTTGTAAAAGGCATTTTTGGACCTTATCAAAATGGAAACGCTATTTCCCTCCATCAAAAACTTCTGCCCCTTCCTCTCCTAGTATTCTCCATGCCTTCTAAAAAGGCATCATTAGAATTAACATCAGTACATGGAGCGCAGTGCTTGACTGCTGCCCTGTCTCTCTGCGGAACTTACTTTACCAGTGAACATACCTGCCATCAATAGTGTATTGAGGGTTTTTTTGCATGGAGCAGTTTTGCAAAAAGGGAGATATTTATAGCTTTCTGGAAGAAAACTGAGGATAAAAGAAAACCTGCAGCAGATCCAACTATAGATGGGCTCAGTCAACAGTGTTCTAAAATAATCTGACCCATAGCTTTGGGCTGTTCCTGAGGAATCCTTTGGGAATCGCTTATTCTGCCTGTCAAATTTTTGGGAGTGGCAAATGGAGTTTCACTGAACTACCATCAGCTGGAGAACTCAGTAGCTACATTCTCCTCTCAGGACTTTAATTGACTTTGTGGAACAAAGCATGTCCTAAACACTCCTTGTTGCATGTTTTTGCAATCATAGCCACTTCTGGCAAACCTGAATGTGCACCTAGCCTGCCACATTAAAATATGAAATATGACATGAAGCACAATGAAGCAGGAACTCCACCTCTTTTATAAACAAATAAAAGACATAGAATGGTCTGAAGTCAGGTCCTCGGAAAATAAGATTCAGTTCAGATTCTTGACGTAGATGTCTTGGCGTAGATGTATTTTGATGGTGCTACTGTTACACATGGGGGGTCTGTGAATTCTCCATGTAGGCCTGAATGATAGAGCATCACCACTGTGACGGCATCTGTGGCACAAGCCACGAACTCCACATTGCACCATTTTGCATGACAGCCAGCAAGGAACCTCTGAGGGTTGTCTATGGGCAGATTGAGGGCCTGCACAGGGCATTTGTGGTTGGTTTTTGGTTTTTTTTGCAGAACACAGGCATTTCAAGGCAGCATTTGTGTCTGGTTCTGTTGCTGGTCCTGCCAGCCTATCACAGATTGAGTTCAATTGTTTTCACTGTATGAGTGGGTGAAGGAAAGCCTGTGCTGGGTGGGAGCTGCTGGCTGCCAGGAACTTCCAACCACCTGCGGAGTGGGGAGACAGCTAGAGAAGGGGACTAAGGAAAGGACTTTGCCTTCACCTCCAAGACCTCCCCTCCAGCCTCAAATCCTTGCAGATTCCTTACTCAGAATGTGTGACAGCAGTGGTTTCATCATGTTTTTAGTATCAGAACATTATGAGATTCATATGTTATTTTTTCAACCCTAATATAGGTGTGATTAGTTCTTATAAAGTCACTGGGACTCAGCATAAATGAAAACACTTTCAGATCACAACCTTTTAGTTAGCAGAATGGTGTTATAAGCCTGGTAAAGGAATTACTGAGCAAAATTGTATGAGCTGATTTATATGAGTCAGAAGAGACAGTGATCATGATAGACCGTTGGCCCCAATACGTAAGAAACTGTAGGAGTCTCAGCTAAATAAGAGAATAAGATCTTTTAAAATCTAATTTCTCTGATATGTTTTGAAAAGAAAAATACCTACACTTAAAGAAAAGGTACTTTTGGCAGAAAAAACCCTTTGCATACTGTGGGTTTTTGCTTTGCACAATAAAGTTTCTTCTTTGTTGTCCCTTAACTGTTTTGTCTCTTGTTTTCACAAGGCAGAAAGTAAAGCAACAGACAATTCACATACATCACTATTTTCTTTTATCATGATGACAGTGGACATTTTCAGGCTCTCTCAAAATGAAGTATTTGTTGGAACTTATTATTTAAACAAAAAAATAATGTCCTTTCACTGAAACAGGCAGCCTAATTTGTCATATTCATATTGATATACACATTTATATTGATATGAACTGCATTATGTATCTTTATTTTGATTCCAGGGTGTACATAGTGTTTCTTTTTACTATCCACTCCTTTTTTCCACCTTTATTTTACAATCTCTTTTCCCTCCTGTCTGTTGCCCACACCAAATCATGTAAAGGATGTACAAGCCATTAACATGCATGTAGGTATCAACTGTGCAAAACAAGTTGCCTGGTATGTAGGCAGACTTTTCAGCTCAAGAATCTAAACTAAATCTCCTCTGTGACATTGGGTAGGCAAATTCTGAAGTCCCAGAGCACGTTTCTCATGCAGTGTCCTGTGCAAATCAGCTTATTCACCACAGTTGGGCTCAACTGAAGTTCCCTCACAGTCTGATTACCTTCCATCTTCTGGACTGATGGCATGCAGCTCTGGCCTCACATGTTTCATGGGAAACTATTCTTCCCATGGAAAAATATTGCCAGTTGGATCCAAGTATCCTGACTCAACTCTGACTTCCTTACATATCTGTCAGAATAATTTCATTGAAAGTTATTCTTTTCTTTGTCAGGAAGGTGAGGATATGGTCTTCTTTCTCCCCTTCTTTGCCTCCATGGACTTACATTTAATACATTTGAACCGTCACAGACAAGACAGAAAAACGATGGACTCTAAATGGGCACAACAGCTGCTTATAAATGATGCTTATACTGGTTCAAGATATATGACATGGCAGGCAGAAATATTCAGATAAAACTATAAACAAACAATCAAAATCACTATTGCAATTTGAGAACCAGCTAGAGAATACTTGAACATAAATCATTTTATGTGAGCAGAAACACAAAGGAAATATTGCTGAAATGTTGGCTGGCAGCCATCTTAAGAAAGGTCAGATTTTGTTTATTTGAGGTGAACCATATGTAAAGACACGATATTTCTAGCTTACATCATTTTTTCTTTTTCCCTGAAGATCGCAATATTTTCAGTCAACACTGTGTTTTTTCTGCACATTAGAATGTGTATTTATGAGATAGAAAACAACTCAAATCCTCATTACTCTTCATAATTTCACCATTTCAGCTGCCTTACATGACTTTCCCAGCCAAAGCATTACACTAATCTGCCAGTGTAGGAAGCCCCTGTCATAACGGAGCCTGCTGAGCTTTCATGTAAAGATTTGGGGAGATCAACTTGGACAAGGGGCAGGACCAATTCCCAGAAGCCTTGGGCTTTAGGAACTATGAGAAGGGGAGTTAATTGAAAGGCTGCATACTTAAGATGGGACTGAAAGCCCTGTCTTACTCCAGGTTTGCCATCTACCTGTATTGTACTATGCGCACCATGGCATTTGCATGGTCAGGCTCAGGAGACCTAGTCTGCTGGAACGACTGCAGAAACATTATCATTCCAACAAAACGTGTTAGTTGGCAGAGCTTTATGAAGCTCACAGTCATGTTCTATTCTGTTGGCCTCAGGTGCAACAAAAGGTTTTATAAAGGAGCAGCCTAGGTTGTTCACCGTGGTGGTCTTTCAGGATGACCCCCAGGAAGCTCCAGCGAAAGAGAAGGGCAAGAAGGGGTTAGCAGTCTCTCGGTCACTTATGGCATGGGGATATTGGATCTACACTGTCCACATTATAGAGCAATTAGAAATGCTTTTCCAGTAGCTGCAAGGATATTTCTCTGTGATTGGCACCCCTTTTTTCTGCTCCCTCCTACTTTAAAGAGGGAGAGGGCAAGGGTATCCCCTCTCATCCGTCCACCCTTCTCCTGGTATTAGTGCGAAGTCAGGGAGTTCCACAAGGGGTTATGCCCACCAAGGCAGAGAGGCAGGGAGCTGGCTCATAGCCCAGTATGGAGAAGAAGACATGCCCCAGCACCCCTTTTAGTGCAGGATGGCAAAGTTCTCTCTGGCTTTCATCTGTGCCTAATATGCTCAGCCCAGCTCTGTGACCAGTTTGCAGATGGTGGGATTTTTTGCTTTCATGCATTCCTGTAATACACTCAGTACCCAGCAGCAGAATGACGCAAGGTCCAAGAAAGGGCACCCTTCATGCAGTTTTTAAAATTAAAGCTAAACTACAAAAAAAGTCCCCTTTCGAAGGATGTGGGTATTCTTGACATTTCTTAACAGCAAACTGCAATGCACACTGAACAATGTTCAGAGTCCTGCTGAGGCTTCAGCAGCTTAATTACATTTTATTTTCTTTCCAATCCACCCACATACATGTTTTAGCAATTTAATTTTTTTTATAGATCCTCCTAAAGTCTCTTCTGCTGTACTTTGCTCTTAGCATCACACTTATTTTGTTTTTCTTGTTTTAGCTGCTGTTCAAGTAAAGACTGTCTTTTTAGGTCTGCGTGATATTGTACAAGACAGTTCTTTTGTAGGAGAAACGAATAGACTTTACCTTGTGCCACATCTCTCTCTGGCTCTTCTGGCATGAAATAAATGATAGTTATTTAAGAGTTTTGGTCTTGGCACACTAATAAATTACTGGAAGTAGACATGAGAGACAGTATTGAAATCATGTACTAATGAAACCTAAAGCACTTAGAACCTAAATAGCTTGTCACAAAGCAAAAAATTGCCACAAATTCCTAATTGTACAATTAGCTCCAGGCATACACTCCTGCAACTCTAAAGAGGGAATCTTGCTGACAGATCCTCTGTGTTGGATAGAGTGCTTAAGTATATATATGAAAATAATTATATAATATACAAGCATATTTAAAATAAAACATCTAAAAACCCTCACTAACTTACTTTTCAAATCAGGAATAATTAGAAACATTTTGAGCCCTATCACTTTCAGCTGCCAGATAACAGCTGACTCCAATGGGCTTTGTATCACTGAAAGCCTATGTTTTGAAAACACAGTTCAGATTCATGCAAAACTAACACATTCATTCATCTTTGAGAGCTTCTTCCCTAAGTAAAATTCTTGAATTTGAGTAGTATGAGAAATACCTCATCAAATCAAAGCACACCCCCTTGCAAAACACTGAATTTTGGGACTAACAGCAAACTTGAACTCTTGGAAAGCAAAAGAAAATACTAGGTTTTCTCAGTTGATAATTGTCACCTTTTTATATAAGATTCTTGTCCTGGATTGAGCTGACTATAAAATAAAAGGAATAGGTTTCCTAGAAACCTAGAAAAATGTAAATGCTGTCTTAAAGGAAGATGTTTTTCAAATCTAAAATACAAAAATTCAAATGGAGATCATAAGCTAACAAGATTTTCATAGGAAAGAGCGTTGTGCAAAATGTGTGAAGTTTTTCTATTAAGGAAAATTATTTCTGGCATTTGTACCAATTGAGATAAGGGACAATGGAGACATGAGCAAATATCTTGGCATCACTTTGTGTGAGCTTGGAGCTCTGCCTAGCAACATCTCTAAAATCAATCAAAGCTCATCTGGCATCCTGCTTAATCTTTAGCTAATGCATACATTGAGGCTCAGGCTTCTCCTATGTATTATGATGTTACCAGAACACTAATGACTGTTTCACTTCAGTATCTCACATAAATTGGGGAATATTTGGGAAGTTATAACCACAGGCAGAGTAATGAACATGCATTCACTGAAAGTCATAGGGTGACACTCATTTACGTTGGTCCTAATTGTGCAGAGGAGATCAGAACACATTAAAACCCTGGGCACAGTAACTAAAATACAGTCCATGCCCTCTCCACCTGAGACCACACATAACACTCTACAACCTCATTTTATTTAGAGTTTACTGTACTTTGAGCTGGAGAACATGACAGTAGGTTCTAACAGAGATGAGTGTTGAATGAAAGATGTGAATGTCCTTTTCTGGTTCTGCATGGGGTTATGGATTTCTGCAGTTCACCTGGGACTGCACTGGGACTCAAGGAAGTCAAGCCCCAGAATTAGCTGTATGGCACTGGATGCGATTTTTTTTGTTCATATAGAGGGCAGTTTGTTTTAGAAAATGGCATTAGTTTATTCTCTACAAAACAGGAAAGACTTGCTTCAGGCAACTGAAGGAAAGAGCAATTGCCCTTTTTATTCTTTCTTGTCCCTGAGGGGATATAAGGCAATGAGTCAACTTTGATTTTCCCTTCAGTTCCACCATCAGAGAGGTTGCCAAGTATATATTGGGTTCTGAAGGGCAAAAGGCCTTCAAGCAGATAGTTGTGATACTTATCCTGTGGCTAGTGCCGAAAAATTAAAGACACATGATGTTAAAACCCAAAACAACAAGCATAGCTTTCCAAAGACAACTTGCTGCTTCACTGGGAATTGCCAGAGCAAACAATTAGGAGTTTAGCAAAGCTATTCATACAGCCTGCTTTCCTGTTGGACAGTTTGGTATTCTCTGTCATGAGGGAAGACAACTTCGATACTTCAGAAAAATGAGTGATTATTCATCACTGGCCTTGTCCAGCTGGGGAGATAAGGTTATGTATTTGTTTTGAAAGAAAAAAAGAACTGAAGTTTCCTCAGTCAGCAAGTCAGTTCATGAAATACACATTTCCAAAGTACTAAACATGAATTATATTCTGAGAAATTATCAGGAAAGGAAATCTGCTTAGGCCGTTCACCAACTGACATTCTATTCTTTTTATCAAATGGTTTTCTAAATGAAAGTGAGAGGGATGGACACAAATCATGTTGCCAAATTCAGTCTCTTCCTACTAAGCTTCGTGTAGGCCCAGATACTGCTTTGCCTATGTGGTCTACCACGCATAACTACTCCATTGCCATAGCAAAATTAACAGAGAGGCAGACTGTGGAGTCAGCTTTGCTCAGGAGATGCACTCTAGATTTGTTTGGGTAAGGCTGATAATTGAAACTGTTCCATAAAGTAATCTATCTCCTATGCAAGCATGTGAAGGAACTCCAAAATCGACATTACTAACCTTCCCAAGAGTATAGTATTTCTGTGTATGATCTTTCCAGTTTCAGATACACTTGAGAAATACTGTGCTTCTTCCAGTCTATATCGCTTCTGACACTTTGGCTATGTAGTTGATGATAATAATAAGCTACTAAATTGGTGACAATAATCATAACTACTGCAAAACTGAAATAATCCTAAAGTTCCACAAATGCACAGTTCTTCACATATGTCAATATCATCACAGAAATTGTAGAAAATGCTACAGAAACAAGAATACTACTAGTTGTTGTGCACAGCTCTGAAGCCCTATAGAAAGTGTTGCCAAAGAAATAACATTCAAGCTGAAAAAGATAAAGATTTTTAAAATGCAGTGCTTAACAAGGTTAAGAACAAATGAACTGTGTACCGGCTGCATATCAGATCCTCAAATTCATACCAGCTTCTTTACCTATGGATGGCAAAGCATCATAATACAAAACTTGTTTAAATTTCATCTCAGTCTTGTCCTAGACGGTGACCAGATCTCAGGAGGGTGTGACTACCTACATGACTTGGGAGTGCTGGTCAATGAGAAGCTTGACATCAGCTGGCAATGTGAGTTCACAGCCCAGAAGGCAAACTGTATCCTTGGCTGCATCAAAAGAAGCGTGGTCAGCAGGTCAAGGGAGGGGATTCTGCCCCTTTATTCCTCTCTTTTAAGACCTCATCTGGAATACTGTGTCCAGTTCTGGAATCCTCAGCATAAGAAGGATATGGAACTGTTAGAACGAGTCCAGAGGAGGGCTACAGAGATGATCAGAGGGCTGGAGCACCTTCCATACGAGTACAGGCTGAGAGAGTTGGGGTTGTTCAGCCTGGAGAAGAGAAGGCTCCGAGGAGATCTTATAGCGACCTTCCAGTACCTGAAAGGGGCTACAAGAAAGCTGGGGAGGGACTGTTCCCGAAGGCTTGTAGTGATAGAACAAGGGGGCATGGGTATATATTGGACAGGGACAGATTCAGTCTAGACATAAGGAGCAATTTCTTCACTATGAGAGTAGTGAGACACTGGCACAGGTTGCCCGGGGAAGTTGTGGATGCCCCATCCCTGGAGGTGTTCAAGGCCAGGCTGGATGGGGCCTTCGGCAGTCTGATCTAGTGTGACATGTCCCTGCCCATGGCAGGGGAGTTGGAACTGGGTGATCTTTAAGATCCCTTCCAACCCAAACTCTTCTATGATTCTATGATAATTTCTAAACTTCCTGGTTCTATCTGGGTTGAATGCTCACAGAAAAATAATCCTTTCTGCAAAGCTGTTAAATGCTCTTTGCTATTTCAACCAAGTGCTGTCTTAACACCTGAGAAGTCATATTGAGTATTCCACATCCAGTTTCTCAAATTAAGTATAGTTCTTGGAAGTTGAACTCCTATTTCAGATCTTACCAGTAAATTATCACAGGAGCCTAAATGCAAATAAGCAAGAAGCGTGCACACCACCAGAGCTTTAACAAAACTAGTATTTTAATCTCTAGCCATTCAAATATTGTTGGTTTGAAAAATCATCTGGGAAGTGAGTATAATGGCATTTGCATTCATTCAACAGAGATAAAATACGAATAAAATAAGAATAAAGTAAGAATACAATAAGAATAAAATAAGCCAAGGGAGGGAAAGAGAGCAAAAATATAAAGGACAGCAAAAAAAAACCCAAAAAAACCCCACAACCCCCCCCACCAAAATTATTGTATCTGTATCCATCTCTCACTAATCTATAATTTTATAGATATAGCTAGAAGAAAAAAGATTAAAAGATGACAAGGAGAAAAATATATTAGTGCTCAAGATAAGAACAGATGTTGCTGAGTAGCTTCACAGCCTACTGATATTCACAGTTTTTCCTGAAGACCCAGATCACATTGTAAGTGTTCTCATATAAACTGCCACAAGTGAAACTGGCAATTAACCCCCATCCAATGCATGTTTGAACAAGGCTTTTAAAAAGGCAGTTCTGATTTCTGATCAGAATTCGGGTACTTTTCCCCTTCTGCTAACAACATTTTGCATACTGCTGAATAGTTCTATGCAAAATATGGGGGTTTTGCATAGAAAACCCTGCCCCCCTTGCAAAGGGCAGGGGAATTGAAAGTTCAGCTGAACTACATAGACATTTGAAAACCAAAAGATCCTCATAGAGGTTAGTGAGTAGATATTTCTTTCTTAAGCTAGTGTCTTCTTCAAGATATTATTTCTTGTATTGACCTTTTTTAAACAGGACTTTTGTTAGTCATAGAAAATCATCATAGGACTAAACAAGCAATCTTTTCTAGAGTATTATCTTGCTGAACAAGGGTGGCAAAATGTAAAGTATTTTTTAAAGGGTCTTTCCTAAATAATGCAGAAAGTGTTGTAAGTGCTGTATTTGTATGCAGGCAAAGAATGATGGTTTCCAATAAAGTTTTAAAAATCCTTAAATTGACTCTAAGAAAAGCTCTGAAACTTGGACTTTTCCTGTAAGCGTATAATACACACGACTCAAAAACAAACCCAAAGAACCCATTCAAAATCAAACCCACACAACTGATAATAAAAAGCCATTCAGTTGGAGCTATACTGTAACTAATATCTGTTTCTAGAAAATGAAAACCAGCTTTGCAGTCTTTCTCTGCATGTACAGGCTGCTGAAGCATGCATTTTGCTTGCCTCTGTCTGAATTCACTCCATTCTGGCAATATGGCAAGAAGCCAATAAGATTAAACACACACCACGAGATCCTATTTTGTAAATCAGAACTTTCCCCAAAAGTACTAGTGACATAACAGATCTAGAAATTAGTAAAAAAAAATCAGCAGTTTCCATCTTTAAAACCTTAGCTTACATCTATTTACCATCATCTAATGTTCAATTAAATTCATAAAAGTTGTGAGTGCAACTGTTAAAACAGTGTTGAAGAACTGGACTGGATAACCAGTTTAGGGATCTGGATGACTAAAGCTTTAACTCTGAATGCAAATGTAAAAGGATAAAACTTTGCTCATGTTATACAACCGTAAATGTGGAACAACCCTCCTGAGGCCCCTGGAAATTCTGAAATGTTATAGGAATATAGCAGAGTTCAAAATCTGTCTGAAGTCACTGCACTGCTATCATTCTTTCCTAAACTACATGAGAACACATGTATTTACAGGCACAGGAGTGGCAAAATTAGAAACCGAAATACATAAAAAGAGTAAATTCCTTAACAGAAAAGGAAAACACAAAGACATTCAAGCTTAAATGTTGAGGAGTTATAAACTGTAACAACTAACCAATGTTTCCATTTTCTTCCCATCTCCCCCCTCACCTAAGCCCTCAAGCAGTCTGTGCTCTTAAATTATCTCTGGGCATAATACTCACAGAAAGACACAGGCTGTAAACAATGAAACATAATCAAATTGGTTTGAAAAATGCCTGTCCAAGTACCTATGATTAAATTATTTCTTCTTTAGTTTGAGGCAGCAAGTTTCCCAGGACTGCCTGTACCTGTATTATAACATGGATCAAAGTGTTGGCCATGTAAAATGAGAAATAGGCCAGCACACAACTAACAGAGTCAATCCGTGGTGTACACTTTTCCATCATAGTAAATGCTGTTTCTGTGCAGCGAGCCATCAGTAATCACAATTCTTTTTCATGTGAGTAATACAGCTCTGGTTAGACTAATTTGCACTTTCAGGGTTACTGTACTTTAATCTGTCTGTATATTAGACTTCCTCCGCAAGCTGCAGTTTAACAAATTTTATGAAGATGTAACTATACTAGAAGAAAAAATATTGTTATATGTTCATAGTGGAGTTCCAGAGCCATAGAGCTTTAATCTTCTGTTGGCTATATACATTAAACTTCACCATTTCTGTACCGCTTCAGATCATTGTTATGACATTTTAAAGTCACCATGAATAAATATTCCTCTGCTGTGAATACTTAGTAAGCTAACGATTTTTTTTAAAAAAATTATTATTACTGTCATTGCAGAGCTCTAAGTAAACGATAAGGAAGTAGTAAAAATAATGACTATCAATAGCGTGCTGATAATTTAGGCCTGTAACTCCAGTCCAAACTGTTTGTGGAGTGAAGCAAAAAAAATATTTCGCATAGCTTGAACTTGATATACACTACCCTTACAAGCCTGAACTCAAGCTCACAAAGCTCACTTTAAAAATTTCAGTAGCCTGTGAGATGCTGCACCTGAATTACCTATTGCTTCATAGCTTGGCAATGATTCGGTACTACCACTTGCAGAAGCTCCTGTTGATTCTTAGACTTACTGATAAAATCTCCTCTTCCGGACGCAGGAGGCTGTCGTGCTTGAGATATCATTAAAAGGTTGTGATTTACACCAATCTTTGCCAACATACAAGAGCTAAGTAAGCTTAATTCTGTGTTAGTTAGTACAGGATGTGGGGAACTCGAGATAATAAGAGTAATTTCTCAGTGTAAATAGGCTGTTAAGGTGATATTCACCTGCATAGGTCCTAACTTGGCATCTGGAAAGGGCTATGTGTAAATCAGGGACTGCAATCTAGATTTCACCACACCTTTCCTTATCAGTCAGACACCTCTTTCTCTCCCTATTTGTATGAATTGTATATAGTAAACTTGTTTTATTCAAAGAAAAATCAAGAAATTTCTCAACTAGCCACTTTTGCTCAAAACAAAACAAAGTTCTAATAAGGTGGCAAGCTTATAACACAAAACTGTTAACAACATCCTAAAGAAGAAAAGCATATTTCTTGCCATCCCTCAGTGAGCTGGAGCCCATTTTGATAACCTGGTTATCTGCCAGCTTTGCAAGCTCTGGAAATATTTTTGACAAATGAAGGAGATTGAAGAAAAAAGTTTGAAATTAATGAAAAAAACCAAAACCACATTAGAGATGGTATTTTTTGGATATTGGTTCTGTCCTTTTCCAGCGGGGATTCACTGTTGTGACAGCAGCCCAACTGCCATTTACATGGACTATCTTCTCCAGTGGTATTCTCCTAGATGAGGTGCCCAGTGTCCCCAGACCATCTTTCAGAACAGACTCAAAGTCTGTGTGATTCTGAGCACTTTGCAAAGCTCTGAGAATCCTCATGGACTGAGTGAAAGCAGAGTCTCCTCTCCTGCAACAGTAATGGATCCCAAGGTTTCTCAGAGCAGGGAAGGATCAAAAGTTTTAATACAGGCTACCTCAGGAAGCAGTAGGCTAGATTGAAATGTCAGTCCAGTTTACATTTTTAGATCAGACTGGATGTCTTACAATATTTGGAGGACATGTTTTACAGACTATTGCAAATGCTGTCTTTTGCTTAAGCTTGAAGAACATGACAGTAGGTACATAAAAAAACCAACATGCAAATGCAAAAACAAGTAGATCAAACCTAAGACAAGAAAGATAAGAAAGAAAAGCGCAACTTTCTTTGAATTTGGTCAAAGATATAGGTCGCTTTACTATTATCTGAATGGATGGTTGGCATATTAATATGCAAAAATCATGTTATTATACATGCACACAATATGTTTTACCAGCTAGTACTCTGCAATAGTACAAATCACTATTTCCTCTCCAAGATCTTTCCTAAACAGTCAGTAATCTAAAAGAGGAACACAAGGAATTTCACATCAGATGAGAAAATAAAGGAGATTAATGCAAATGTTCATTCCCATGTTAAATGGAAGGACGCAGCAGAGGTGCTGCAGTTTTTAATCAAGCTGAAAATCTGCCTCAGTTTTGTGTGACCTTTCTTGGGGAATTCACTGTGCAACTTTTTATTTTACAGAAACAAATCAACTTTAAACTGCCATGTGGTGTCTAGAAATGGAGAAAAAACCCCTTGTGACCTAAAAAGGTCAGAAATGGAAATCTGCCAGTCAGTGCTATTTAACTAACACAGTCAGAGCTGCTCTCCTATTCTTTTCTTTCCAAAGAGCTACTGGAAAACCAGGTAAAAGAGTTATATTGAAGGCATTCAGAAAAGTAACTTACAAACAACGTCAAAACCCAAAAGTAGGTGTTATCCTGTGGACAAGGGCTCCCTCTGTGCAAAGATATTCCCTGTCACAGGACAGGAACAGTGTGCACAGTGAAAGATGCCAGCAGTGGGAGGAAGCACATAAAACAAATCAGCCATCTCCCCTTTCCACCAGTAAATCTTTCTGGTAACAGCTGTTACCTATCCAGTTCATACAATCTCTTCTCCAAAATCTTTGATGTCCAGAAGATTAGAAAGTCTAATTGTGTCTTGGGAAAGAGAATTAAAAAAATACTGAGAAAGTAATAAAAACACAAACAATTCTCTTATTGCAATACTTGCTGAGAAAGAAAGTTCTCCAGAGCTGCTTAGTTAGAACACTCTTTTATAAACCAGTCATGAATGGATGAAATTTACTATTCATGGTTATGGAAATAAAATTTAAAAAAAGACTTGCTTCATTCAGCAATCCTGAGAACAATGATATATTTTCATTTGCTTTGCTAAGGACAACTAGAAAATGAGAGCATTGAGGCTTCCACTGAAAGTCTTCAGCTTACAGAGCCAGGGCATAATTTAGCCCTTTAGCCTGAGGGCCTGATTCTCCATTACATCAGCTCTAATGGAATTACACTTGTGCAATGAAGATGATAATAAAATAAATAAATAGGTTGCAATATTTCTGGTTCTACTATATGACTAAATCAGTGGGATACAACGTATGCCAGGAGGTCTGTGGTAAGGCACAAAACACGGAACAGCTTGGCTGCTGACTGCTGTGCCATGGCTTCCAAGCTGGGAAAGTGGCCTCCCATGAGACGCCCACTGAACCCAACCCCACGCGGAGAATGATGTAACACCTCTCTTTGGCTCTGACGAAAGGGACCGAGATGTGCTGCCTGTGATGACATATGACCTACAGTACTTAAACAAAGAATAAGAGTTCTCTTCCATCCCTTTTCTCCCAGACAAAAAGTGGTAGCATTGCGTAAACAGGCACCACTTGGGACACGCTAGAAGGCTGCAGTGCATCGCCGCTCACTCATGCTAGATATATCAGACCACTGGCCGCTGGGGTCAGGCAGAGCTTGGCCAAATGCACAGCAAACAAATAACAGCTCTTTCTGGAAAACACAAGGAGGAGGTCAGTCTCCATGCACCTGTTGAAGCAAGATTATAAGATTTAGTTTAGGAATGCCGATACACCGTTCCTGTGCAGATCCAGCAGGCACACCAGTGATACCCAGCAGAGACTGCAACATTTCACACAGAGAAAAGCTGCTTTCACTGCTGCAAAACGGGACTGGCACTTCTATCGAATCTCACATGCAGAGTGAGAGAGAGAATCTGAATTTTAAATGTGAATTTTAAAGCTCTCTTTGTATCACCATCCTATTCACCTACAGTTCCTGTGTGCACAAATCTCGCCCGACAGGCAACGCGCTTACATGTCAACTAATACCCCCAGACAGTTATTTTTTTCTATTTGGAGATTATTTGGTACAAACTCTCGTTGGCTTATTTTTCCTTTAAATCACTGCAAAATGTCTCTCTATTTTTGAGGTGGGAGTAAATTAGAAGCAGGAGCTTGATGAATTTTAAGGGACAGACCCCTTCCAAAGTAGGAAAACTTTCAAAGACAGACTTACACGGTTTGTGAAACGTGTGTGACTGCTGTTTATAGCTTGTACCATACACTGCCTCCTTCACCCTCTGACACATAGCAAAAAAAAATGGATTCAAAATGAGATTGCACCATGGTGAATTCATTCCTTGAATTGCATCGTGTGTTTCAGCAATACACAGCGTGGGAACACGTCGATTAGGTCTTGCTTTGATGAAATTGGATTTGCAAAGGTCAGCAGTGGCTCTGCCCATTTCTCAGCAGATCTTTGGCTTGCTTTTCATCCCAGGACTAGCAGGGAGGAGGTCAGAGAGGAATGACAATAAGAGTGAGCTTTTTGAAGCAAGCTCAAAGAATCTGACTGTGCTTACATCAGTGTGGAGGTTTCTTTCTCTCAGAACTAAGAAATAAGTAGATTTTAAACAAAATTTACAGAAATAAGTTTCTGCGTTTACTTTACATATTAAACAATTCATTATTTTGGTATAAACTAAGAAATGCTTTCCAGTGTAACTTTCAGTCTGGGGAAAGCTGCCTGAAGCTAATCCATAGAAACAGTGCACTCACCCTCCCCCACGCATCTCTCTTTTTTGTGTGAAGGGGAAAACAGCCAGCCTGAAAAAAAAGGTGGAAAGGGGCAAAGCTCAGCCCCCAGTGGAAGTGCAAAACCTGGGGAGTTTGTGCTCTGTATTTCTCCTTTGAAACACATTTCCCAGTTGTTTAGATTGCTCCCATGCCAGCATACTGAGACAGAGGTAGCTTCATTACCCTTTGGAGCCGGAAAACTCACAAAATATTTTGGCCACCCTCCACACCTTATTAACATAAACTGGAATTTCCTCCTGCTGCTGGCAGGGCAGGGTGCTGGGAACGTGTGATCTCAGTGTTTCAGTGGCTGTCACGGAGGTTTACCTTATTCCTGCAGTGAAGGTTTACTCCTGAATCCTGAAAGGGAGGTAGCTGTGGGCTCTTACACCGGAAGGCCACAAAAGAGGGAAGGAGGTGGGGGGAAAAGAAATGTGTGCAGATTATAAAGGAATCCAAGAAAATCAGCAAGTCTGAATTCCTTCACCTGTATACATTAAACATTTCTTGTAGAAGTATATTACATAGAGAACTGAAATGTGTCTCCAAGAAAACTGGGAAAAATGGACACGTTTGCTCCATTAATGTATTTATTTGGTAGGTCCCTTTCATATGCCTTAATTTCTCTGTCTTTAAAGCCTCATGAAGGCTTGTGGTACAGGGAGTGAGTAGAGAGAGTAGCTCCAGCTGCTGTGGCAGGTCTCAGTGAGCTGTAAAAATGTGCCTTTCCCTGGCTCTTCCAACAAGTGACATTGCAGCATTCTGGCACAAAATAATTTAGAAAGTATCTAAATCATAGAAGGCCAAATCCCAGTGTTCCTCAGTTCTTGTTCAGTAGCCAGTACCAATCCAGGTGTATTTTCTCTGTCATTAACCGAGCAAAAGCTGAATGCCAGCCTTTGTCTGACTAAGTTATTTGACTCAGAGAATTCCCTTAGGAGTCTGTCCCAGGGACACCCAGAGGTCTGACTGCTTCAGAAGGCGCTAGCAGGAATGCTGCGGATCTTAGGAAACCTGCTGGAGGGGAGCATTTGCAGCATGTGTAAAAGAGGTGTAGGGCAGAGCATTTCAGGCAGGTTAACAAGATGAAAAGAGAGTGGCTATCATCAAAATGACAGATGAATGATGTTTCTATGACCTAACAGGAAGTAATAAGCACAGTTTTTAGGCTTTTAGTGGGGAAATAGCTTGTTCACCTATGCTTCATAACTGCATCAGTTCCACCAATATCTAATCATCTCCATGAAAAAATGAATCTATGGAGGACCTCTAACAACTCTGCCAAGGAGATTGTGCTGGCTCTCCTCACAAGTGTTACATTACCACTGATCCAGGCATACTCTGGAGTTTCTCATTATCTCACATACCAGCAAATCTTTAGCTGACTCTCCACTTCCCAGTAGCAGATGTGGAGGCAAGTAAGAGATCTAAGTAAGTTTCCCTGGATAAGGTGATCTCTCTTCAGAAGCAGCACTTTGTGCTAAATATGAGACCCCATCTAGAGGTTTGTTTAGAGAAAACTTTGTAGGAATATAGTTTTTAATTTAATTGTTCAATTGAACATGGGTTCATCAAGGGGAAATCATACTTGACCAGTCTGATAGCCTTCTATGATGGCATGACAGGCTGGGCAGATGACAAGAGAGTAGTGGATGCTGTCCATCTCGACTTTATAGCAAACCTTTTGACACTCTTTCCCACAACATCCTTGTAGGTAAGTTTAGGAAGTGTAGGTTAGATGAGTGGACGGTGAGTTGAATTAAGAACTGGCCGGATGGCAGAGCTCAGAGGCTTATCATCAGTGGCGCAGTCTCTCTGGGAGCCTGTGGCCAGTAGTGTTCACTAGAGGTCAGTACTGGGTCCCAGTCTTGTTCAACATATTCATCAATGACCTGGAAGAGGGGACAGAGTGTATCCTCAGCAAGCTGGTGATGATACAAAACTGAGAGGAGTGATTGATACACCAGAAGGCTGTGCTGCCATTCAGTGAAACATGGATGGGCTGGAAAGCTGGGCAGAGAGGAACATAATGAAGTTCAACAAAGGCAAGTGTAAGGTTCTGCATCTCGGGAAGAAAAACCACCTGCACCAATAGAGGTTAGGGGTTGAGGTGCTGGAAAGCAGCTCTGCTAAGAAGGACCTGGGAATCTTATAAACAAGTTGATGATGAGCTAACAAAGAGCCCTTGTGGCCAAGAATGTCAATGGTATCCTGGGGTTTACCAAGAATAATATAGCAAGCAGGTTGAGGGAGGTTATCCTTCCCCTCTACTCTGCTTTAGTGAAACCACATCTGGAGTACTGTATCCAGTTCTGGGCTCCCCAGCTTGAGAAACACAAGGAACTACTGGAGAAAGTCCAGTGGAGGGTCATGAAGATGATCAGGGAACTGGAGTATTTCTCTTACGAAGAAAACCTGAGAGACTTGTGTCTGTATAGCCTGGAAAAGACTGAGAGCGGATCTTATTGGTGCTTTTAAATATCTAAAGGCAGGTGTCAAGAGGATGGAGCCAGACTCTTCTAAACGGTGCCCAGCAACAGGACAAGGCACAATGGGTACAAACTGCAACACAGGTAGTTCCACCTCAACATGAGGAAAAACTTCTTTACTGTGAGATTGATGGAGCACTGAAACAGGCTGCCCAGAGAGGTTATGGACTTTCCTTCTCTAGATGTATTCAAAGCCCACCTTGACATGTTCCTGTGCAACCTGTTCTAGGTGGATCTGCAGGCAGGCTGGACTAGATGATCTCCAGAGGTCCCTTCCAACATCTAGCATTCTTTGATTCTGTGATCTCCATAAGATTTAACCTGTAGGAAATTGTCATTTATGGATACACACATTTGCAAATTTTGCATCAGTGCATGTAAACATGTATCTTGCAAATTTTGCGTCAGTGCAGGTAGATATGTATATTAACATGCAAAGTTTAGGCATAAGAAATTGTATCCGGATTACTACTGCACAACTGTTCACATAGCCATCAAATTCAAGAATTAGCTTCTTTTTTATATTTACCATCCTCTTATCTCTCTGTCTGCATTTTTAATACACTCTTCTATGTGTGATATTTTTACCAACGTTTAACTTCAGCTTCCTTCGGTGAAGAAAGGTGTCCTTACTGCACCTTTCACATATGAATGAACTTCCTGACTAGAAACACAAAGAACTGGATTTAGCCTTCTTTTTTTTTTCACAAACTAAACAAAGAAAGTCAGAAGGTTAAGCAACTACAGTTGAGGCTACTCTGCTGAGTTGCAATAAAAAAAAGGGAAAAGATTGGTCTGTACACACATTTTTTTTTATTAAAAAAGAATGCATATAAATTACAGCTGCTGACCATGTAGTCATTCTTTTTATGAGGTGTTTCCCTATACCCATATATAATTTCCACATATAAATTCCCTGTTGGTCTGAAAACTGCTCACAAGAAACTGGTTGTTTTTCTTAATAAATTGTCCACAGAATCTGTATTTCATCTTGGATGTAAAAAGTTCATTAGGGAAAAAAGCATCCCAGTGTCCTGGTGGAAAGCAATACCAGACACTATCCAAGCTAAAAAAAGATCTGCCTGCTTACCGTGTAGCATTTTTTCCTGCTTTTCTACTTAACTATTTTCCATAATTTAATAAAACCCCATATAACATAGCATGATATAATGGTGCTTGCAGTAACAACCATCTAGTCCACAGCAGAAGAAAGCAGTTCTGTTTCATTGACAATGTTAAATTTCAGCATGTTAAAATTTGTTTCCTTTAAAATTCTATTGGAGAGGAAACAGGCACCTAAATCTGAAACAGTCTGTCTTGAAGCAGGGATACCCAAAAGCCCGAAGGTCTGTTTGACAACATGCCATCGAACCAAGCAGTTTGGAAGCCTGGGAACTGCTGCAGGTCTGCTTACTGGGGTCTTCTCACCAGGGAAAAATCACTGGAACCAGAGGCAGATGTTCCATATGGGATGCTCAGTTGCAAATCTGAGAAAGCCGTAAAAATGTGAAATAGCAAAAAAAATTCCCCAGAGCACATATGTAAATGAAAATCCACATTCATCATTACCTCTGTTACTCAATGTAGAAAAGAGGCAATGCTAAAATTAACCTGATGGCCATGTATTAAGGGTCATCTACTGCTCTTACTCTGGAAGTGCAGCTGTCTCCTGAAGAAATCAGTGAGTTCAGCAGAGACAAGGTGAAGAATGTGCTCCTAAGAGACTCCTTTTTCTAGAGCAAAACACTTGGTTTGACAAACTGTTGGATGTGTGTCAGAATGTGACAGACGGGGGACATTTTTAGCAACACTTCACTGCACTAGTGTGGCAGACTCTGGTCCCCAAAAGCACAATTGCTTTCATTCCCACAACGTACAATCATCTGTCTTTTTCAAAACCTTCCCTAATTAAGCTTAATTGCCGTGCAGTCACACATTAGTGAAACATTCTGTCCACTTATGGACCACCCATAAAATGTTTCATAGCATTAATCCTGGAAAGTGGTAGATTGCTTGTTTTGTTTTGTTTTCTAATGTGTGTAAGTGTCTACAGTGCATAGTGACAGCTTTCTGGAATTGATACTTGACTCTAATTATCACGAAAAGATTCTTAGTTTATATCAGAAAATTAGAGGTCAGAAGGGTGTTTGTGTTTTAGGAAAAAAACAAGCATTTGTGATGATTTGGAATGTAATATATTCACTGCAGAACTTAGACATGGGAATTCCCAGCTTTTTTGTAATATTTAACTCTTCTTAGGACAGTTATGGGCAGACCATAACAACTCAGATATTCTCAGCTTCTGTGAGTGAGCTTTTTAAGAGTGTCTACATCACTTAAGTCTCAGTGACTTAGACTCACAATAAGCAGTTGTCTTATGACCTACTGAAACCCATGAAAACTATCTTTAAAGCTGGGCAAAGGTCTAGTCTGGAGGATGTCTCAAAATAATTTGTAGGAGCTGATACATAACAGAGTATTTAGAAATAGTAAAACAAAACAACATCAACACAGAATCACATGGAAGCCAACTGAAATATTCCTGTAAGCAGCTGATTATTCATCTCTAAAACTACACTTTATCTGAGTGTAGTAGCTCTCATACTTTTGAATTCAAGAAGGTCCCTGAATTTCTAGGATGCTCAAGCAAAACCAGTAAGTACCAGGTATCTTAGAAGAAAGATGCTTCCAGGCAGAAATGTCAAGATGAATGGGCTGAAAATTCACACAACTAGACTGTCAGCAAGCAAAAAGACAAACAGAAAGTAGTGTTAGATAATAAAATCAGAAGTTTTCATAACAATCAGACATTCTGTTTTATAGCACAGAGATATAACATGAGGGAATTCCCTCATGTGAGCCTTACTCACTTTGGTGAAAGTCAAAGTCCACACAATATGACTGAAAATTTTGTTTACCATTTGCATCGGTTACTCTTTCCTATGGTTTCTGGGCACTGTGGTACAATGACAATATTTATGCCACTGCTAGAAATACTTTTCTTAGTCCAGAAATGACAAAGAGAAAACAGAAGAAAAGAACAAAATTTAGGTGCAAGTTAATATTTCTAAATTATAATATTAATCAGTGCTTGTTACAACTAGTCTCTTTCAAAGCTTTCAACCTTTGCAGGATTTATATGTTGAAAAGGCAAAAATGACAGAAGAAATATCAAGAACCCTGTAGTAAGCAAGGACTAGTTGCACATGTAACATATTAGCTAAATTTGTCCAAACTACACAGTACTAGAGATGCACATTCTTTGAAAATTACGTTACGCGTGTTGGGCAAAAGTAAAATAGAGAACAGGAGATACACACATTATCACCTATGAGGCCAGAGGCAAATTCTGACAATGATTTAATATTTTAATGTCAGGGAAAATCATTCTTTTCAGTCACACTTTTGTGAACTCCAAAACTGAGCACCCTCTGCCCCACTTCTAGCTTAATTGATTTGAATAAAAATGCAAACATAGAATTTTTTATTTGTTTGATAACAGCTAGAAAATTTTGAATGACACAAAATTTCTTCAAAAATTTCTTTATTAGAAGCCACACATACAAAACCTCATTGTTATCTATGTTGTTACTATCTTTGTCCCTTATTTACTATCTAGCCCTAGCATTCTTTCTGGGACAGCACAAAGCAAACTTTTATGGGCAAACTGAATTGACAAGCAAGCAAGAAAGAGTAAAGAAAATGAGAAGTGTGTACTTGCTCTGTCAACTATGCTGCAGGATATTGGTGATGCCATAGCTTCATTAAGTTAGTCCTAGAATTTTAATTGGTCATTATAGAGCAATTCTGACATATATTATTAAACAGAACACACACACCAGCTCAGAAATGATTGAATAAATTAACACATTGCAATCCTATTGATACCAACAGCATCATTCCCAGGGAGAAATTGGTATTGTCTTTTGTTCTGTCAAGTAAGATTTATTCCTTCAATTTCAGTTTCTCTGTCAAATGTTAAGATGTCTAGATGGCATAAACATCGCACTCCTGAAGACTACCATACAAGGCAGGCAGGTTTATGTACTACTGGGTTTCTGCACCTTGGGTTCTCAATGTCAGGGGTGCAGCCTAATTCAATGGGTACAGCCAGTATGCTTGGGATGTGCATGTGTGGAATATGGCAATCTGGAATGCCCTTGTGGCTATTTACTCAGAGGAAGCATGGTGCCACCTCTCCATGATTGTTTCTATTCATCTTTTTTTTTTTTTTTCTTTTAAAAATAAGCACAATATCCTATCTCTAAAAATATCAACTACTCAAAAATATACAGTTCATTAGGGAAATGAAGTTACAACATAACTGTGTTGTATGGATGTTTGCCTGTCATCTGTTTGCTCTTTTCCCCCAGTTTTAACTGCATTTTACAGAAGAGCAGAGGTCTCAGTGAGTGTCAGGGTCTTACAAGTCCTGTGTAAAATGGGGACAACCCACAAACACATAGGCAACAGTGCTGCCCTGGCCATGCATATGGTCCTTCCTGCCAGGTGCCAAGACATGAAAGACAGGGAGAGCTAGTTGTGATGAAGTCCTGGAAAGCAGACAATGAGACTGAAGGGAGAAAAATCCATAGGAAATGAGGCCTCTTTAGTTTGGCTGCCTGTGGGTCAATTTGTTGACTGATTTATACATTTTCTTTCCTCTCAGTTCTTGAGTTCTGCTGAAAATTATTTTTCTGCCAATGATGCTTTCCAGGAAGAGACTGCAGTGCTTGCTTCAAGGCTCTTGATAGCATCATTTGTACATCGAACAAGGGGACACAGCAAACAAGATTTTTCTTACGTTCCCCTTTAACCTTGCTGGTATCTTTTTCAGTGAACTATGTGCCAAATTCTTAATTTCACTGACTTAACAAGTGTGCAAATACTGACATCCCCAGTCCCACTTTTCCAGGTCAAGATCATGTTTCATTAGGGACCAAATGAGTCCCCAGACCTCTGAGTCTATTTTTTCAGAAAGACTGATCTCTTGGATTTTAGTGGGATACCATGCGTGGGTTGGGGACTCAATACCTACCTGTGTATAGTACATACTTATATTCAATTCTAAGATGCAGATGATGGTTATAATCCCGTTCCACTGAAAGAAATAATAAGTACAGGACCTGTTCCCATAGACACAGTTCAAATGTAATTAATCAAATCAACTCATATTCTGTAGGTTTCAGTACTCCTGAGAGTAACAGAAATCCAGTGACACCAACGAATTGTGATTAAAAATGCAGAAAGCCTCATCAGGGAACAATTGCAGCTTTCCTACTTTGTTTTGATTAATATTTAATTCTGGTACAGGCAAAAACAAGAATATAGTTGAGGCTGAAAAAAGCGTTTGTTCTAATGAAAGTATTTTGCTCACTAACAGTATTATCACTCAGTAAATAATAAAAGAACTATGAACACTGATTTAAAGAAACCTCACAACTATTTAGGAAACTAAATATATATCTAGGATCCCAAGCAACAAATATTAGTTACTGGATGCACCCACGGACAGAAACATAAATTTATGATTACATACAGTAACACTATTTCACAGCTTGTCTGAGTGAAAAGTGTAATTAAGTCTGTATTGTTGACATCCAGATCACTGCAGTCTACATGCACACAAACCTGAGTAAGCTAATCCAGACAGAGAGGCATCTTTACAACTGGAAGGAAATAACAAATGCTGTCACTCACCTAGTGGAAGCATAGGGTGAGAGGGGTGGTTCAAATATGCCCACTGTAGTCAGGAGCACAGCTTCTGCAGAGCTACCTGCCCACACTCGCACCCTCCCTGGCAGCGGTAACTTGCTGGAAGCCCGCAACCCACCTCTCCACTCTCCTGCTTATGGCATCTAAGAAAGGGAAAAAGAACATAAGTGAATCCAGTAGCTATTAATACTTCTCACTACATCTTTAAATTTATGTTTTGGTTATGATGCAAATCTTTAATTTAGAGTAATGATGCCTCAAGCTCAGTAACAGATATCCCGAATCATCTTTCCAAAACTAAAGTTTCTAAAACTAAAGTTTGAGAAAGATCATCTCAAAACTTAATCTAGCTGTGATAGCAGAGAGACAATTAGTGCTATTGCTTGCTCTCAAGCAAGCAGGCACGGTTACAGTCACTGAAGGCAAATTCTGTCTGATTCAGTTTCTGACATAACTGGAAATTTCTTTACTTTCTCTATGTTTAATAAAAGACTGAGAACAATAAATCCATTCTGTATTCTAGAAAGGAAAAAAACATGTGGTGTGCTGTTGTAGCTTGGGGAAATACAAACTTTGAAGACCTGCTTCTGATACCACTTCAGAATTGCTTCCATGTTTGCCTGTTGTCCTCATTGTACTGATTTGCATCACCACCCAGGAAAAATATACTGCAAGGTTGTACTTATTCATGATGAAAATTCCACGAGTAACACTCAAGAACATTAGAGCCAGCCTATACATGTATGCACATATAGTTAGAATTACCTTTTTTTTAAACATCATAACCCTCCTCCAGGAACTCTGTTTTGAGCCTAATAAGCATAGCAACGCCACTAGTTAGAATGGTGTAACTCTGCATATTTGAATATATCTGTATAAATATTCATCTGAATCATTTTGCCTGCCTCAAGAAGGTAAAATTTTATCTGAACAGAAGGTTGGTGGCCTTTTGGAAGGCTTCAAGAGTTAAAAAAGGCCCAGAATCCAGAACAATACACCATCAGCAATAACAACGAATATTTATTCTTCCTGCTGAAGCCGTTACCCAATTTCCCAGCACTAATCCTGAACTCTGTTCTTGCTAGCATTGTGCTGTAAGTACAACAAAGGGCAGACAAGAACACCAGATAATATAAACCGAAACACTAGCTTGAGCGTAACTGGAGAACTGAGTTCTGTCAAACCCTGGCAAGCCTGAACTTGTGCAGCTTTTCCAGGTAGGTCCTTAGAGAAAGCTCAGCTGTGGTTACTGCTTAGGTCGGCAGAGCCAAGGGCACTGCTGGATGGAGCCAGGATGCCCAACCGCTCACCCTGGAGCTGCGGTGCCGTCAGTCTAGGAGGGAGAAATGACATGGAGTAACTGTGCTGCGCGGCTTCATTTAGAGGAAGCACTGACTTAGGGAACAGCATGCTCTGTTTTGGGAAGGGACAGACCCGCTGGATCTACAGAGCACTGCGAGAATGGTTCTGTTGCTTTAGTTCACACTGAGCAGGCCTGTTCCCTTGAGCAGACCCAAACGCTCACCTGAAGTCTGTATAAATAAGGTTATAAGGCTACTAATATTCTTTAACTACAAAGAGATAATACCCACCATGAAACCTGAGGGGCTTTTTCTTGTCTCCTGCACGTATGAAAGATGGCATTAAAAGAGATTATCTTAAATCATTTGCAATTTCCTCTATGCAATAAAAGGTTTTCTTTGCTTGGAACTTTCCTATCTATGGCGTGTATTTGGACTCAGTATAACATAATATTTCCTCAGTATCCCTGCTTTTAATGATGCTAGCAGTATTTGAGCCATTCATCAAACGTGACAATTGAAACAGCTAGGAGTTAATGGGAGCATGAGCAGTTTGACAAACACAGTCTATTTGACAAGGCTGAGGTCAGGACTAAAAGAACTGCTCTTGTTTAAATAAACAGAAAAGCAACAAAGTAAAAGCAAAATTTTTGCAGCCATTTATCAACTTTAAAAGCCTTTTTTTTCGTAAGAAACATAAAGCGAGGCTGCACACGGACATAGGAATTACAGAGGGCTGGAAGAATTCAGTTGGCTTTTCTTTTTAGTTGAAATTAAAAAGCCTAGTTAAAACTGAAGGATTATTTCTATAAAACTGACATGCAGCTACACAATACTTAAACCTATACTTTAGAGCTATCTGCTTCTGAACTGACATTATTTCAAAGAACCCAGCCTTTTCCAAGTTAACAGACTGATTCAGGTTGCATTGAAAAGAGAATAATGTGATAAGAGACGACTTTCCTGACATCTGCAAAGCAGGAGACCACTGTGTAGGCACGTTTGGGACCACAGCGGAGAATCCATCCAGCCATTGCTGATTCAATAACAAATATACTTAATATTAATCTGTACAGGGGGCCTTCCAGAGTCTTTGCAAATTATCTGAATTTTGCATTTGGAGACAATATTGCCTATAGGAAATTCCTGGATGTCAAATGACTCATGGAAGCTAATAACTAGTGCAACTACTAACTACCTGTCTTTACTTGGTTCATGAACCATCTTTTTTTAATTATTATTATTGAATTATGGAGACAAATCTTTTTTCCTGTGTCCAAAACCCTGGAGATTCTAGGAAAGAAAGAAGCACTGAATCCATTCTTGTGCTCCCTGAGTAACGGGGCTTTCTGAGCATGCAGAATACATATAAAAATAAAAGATAATTGCTCTACATTTTCCTTTTAAGTTCACACAGGCATGCAAAATCTAATCTTTATTATTATGGGTTCAGTCTTGCTTCCTATATACTAAAGATTCCTATATACTGTGATTCATCTTTCCTACTGTTTAAATTTGGGAGTGATTATATTCTAACATCTATATAAGACGACACAGATTTAGGCACTCAGAAATTGTTGGATATTATAGCTGAGCAGAACGCTTTCTAATCAATTGCCTACCATAACCTTACGTAATAATTTATATCACTATTCAGAAACCACCGGTACCATTAGGGAATTTCCATCAGAAGAGAGTAATTCTGGCAAAATTCAGTAAAGTTTTACAATCATAAAGTTTTAGGAAAGATCTTTATGGCTTTTGGGCTGGACATTTTGCCAGATGAAAAATCCCTTTTCTTTTGAGACCTCCATCCTTTCTATTGCTTTTATGCTGTTATGGCTATTGGCAGTTTAGTGGCAACAAAGAAAAAAGGCATCTATTGAGGCACAAAGACAGCATAATGGCTAGGAATAATTATAAATTTAAGGATAAGTTTTGTGCCTCCTACTTTTCTTCTCTAATAACTTTTCAATTTTTCTTTCATAAAGCAATTTTTACAACTAAATAATATATTTAAAAACTCCCTTTGCTGCTGGAAAATAGTGACAGACACCTTTTCCTGGAAGTGATTGATTATATTCAGGACAAATGAAATAATTTTCTCCTCTCTTCTCTTCTCTTCTCTTCTCTTCTCTTCTCTTCTCTTCTCTTCTCTTCTCTTCTCTTCTCTTCTCTTCTCTTCTCTTCATGCTTTGAGCAAAACACCCATTATAGGAGTAATGTGCAGCCATTTGGATCTAGGACCTGCAGTGCATTTAGCCTGTCAAATAGAGTTTAACTAACTGCTGTCTTAACTCTGCTTTTTTTCCAAGCCTCCTTTTCAAGACTATACTAATATAACTGAATTTTGACAGAGTATTCTGGACTCTGGGCAGCTGTGACTCTTGAGCACTTTTCCATCTGGAATGATCTTTTCATCTGCTTAATCCCAGGGTTTCTAACCTTCCCAGAACTAACTTTCTGGTTAGTTTCATTTGGTTGTTTTGAAATATACAACCTACACTTGTGTTATAAAATAATTTTTAGCACCCATCTGGACTCCTTTTTAGAACTTTCTATTTGGGAAAAAAAAAATCAAACGAAGGTCAATCCTAGTTTTACTTTTCAATAAAAAAGCTTTTACCCAAAATACTGTTGTAGATGTTTGAAGATTGCACCATCTTTTTCGATGCCAACAACACAAATGTCTTTTCTAATGGACATCTTGGTTGGCTTATTCATGGTTATATTTTGCTTGAGGGTTTTTTTTTTGTGTGTGTTAAAAAACATATTAAAATACATTAAAGATTTTCAGTGTGACAAAAAAATTAATGATATCATTGTATTTAACCTTCAGAAAAGCAGGATCCTAGAACAGTGTGCCAGAAGAGTAATGCTAATTTTGAGATGAAACTTCATGAGTTCATGCAGAATATACAGGAATTACATCACTAACATATTTTTCACTCATGTAGTTACATAATAGCAAGATCTGAATTCAAAGATTCAGAAGATCTTTTACAGTCTCATATCTCTCGTTAATGTTTTATGAATGGAATGAATTCTCATGCTGTAGAAGGAAAAGCCCATTTCACAAAAGTGGGTTTGCTACCAACTTGAATATTCTATTCGTAAGCTTCTTTTTTAAACATCTGTGATCAGCAGTGTGATAAACTGCTTAAGGAAATCAGTCCCATTCATGCTTTTACCCTCTTTTCTTAACCAAATTGAGTTGGTGCTGAGAGGCTTTCATGGCAACAATGGTAAAAATTTTCTCTTTGGTCTAGTTCTGGGGAGGTGGAAGTAAGGATCCGGATCTACTTTCAGTTTGCCATATGACTGCAACCAAACAATAACAACAAAGCCATTATTATTATTACAGTTACTATTCTTATTTAATTATAATTCATACACTGATGGCCAAACAAAATCCTTCCCAGAATTCATCTTCACACCTTCTTCATAGTTGGCCTCCAAGAAAGACTCCCAAATAAAGAGCAGTATGCATGAGTCACAAGGAGTAAGAGGGACAGCAAGACAGAAGTTTAGGAGAGGCTTTTAGGAGAGGCTTGCTTTGGCTGCCAGGTGCTAATGATCAGTCTCCAAATAAAGAACTAAGAAAATATACATATTACAAGATATGAAGTGCATCTCTCTAGTTCCCAGGAAGTACTAGTCCAATTTTTGTTGTATTTTACTTTAATAACTGTCGTTCAATACACAAACACACTTGTTTGCCACCTTTATAATTTAGTGCATTAATAGAAAATACTATTTTTGTGCCACGTTAGGTTATGCTGACTAATAAATCTTCTTTCTAAGCCATGTGTCTGTATGTATCCTTTTTCACTGAAAGAAACAGTAAATTACTGGACTGTTACTGATCTCCTAACAACTACACAAACTGTTATATTAGAAGCTTTTACTGCCTAAGCTATACAGGGTGTAGAACTTTGTTCAAATCAGTCATCTCTCTTGCCATTATTGTTATTATTAGACATATACCAGCAATATGTCAGGTCTTGTAATACTGTTAACAGCGGCAGCCCTGTCCCACATCTAGGAAGCTTTTTAAGTTCTAATTTTACTAAAACTCCTAAGTCACAGGAAGTGAGTAGTGATAGACACACCACTAAAGAAATACTTTTGAACTTGGGAAGTGAAATTAAGGCATGGAAAAAGAGTTTAATGGGGAAAAATAAGAAGGAAAAGGCTTCCCTTCCCTTCCCTTCCCTTCCCTTCCCTTCCCTTCCCTTCCCTTCCCTTCCCTTCCCTTCCCTTCCCTTCCCTTCCCTTCCCTTCCCTTCCCTTCCCTTCCCTTCCCTTCCCTTCCCTTCCCTTCCCTTCCCTTCCCTTCCCTTCCCTTCCCTTCCCTTCCCTTCCCTTCCCTTCCCTTCCCTTCCCTTCGTTATTGCCTCTCACTGTCTCTGGGCAGCACGGATGAACTGGGTCTTTAAATGAAATGTGAATAGATAGAACAATATGCCACTTATAAATGAGAGGGCCACATGTACATGGTTTCTCTGAAATTGTCATTGAGATAAGATTCTTCTAGGAAGGATATGTGATTATAAATTATAGATATAGGCATAAAGAAAACTGCAAGCAAATGAGTGGAAGACTTTTGTGATAAAAATGTCTTTTAGCCCATTTTATCTGGTTTCTATGGCAAGTTGTGCTACGAACCTTTCATTTTTCATTAGAATATTATTGGGGGAGGTCATTATACACACCTCGAATACTGTGTTCAGTTCTGGGCCCCTCACCACAAGAAGGATGTTGAGGCTCTGGAGCGTGTCCAGAGAAGAGCAACAAAGCTGGTGAGGGGGCTGGAGAACAAGTCTTATGAGGAGCGGCTGAGAGAGCTGGGGTTGTTTAGCCTTGAGAAGAGGAGGCTGAGGGGAGACCTTATTACTCTCTACAACTACCTGAAAGGAGGTTGTGGAGAGGAGGGAGCTGGCCTCTTCTCCCAAGTGACAGGGGACAGGACAAGAGGGAATGGCCTGAAGCTCCGTCAGGGGAGGTTCAGGTTGGATATCAGAAAAAAATTCTTCACAGTAAGAGTCATTGGGTACTGGAACAGGCTGCCCAGGGAGGTGGTCGAGTCGCCTTCCCTGGAGGTGTTTAAGGAACGGGTGGATGAAGTACTTAGGGACATGGTTTAGGGAGTGTTAGGAACGGTTGGACTCGATGATCCAATGGGTCCTTTCCAACCTTGTGTGATTCTGTGATTCTGTGATTCTGTGATTATTTAACTCATCTGGGTGTTGAAAATGTTTCAGTATTGTCCACTGGAAAATGAAATTATCTAGATTCAAATAATAGAATAACATTCAAAATGAAGGGACTTTGATTTTGCTTGCTTTTTGATGTGACAGCAGGCAGAGAAGCGTTTTGTCAGAATTGCTACACAGCCACAAGAGTTTATGCACTTTAACTTCAAAATATTTTGTAGCTAGAAATTTTGTTTTCAGCCAGACTTCTATAATTCTATAACTTATAGTTCCCATTACAAAATAAGAAACATTAAATGAGCTAGACATTGTCCCAGACTCCTTTTATGTTAAAATTCACATAGAAAATAGTGATTTGAGATGGTAATTACTTCTCCCTTCTATATCCACTCTATTGTGTCAATTCATGTGATCATGGGAGACTGCTTGCCCTTTAAGCCAACTCTGAGAATGACCACAGCGAAAACAGACAACAGTAAAAGACATTCTACAAGGATGCTGTGTGCTTGGGTCATGTGTTAGAACTCCAAAACCTTTCTTAATGTACTGCAGATGTTGCTAAACTTTGACTCTTTTTAGCTATGTTTTCATTTACTATTCAGGTGGTCACTGTGTTACAGTCTTTTCAGAGAGCTTTTCAATCAGCTTGAGATGGGAATTAATTGTATTAAGTCATACACAAATAACTGGAAAGACTTAAAGGGTCAAAATATTAATTGTGGTACTTCTCGTCTGAAATCAATAGGTAATAAAAAAGATTGGGGAGAGTTATCCACCCTAGCAAAAAATTTTTATCTGTGAGCTGAAATTGTAACTACTGGTTAACCCACTGAGATTTTTTCCAGAGGGAAAAGAATTGATACAAGGGGAGTCTCCAAAGTTAGTCGGAAAACATGTTCCAGAGAACCTGGAAAATAGTAGCTTCAAGTGAAGGTTCATAAACACTTAATTTCCCTTGCCCCAAAACCTCTCCAGACCGAGAAAAAAAGTCTCCTCACCATGGCATTTCTACTTATATTCATATTTTTTTAATTCAGCTCTCAGCCTTCATCACAGAGTAGTGAACTGAAACTTTGTGTGCTTGAAAGGCAGAAAACACTGTCAAAGATTTTACCAGACTCTGCTCTTGCTCTCGGTATTATATGTAAGCGTAACTGAATTTTGCCTGTAACTGTAAACAGAGCCAAAAACATCTTAAACTTCAGTTAAATGGAATGTTTTACTTATTTGATGTGCCAGGGCACTGCTGATGCTCGAAGAAGTGTGGCTGTGCTTTTGTATTGCCAAGACAGTCCCCAAAGGTTATGGCTACTATTGCCTAAAAGAGGCTTGTCTAAGATGAACTAATTCAAACGCAGAGAACTTGAGCAAACACTGAAGGGACCATTAGAAAACTAACATCCAGAATAAGAACCTACTGGAAGTTTATTGCCCCTAATCCTGTTAATCCTCTTGTGGACACTTCAGGAGGAGGAGTGATCCTCCAGGAAGAGCTGGTATAGGCAAGAAGAGTGGTCTAACAAGAACATTATGAAGTTAAACAACAACAAGCGTATGGTTTTACACCTGGAAAAACAACCCAGGAGAGCAGCACAGGCTGGGATCTACCCATCTGGGGAACAGATCTATGGAAAGAGATGTGGGGGTCCTGGTGGACAAGCTCAGTATGAGCAAACAGTGTGCTGCTGTGGCAAAAATAGCCGACAGGATGTTGACTGCATCAACAAGGGCATCACTAGCAGAGACCAAGAAATTGTTATGCCACACTAGTCTGGGCTTGTCAGGCCACACCTGGAATACTGTATTCAGTTTTGGTACCTGCTATTAAAAAAAGGATGTGAACAGGTCCAGAGAAGGGCCAAAAAGATGATCAAAGGACTGGGAAGCCTCCCATATGAGAAAGAGCTGAGATAATTTGGTTTGTTCAGCCTTGAGAAAAGAAGGCTTAGGGGAGACCTTATCACTATGTTCCAGTATTTAAAGGGTGGCTACAAAGAAGACGGAGAATCCTTTTTTTTACAGGAAGACACATGGAAAAGGTGATAGGTAATGGGTACAAGTTACTCGTGGGGAGATTGTGATCAGACATGAGGAAAATTTTTCGCAATGCAAATAATCAACCATTAGAATAAAATCCTTAGGGAAGCAGTGGATTGTCTGGTACTGGACACTTCTAAGATTCAGCTGGACAGCTGGGCCACCTTCTCTAAACTATGCTTTTGCCAATAAAGGTTGGACCGGATGACCTTTGAAGTCCCTTCTAACCTGGTATTTTATGGTTCTATGATTAATAAGGCAGTCTACTAGGCTTATTCTTCTGAGTATTTATTTTTTTCTTACAAGGAAGAGGAGCAGAGGGGAGGAAAGAGAGACTTTCTGACCCAGAGGATAGTTCCAGTGAACATATGTTCCTCTGATGCATTTGACTATTAGTAGTAAAGGGGATACCCTTCATAGAATAACACTGATTCAAGACTCGAGGCCCACTGCACCACAATCAATGTTTTCAAATTTATCCAATTAAAAGTAGTAACTTTTTACCTACAAGGAAGCTCTGGTTTTGTGTAAATGGCCATACAAACTGCAAAGCAGGAAGAAACCAATTTCTGATACTGTAAACAGAAACAAAGTACCCTTCAAGCCAACAAATGAGTACTTAAACTTGCATATGGTTTGCCTGTTCGATAAGAAATGCAGAATAAATTCTTTATTAATAAAAAAACTAGATAGCTACAGTCCAAATCTGTGTATGTTATTCTTATATGGGAGAAAGACTGTTTATATCATGCACATAGGCTAGAACTGTATTCAGCAAACTATCTGCAGGTTGGGCTTCAATCTCCTGCCATATATGAAAGTTAGATCGGTATCAACTCAATGGCTAAAACTGTGTTGAAAGAGAAAATATTAGGCTTTCTAACAACATTTATCTGCCTTGACCATGTAAGTTCACCACAGTACTAGAGCTGAAAGAAATACCAATACATGAGCGTTTTATGTCAAATCTTGAACCACTAATACAAAAGAGTGTAATTTATCAGATCCAAAAGAAAACACTATTTGACAGTGTCCAAAGTACTGCTATTCATTACATATCTAAAGGCTACTGATCAATAGACGGCACTACGCTCTTTCATTCAATAGGTTCAAGCTTAACTGATTTTCATGGCTTCCTGAATGCTTCTATGATTGACAAGGCATGATCCACATAGTGCTTTGTCACTGATTTGCGCATAATCTAATAAAGTGACAGTAATAAATCACAACTAGCATTAATAAACCACCAACAAACACAGCAGCATACTAGAAGCAATGTGGAAAATTCACAGATATTCCTCCAACTACTTTGGTGAGTAAGCAGGCTCAACACATAATATTAGTTAAGGGCTGCAAGTTCAATTCATAGTAAGTATATGCACATGAGTTTTTAGAGATTTTCCCGCTGTAGTTGGGAAACACTGCTTCTATGAACCTTCAGGGCAGGTTCACAGAGGAAAAGAAAAACAGAAAATGAAAAAAGAAAAGAGCTGAAAGCAAACAAAACTCAAATTGAGTAAACAAATACTAAATGCAAGAAAATAAGCCAGTTCAGTGATGGCTATATGGTGCTCGAATCATGTTTTATGCCTATTTACTTTATCATTTTGTACCTCATAAATACCTACAGCAGCTAAAACTGTCAGTCGTGCCACTTGAAAGAGCAGCGCCCCTAGGAACAAGATCTTTGAGGTTTAGGTTAGCCACAGTGTGGTTAAGGTTATCACAATGTCCCTCCAAATCTAGAATCTAGTTGGCATAAATCCATGAAAAGCACACATACCATCAACTATGAAATTCAGGATTCATTTATTTGCCCTTCACGTCTGAATTTAATGAAAGCTGAGCTTATAATGTGGTAACAAGTTTCCACAGACTTCATAGAAAAATCCAGCTCCAACATACATACAGCAGAAGCAAAGCAGTCATTTTGACTCCATCATCACTACAAAAATTGCACACAATTAACAAGTATTTACTTGAGGTGGAATCTTAAAAGAAAAAAAAATGTAGCTATCACACAAGTTAGCTGGTGAGGTTAACATTAGACCTCTGTAGCTTTTTCTTCTGTAACAAGTACAAAGCCAAATTACTCAGTTTTGGGCTATTTTGAATTAAAACCCAAAAGGGTTAAGTTGTTTCTTTCACTTTTAGTTCCTAAATTTAACATAGAAGAGGTAAAATTGCAAGAGGAAGTCAGCTTCCCTGGAATTTTTGCCATGACTAAAAATGTTTGTAAAAACCACAAGAGAGATTTTTCCTGCAATATTTTCAATATTTTAAGGCTTTACTTATCCTGATAAAAGGTTCATCTGAATTCTTGAACATAAATGTGAACCAAATTCTAATTAAAATCTTTTGGTGCTTTTTGACCACTTCTCTGCTGACCCTTGAGCAAATACATGTTTGTGTCAGTGGCTTGAGGCAAAATACCAAATTAGAGCCAATACTAAAACCATCTTTCCTCTCTCTAAACTTCAGAAACAAAGTTTGATTCAATACTAATAGTCATGGAAAAGGAATAAATAAGGTAGTGACTAATATCAGAGTGAATAAGGGTTTTCCTTCTAAGGACTAGAGAACTAGACCTTGGCTTGCAACAGCAAAGGGGACAGGTATTACTGATGGTTATTTACAAGCAAAACTCCTGAACTCTGAGGTAAATCATTCCCTTTCCATCTGTTCTTGAGAAATACAAGTCACGTAACAGTGCCAAGTCTAAGTCCCTAATAAAGACTCTGTATTTTTCCTTTAAAGTGGTGAGGAGAGTTGGTGAGGCAGGACTGAGGAGTTGAGAGTTGTAATGAAGCAACCGAGCTGCAGGTAGAAGTGGAGAAGCAAAGTGGGTTTGCAGCAAGCGCTCCAGGCATGTCAGAAAGCCCCACTGTTCTCTGTAAAGTCACCAGCCTTTCTGTAGCAGCCCGAAAGGGCAATCAACAGCCCTAGAAGCTACCACATCCAAATCTCAAGATCTGAGGGTTTTAAATGGATGTCTTTGTAGCTTTCTTTAGAATACTGAAACACTGAGATAGCACTCGGAGAGGGACTTACCCCTACTGAGAAAATGCATACAGCAACAAGTGGAAGTGGGGCCATGGCAGCAGATCCTACAGCCATGGCTTGGACCTCAGTATTTGTTTGTGTTTGTTTAAGGAAAGGAAAAAACTTTTGGTAAATTTAACATGCTCCTATATATTATAAATTCTACCAGAAAATATTATTGGACAAAAATGAACATTTTCTTGAAAGAAATATTAATTTATGTGAATAAGAACAGAGAAATCACATAAAACAAAAAAAAAAAAAAAAGAAAAAGAGAGAGAGAGACCTTCAGGAAGTTGATGTTAATAAAACAAACCTGAGGCTTAAAGCCATAAAATGTGACCATCACACTCTCCTCTTCTTGAGCATGTGACTATGTTATTTTTGATCCAGAGGTCACCGCTAGCTTTAAATGTTACTTCACCTTTTGAGGAGAGATGGCCTCAGCTAAGCCTCAGACAGACAGCCATGAAAGAAGACATTCATAAAAATGATAAGATACTTAAAAAATTGTGAAAGTAGAGTTAGGTTGGCTGTTGACATTTACCCTGCATGTACTTCCAATACAATCTTTTGGTTTTAACTATTGTCCCCCATTAGTTTAATTATTCACTTAAACTACAGAATTACTTCCTTTTCTAATGATTATTCTCATATCTGTGGAACAGTAAAGAGCCCCCAAAGTCTTTAGCATCTGTCTTCCTAGGACAAACCCTTTCAGAAATGTTTCTGCTTGCAGTTAAGTTTGCTAATGTTTATCTCTCCTTTCTCCTACCCTCCTCCACTTTTTTCCTTTAACAAAGGTTTAAAATAGAAGATGCCTTTCCTCTCACCACTTCAAGACAGCCCTTGCCAACATTTTCCAGGCAGGGACAAAGTATAAAAAGAAACTAAGATTTTCCTCCTGTGTAAAAGACAATATAGAAGCCAGTTCTAATTTAAGCAATACCATCTCCTTTCCCTACCCTAGTTTCAATATTGCCTTGTGACTTTTCTTCCCAAGATGCTTACACATGACAACACTATGATGCCCATGCCATTGCACAGTGAATGTGACCTTTACATCTGAAGAGCGAAAATGGCTCAGACCTAGAAAATATGATGTAACAATACAGTGTCGCACTCTTTGATCTCCCACTCCTACCCCACCATCCATCATGATATTTGGTTTGCCTTGCTGGTGAAGCTCGCCCCATGACGAGCGGCATACACAAGGTTTGGAATGCTGTTTAACCCCATGATAATGCCAGGGAGGGAGGGAATAGTGGGAATCTCAAAGAACCAGCAGCACACTAAGCCCTTGGACCTCCTTCTCTATGTCCCCGCAGTTCTCAGTGGTGTCTGCTCTGGCTCCAATTAGGTCAACATGGAGGGAGATCTGATAGGAGGTTAGGGGAGAATCTGCTGGACTCACAGTCCTGTGACTATGTTGGAAATGAACAACCACATATGGGGTGCATATGTGCCACAGCCCCTTTTCCAGGCTGCAGCTTACAAATAAACTTAGTAGCAGCTGGAGAAGGGAACCACCATAGCCTCATGTGCTTTAATGGGTTCTATGTTTCTGTGCTTGGGAGTATTCCCTCCCCTCACTAACCTGTGCAAATCCTTCTGTAAAGTCCCATAAACAAAGCCATGGATATAATTTTGAACGAGAAACTTGCCACTAGGGAAAACAGCGGTCACGAAGAATACAACAAACCTTTTTCTCCAGGAAGGGTGTTTTGGTGTGTTTTCATGGATTAAAAACAGATTTTGCCGGTTTCAGCAAGCAGGCAAACTTCTGACCTTTTTTTCACATAATAAATCCCTTCCCCCCAGTACTGGTCCCTAACCTCTCCTAAAATAAGAGTGGAGCATGGAGACTGTAAGCGAAGGCAGCCTCGTTGCCAGGTACAGATGTTTGTCAGCAGAGCATGGACACGTCCATTTCTGAGACCTTGTGCCCTGGTCTCAATCCAATAAAGTAGTCAAACAAATGGTTAGCTTTATGTTTTCAGTAGCTGGCCCTCGATAGGACCTGAAATCAAACATTTACAGGAATGCTTTTCTGGATCAGCCCCTAGAGCTGATTTGAGATGTCAGTATGCACCAAAAAAAAAGTTTGTGGCTAAGAGCAAGGATTTACTAAAGCAAAGGATGACTTTTACAGCTCCATATGGAGTTCAAAGTTAGGAGAATCTGCATTATTACTTTAGTTTAACCAAGTGAAATCAAGTTGAAGAAAACCTCCTACTTCCAAACCTGTGCCCAAATGCAGTCTAGGTGCCATTTTAATAGTGTAATAAATTTAATGACGCAAACATTTAGACTTCATTTCAGAGGCTTGTGTGCTCAGTGATCTTTGACCTTGGAGTTAAATGGAGAATGTAAAAAAGGAGATATCCAGTACCTGAATTATATTTGAAAAATAATTTTCAGACAACTTGACTTGACTGCAGCCAGAGGCTCCAGTATTAATTTTGAGCAGCAAGATATGTCCATACACACATCTGCAGATATGAATAGATGGAGACAGAAGACGATGGTTTGACAAAGACAGTGGTTTGATTCTGCATTTTTGTTGTTCCTGTGAGAAAACAGACCTTTCTTCTGAATGCATTCAATTCTCAGTGATAACCAGCACATGGATAGATTTTATGTGGTTTGTACATAGTTGCCAAGAAGATTTCACTTCGTTTTTTTATTCAAGTGTGTAGAAAAATTCACAAGCAACATCTTTCTACTGTTCTAGATTAGTGTGATAGCCTTACTTCAACCTCTTGTTTCTTTTTTCTAGATGTGAATATTAAAGAGCTTGTTGATAGAAATGTTGAGAGAAGAGTAAAGACAGAATCCATGTGTTGTCAAGTTTTTCTCAGAAAATAATGACATATTAAATTTGAGATATTTAATCAAGCAGCAATCTAATACTCTCCCTGATGACTATGACGCTGCTGGGAAAAATCACATCAAAACCCTCATTAAATCTAGTTCTTTCCCCTTTTAACATTAAAATGAGAAGCCCCCCCCCAAAAAAAAGTAACTTTCATAGCTTCTCTCATTTGCCTATAAAATAGAGTAAAACAAAACTGATGATCTGACTTTTTGTTTGGTAGCTTGGAGCAGTTAGACGAAAGAATAGGAAAGGAGGAAACAAAACCCCTTCCCTCTCCCAAATCAAACACAGAAAAAAAAAAAACCAAGAAAAGCAAAACATGTTAAGTTAGTGTAGAATCTAGGGCCAGGCAGCTGCATCCAATCTATAAGACTTTCATTTTTCTTTTCTAGGGTACTTTTAAAACCAGTTTGGCTTTTGATATGTACATGGGCCAGTACCTGTGAGGATGCCAGTGAAATATGAAAAGGACTGAGGAACAAGCTATTTGAAGCCATAAATACTGAGTTGTTTTCTGTTTGTTTTGGCTGTTGGAGCTGTGGTAGGTGTTTCCCATTTTTAACCTTCACACCTTTATTATGTTTGGGTTGCACATTAGAAATATTCCAGATGCTGTGGATGGAGGCTTCCTGTTAGCCCAAAGAAGTAAAGGTTCCAGCTACACACGGCATTCACCTCTACTGATCAGAAGACTTCACCTACTGTTACAAGGGATGATTTTTGTGGTGATGGTACTGATGCTGATGCTTCCATTGGCTGCCACAGCCTGGAATGCGCAACCCCTTCTGAGCCTCCTTGAAGAACAAAAAAAAAATAACCAGTAAAGGCTTTCAAACCTAATGGATGATAGAAACTAATCTTTTAATTTAGACCTAAAAACTACCTTTCTCCTGGCTTCTGCCACTCAGTAGTCGAAAGTAACCATGATTTGGCCCTTCCTTAGGCTGCTTGACCCGTGTGGCTCTGTGAAGGATTCTCTGCTCCGTGTATGCCAGGAAAACCTGTCACTGACAGACTCCACTGTCTGTCCTCATCACTCCAGAGCAGGAGTCTAATTGTAACACACTTCAGAACGTAATTTGCTCATGAGCTCACACTCACTGAAGAACTTGCAATCTGCATTTTGAAACATTACTGATTAAAACTGCCTACAGGAGATGCTTTGAAGCAGTGACTGCACCAATGGTAGACTTCTTACATGAAAATATGAGCTTAAAAATAGAGGGAAAAGAGTCTGTTTTACAGTGAGTGCCTGCATCTCATATCTTCCTATCTGATTTAAATTGATGCGCCTTGTCACTACAGAGCCTGGTCTCCACAGAGCTTGAGTATGAAGTATTAGGACTGTTTATAACCTTCTACATCCATACAAAGCAGCAAGCAACATAAGGCTTAACAGCCCCAGTTGTCCTTTTGTTCTGTAAAATGTACCCTAACAAGTGTAAACACTACAAGTACTGGAAATGCTAATTAGAATTGCAGTATGATTTAGGGATGTCAGTGCCCACAGTGTGCCTGCTGTGCTTAATGGGGACGTCCTCAGTGGGGACTGCTGCTAGTATCTGCATTTCACTTTCAAACATACATTACTTGACTTGAACATCTTTTCTTGGCCCTCATTATACTCATCCTTGAATAGAAACCTTAAACTATGTGCAAAAAAATGGGAAAAAGAAGGACATTGCCCCTCTATTTTTACCCTGTAGCCCTTACTGGCATGACTGACCTGTGTTTACCTCCCTTTGATGTATGGTAGCCGTACACATTAATTAAATACCACTGTCTCTTCTTTCTTCCCCACATTTTCCTGTTTTCTGTCTTTGGATCTCTTTCCTTCTCCTGTTTTTATTTGGTTTTATACCCTTTTATTTTCTCTTTCACTTCTGCCTGATTATTTTTTCACCTCTTTCTCTTTGTTGCTACCTTTTTGACCCTTCTTCATTATCTTCTCTTTATTGCTACTTCATTTTACCTGTCCATCAGCTCTTCCACCATGCCATCTCCTTTCATTTTCTCTTTCTCTCCTTTTTTTTTATTCTCTCTGACTTTTTAAGTGGCCACTTTCCCACTTTCCTGTTTACCCTTTCCATTTTCAATAATTTATTTTAGAAAATAGTATTTCGCTCTCAAATTCTTCCATTTTTCTTTTAACTAGTTTAAACTCACAGTCTTTTTCTGGGGGGGGGGAAAGACAGTCAAAAGTTATTGGAAAGATGAACAATGCGGAGGTGACATACTAATGGAAATACTAGGTTACCTCACTATTCACATAGGTATTATCTAAAATAGATTTTGCAAAAACTATCTGTCCAGCATAGCAACAATTCTTGTGTTTATTTTCAACTTTAATTTTTAAGCCAGTGAGCATCTATTTTATAAATAATACTAAAACCATCTTTTATTTCATACAGATATAACAATGGTGTTTTCTCTGGAGTGTCTCCTGACACTTCAATTATAACTGAAGATTGAATTTGGAAGCAATGTTTGTGGAATACAGTTATCTAGAGTAGAAGTTTGTTTAGGACAGTGAGAACTCTTAAATACACTTCGTAGGAATTATGAACTATGATTTATAGCTATTTTACTTCCTAAATTGAACAGTAAATTGTTTCTGTGACTGCTACAAACTCCAGAATATAGAAGGAAGCACAAATCCACTACTACATCTTTGATATGGTTTCCTTCTCCCTCTTTTGCACTGCCAAGTCATTTTGGCTCTGTGTCTTTCTCTTCAACAACATTTCACACATACTTATGTTTTGAGCAGGGATGGGTAATCACCAAATGTTTTGAATTAGGATTCAAAAGTAATTAAACATTTCCCTGTAATCTGCTTTCTTGAAGACTACTAGCTCAACTTAGGCATCAGAGAACATTATGCAAGAAGCTACAGTTCCTACGGGATCTTGCCTCTCTGAGGCACTTCTAAGCCTGTCTCCTTGTGGCACTTGTCCTTTCTTACCTCTTTGTAGCACTTCACCCTGGTTTCATGGGAAAGCATGCCAAAAGTAACCATGGAAACTCAATAGCTTTAAAAAGCTACACAAAGTAAAGACCACCAAGGGCAGTTTTGTCTGGTTTAGTAGACTTGGCTTGTAAAATCACAACTATTTCCCAAACCAACTGTTAAACTCAGAGACAGCAAATTCTGCTCTGCATTAAAATGCCTTCCTTAGCAGGTGCTGCACTGCCAGTGCCTGGCATGAAAAATGCCACTGCTGCCTCCTACATTTGTTTAATGTCTGTAAGAAAGAAGTCCCACATGACCTTGCACCCAAGGGAAGAGGACTAACCTGCTGAGTCGCTGTTCCCAACCTGTGTCCATGTCTTCTGGTCCCATACTTGGAAACAGTTGATAGGTCTTGGGCAGCAGTGCTCCCAAACAGAACAAGGTGTTTCAAAGCTGCGGAGACTGGGGCAGGAGATTTTTGAACTTGTCTGTTCACTTGTTGGTCACAAGTACAAGCAATAGCAAAACATCTTCAGCAAAACATCACCGAACTCCAGTCTTTGATGTTAACTTGACTGAGATGAGAATTTAACATTAGTTCACAAATATGTAATAATTCAATTGTTTCATCCTTTTCTTCTTCACCACAACATGCATCTAAGTGTCAGTAATTGACAATTAAATATGCAGTTATAGATACAGGTACCTAGCAACTTGCCTTTGGGAAACAGAAATTTTTCACTGCTATAATTTCTGAAATATAGAGCAGAATAAAATTACTATCAGCTCTTCCGTGTGCTCTTGTTTAGGCAGATTAGGAATGTCATATCACTGTGAAGTTTTCCATAGGAACTCGTAGCATTAGATTTGAGAGCAGACTCATTTTACTAATTGATAAATGTTTGTCTTTTAACTTTTACCCTCTGATGTGTTTTACCAGCTGATACATGAAGTAGAAATAGTTCCAATTAATTTTCTTTTAATCTACTTATCTCCTAGAAATAAATTCAGATCAAATATGGTGTTGAGGCACAGCAACATAATAAAGCATTGCCAAGCATAACACTCTGTCTCTCAAGGTACATTTTTCTTCAGTGATTTTTCTGCAGCCAAGAATAAAAATAAAAGAATGGGAGGAAAACAGAGACGAGGAATTAGTACATTTGACTCAAATATAAGCAATCCATGAAATATGTTACTAATCAGGCAGATTCTCATCATCCTATTTGTCATCTTGGGCCAGACTGCATGTGGCTTCTTCTCAGATGTGTGAGATAGAGAGGAACCTGTTCTAGGACTACACACAATGGTAATTCTTCGAGGACATACAAACTGGACCAAATAATCATCCTGGCAAAGGCTGTGACTCTCAGCATGCTGCATTTCACACAGCACATACCTAAATTTTGGTAGTCACTGACACTGGATGATTCTATAGAGAACAAAGTGGATTCCGAGAAGGATTAGACAATTTGGAGGTGATAGATCCACTACTGGTTATTACCCATAACGGTCAAGATAAATCTATGTCAGAAATTCCCTCAACTGCTGACATAATATGGAAGGAACCTCCAGGGAGGAAAGAGGGGTTATATGGTCTGGTCTTATATTTTTCTGAAAGTACCATGTAACATCACCAAGAGCACACAGGGCCAGATGGGCTGCTGTTAATAGATAGCTCTGTGTCTAGGTAAAAGAAATCAATTAGTCTTTTGTTTGTTTATTGTCTCCTTTACTCAGTGACATTTTAGATTGCACACTCTTGCTCTGGGTGTGGGAAAGGTTTTGTTATCAGTAAAGGGTTATCAGTTCTCTATCAGTCGGCTATCAAAGGTTATTATTCATGGGCCAGAACCTTTGATGAAGGCAACAGAGTTTTACCAGCAGAGGATCAGAGATAGTGGAGTTATATACAGGTTGGAATAATTTTACTTTTTGGGGGGATGCAGATGTCAGTGACTTTATTTAAAAAGTTCTTAAGCATTTTTCCTCCTAAATTTAAAGAAATACAGTTATTGGACAGCACTGATATTAAATTCCCAAGGTTGAAATGACCGAAAGCTTTTGCAGAAGCTCTTAAAAGTTTATGTTGTTCCCCATTATAACTGCTAATACTACATGATTGGCTTGTTAATGTAGCTAACTGACCAGCAGCATTCACATTAATTTTCACCTTTTACTGTGTAATGGTAGTGCTGTTTATTGGCCAGACAGACCATTTTTAGTAATGTTATAGGAACAGAGTGCACATTACACAACAGAACTAGGTTACACCTGCAGCTGACCATTTCTGTATTTATGGCTGTTTGACATCTGTAATGAATGGCAAATGGAAAATATTTGTTTTTTCTTTGGCTTAGCAACTACTTTTTTTCATGTTTTAAAAATAAAAGTAAAGTGAAATACCTTGCACTAATTAGGGGTTTTAAATATCTGCAAGTCTCTTGCAGAAACAGAGAATGGAGAAACAGAATGGATCCTTAGGGCAGTTCACAGGAAAGAAATTGTTAGGCAACCTCAACTTTCACTGGAAAACTTGACTGGAAAAGCCCAGATTACATTACAGTTTAATTTGTAATCACATCCAGACCCTTTCACTTCAAGCCTCAATACTACAACCCTTCATTGCATGGATATAACTTCAAGATTGGGAATTTACCATGTATTTATAACAGATGAGCAAACATTTTGCAAACTTTATAATAATCTGGTGGACCTCAAGGTCGAACGAAGTTAGGTAATTCATGCTGTAACTTTTCATCCACAGATGCCACCTAATTATTATTAACATGCTGAACCTATTTTTTCTCCTCCCTCCCTTCTACCACTTATGCAAAAGTTTCAATCACCAGACAAAGAAATCCTTTGAAAAACAAATCTAATTCAGGCTGAAACTGTTCAAAGTGGTCCACAGTACAAAATTTTTATCACTTAGAGATTTCAGAATTTCTGTTTAATCATATCAGTATTTATGTAGCTAGTTACTGGTAGGCCTGACTAAAAAGATGCAATGACAAAGAATATGATTTTAAAAATCAGATCAAATTGTCTCAGCACACTCAAAGATAAAGGAAATACATATACTTTTTAAAGCATATAACAATCAGAGACAAAACACAGCCACCTGAAACAAAGATGGAAATATGGACAGTAAATAGTTTGAGAACAATGAAGATATTGCATAGCTCATGGTCTCCTTATGACTTCTAATTGAATATTTTTATTTTATCTTAAATAAGCCTTGCTCAAAAGCAAATAAAATGATGCCTGAATTTTAAGAAAAACTCATACTGACTCAATTTGCTCAATATTATTTTTTTACATTCAGTCAGGGGCTTTCTATAAAAATTTGGCCTGTATGCTCTTCTCTGCTCCATATAGGGGAAAAATCTTACTGTGGAAAAAAAAGCATGGTGAATGTGGCTTTCATGGGGAGAAAAGCAAAGGCTTTTTTACAAAGAATTCTTTCCATGGCACTACTTTTGGTCAGTGGCAGGTAAACACATTTCAAAGAGGCCAGAAGGAAGTTTATCTGTTGTCCTGGAGAGAACCTTAAACATTTGAAATGACTGGAGTTTCACATTAGCTCTCCAATAGCATTTTTTGAAACAAATCTTCCAAACCTTGTGCTTGGTTTCACTATTTAAAATTACCAAGATACATTCTTCCTAGAGGCAAGACTGGGGGGATTTCCCCTTCCCAGATTCTTCTGCTGTTCAGCAAAGAGCTTTCTAAACTACTGACAAGGCATATATCATTCTCTGTATAGATGCTGATAGTACAGACATGGTAGGTTAATGTAACTATTGGAGTCTTCCAATCCCACAGTAATCGGGAAATATGAATATTAAAAAGAATATAACAAAATCTAACTACTTCAGATTAGCTACTCTTCAAAGCTAGGAGGAATTACGTTTGTCCTCATGCTCTTCATTGTGATGAAAGACATTAACTGACTGACTGCCTTGGCTGGATTTTAATTTCAGCTGTTCATAATCTACATTTTTAATGACTGTTTTGGTGTGCACCTTCATCTGAAGGATTTTATTGTCATTCTAATGTGTGGGAAAAATATCACTTTCCACCAGCTTCCTTTTCAAAACGTCCCATTTATGTTTCCCTTTGGTGTGTCTGCAGCATGGTATGGGGATTTGATAGACAAGGCATTAGCAAGGCTAATCATAATTTAATGAATGGAAACTCTGCCTTCAGCTCATCCTGACAAGGCTGGTAGTTGGGGTGGTTCTTTTGTTATGTTTTGTTGCTGTTGTTGAGGACATTCTTGTGGGTACAATTAAATTGGTGCCAAATTACCTGAAATAATTTGTGGTTATTAAACAAATCGGTCTCTGATGTGGAAAGTGCATTGCTCCCCGGCATTCCAAAGGCTTGTTTTTGTTTTTTTTTTTTGCAAAAGATTGTAGTAAGTGATCTCCGACAATAATGTTTTATGTATGTTGTCTCTTGGGTAGTGCAAGAAAAGACTAAGCCATGTCACAAAACTGCACATACAATCTACATCTTGTGCATCACATTATAACCAAGTGAAAATAATCTCATGACTTACAAAAGCTCTTTAAGGAGACATCACTTGCAAGGTTAACTATAGTGGTTGACAAAAAAAGACATAGTGCAAACTATCATCCTATTTCCCTGACATTGAACAGTGTGAAAGTACTGTATTTGCTCAGTCTGATACTCCACTGGCTATTTATTTATATTTACTTTATTTCTACAACTGCACTTTTAAAATTCCTAATAGTTACTATTTTTTTATTTTACTGGACCATGAAATCTTTGCAACTCCACAATCTTTGCATTCAGGTGTTTGACAACTGTTTTTTTTTTTTTTTTTGTTACATACAAAGGTCTCATTTGTCCAAACCCATGTGCTTTTATAAATGCAGAGTTGAACTAATAAATTATACTAGCCTTTTCTTGCAAACCTGCCTGTCTTGATCTTTCAGTGCATAAGGTTTCTATATCCATACTCCTAAGTATACTTCATCAGTTACATATGACAGTCGCTGATGGTTCCTACTGCTTGGTCTTTTCAGTTTATTTAGCTATCAGGTTTCTTGTTCCCGAGGGTCTTACCACTTTCAATGTATTCAACTGGAGGAATTCTATACTCACCAATCTACATTAGTTAAGGCAAACTGAGTCACGTCTACATTGGCCAGTCATCATTTATATCAGGATGGATGTCTTTTCTCATTTGTATTGGTCTAAGCCACAAGTAACTCGACCAGTATCAATGGCATGAAGTAAACATAAAACTGACATAAATGAGAGAAGAACCAAAAGCCTGTGTTATCCTGTGGTATTTCTGGGGCAACTTCATTAGCATCAGTTACTTGAATCAGGTTTACACTAGTGCAAAGGAGAATTTAAAAAAATGACCCACTGTAACACATTTGACTTCTTGACAAAATTAACTGGAAAATCCTAGCTAGTTTGTCAGGGTTTTTTTGACATTTCCCCTAGGAAGTATCCATTTTAATACAGTCAATGACACTTGTCAATCTGTTTGGTCAAACACCATTTAAGCAGTCAGCAAATTAAGATGTAAAAGCAGCTAATCAGGACCTCTCCAGACACTTTCTTTCCACAAACAATGTACAATGCTTAATTTCCTACCAGGAAATTGTAGCGTCTACTGAGATTTCAAGATCTGATTAGTTTCAGAGGCTCAAGTTTTTAAAAAAACCTGTAATTCAAAATAAAGATGTAAACATTACAGCCACCCTATGCCTGAAATCTGGAGAACCTAGTTACTGCAGCCCCTTTGGGGAGAGAACGGACCCTTTAGATTTTTACTGATAAGGTATGAATAACATTCTCATAAAGCTTAAAGATTGCCCAGATATACACATTTAAAATAATTAAGGTAATTAAATAGAGTTGCAAGCAGCTATAGCTCCAGGCAACACCAGTTAAATATAAAGAGAAAACATCTTCTGCATATGTTTGTGATTTATGTAATTACATGCTTCTACAAGCTACACACCATTCACTGGCAAACAGCCATCTCTTCTTTCATTACAATTTAGCCACAGTGAGCAACATACTTCATCTGTTTGAAAAGCACCACTTAATAATGCCACTGAGGATGTATAAAACAACAATGGGGAGTGAATGTGAAAAAATTAAATGTCATTTGGTTGTGTGTGTTAAAAATAGCCTTTGTGGGCCTGTTTCTGAAGTAAATCACAAATGACTCCATTTTAGACAACTAAATTACACCTTATGTCAGTGAGAAATTAATAAAATCTAAGATGTGTTTCGTGGATGAGCTTATGTGACTGCTCTTGAGAATTACTGTATTTCTGAATGTAGTAATTTCGAAAATTAATCTGTACTGTTTCGTTGTGAGGCAAGTCCTTACCAAATCCTGTGAGAGAAGAGCAAATTAAAATGTTACTTGAACAAAAAATCGATCAACTTTCATAGTGCACAGGCTTCCCTCTTCCAACAGAAGCACAGACAAAGGATTTCCCAATTATTTCAGAGATTCAGCTTCTGTACTACCCTCACAAACTCAGTAGAAACTTTTAGTTAAGCTTTAATTGACATTTTCAAGGACTTAAAAAGGAAAACAAAAATAAAAGTTTTTTTTTTTTACACATTTCATCAAATTTTCAGATTTTTTACCACTTGTAATCACACTACAGTCCATGTCATTGCCTGTCAGGTACATTGGCATCAGTACTTGACTCTTGTTCTTTTATATACAGTGTTTCCTTAGCTAAACTAGTCTCAGCAGACACAACAGACTTTGCAGTTCTCTGTAAAGTCTAGTTTATTTGTTTGCATGAAAGGGATACGCTAAATACAAGACACTGTACCAGCAGAACAATAGGAGTGCAAATGAGAAAAAAATATATTTGGTTACCAGAAATGTCAAAAATCCTGTCATGCTCATAAATTGCAGACAATTTGTAATAAAAATGACATTCTGCTTATACAGTTGCTTTTCCATTTAGGTGTACAACTGTGTCTTGAACTATTTCACATTTTAAGTCATATAAAATGTTGAAGTTTCCATTATGGAAAATATTTCTAAGCATGAGTATGCTCTACTGGCCATCAAATTGTGTCTAGGTACCTAGTTAAGAGGCACACTATACTCTGTACATAACAGTTACTGTATACATACCAGATACTATAGTGTGATATCTGAGACCAAGTTGAAAACATGTATCTGCTGAGCTAGAAAATATATGAGTAAGTCATGAATATTTGTCGTTTCCACAACTTTTTCACTCGAATGCCAACACACACCAATACTTGTAATGCACTTTCTGGCGCTTCACTGTATTTGTAAAGGATTCCAGAATAAATTCTTTTAATTGTATTCCAGTCTCTGCCCCCACCCTACTGCTAGAAGTGAGGAAGCTTAGCGCTTAGGGCATTGAAAGGCAAGGGTCCCTGCCCCTCTCAAAAAGCAGTGATTTGAAACCAGCTAGCTGGAAACTCTGTTCTGTTCTCACCACTAAACTCCAAAACAGCTCTACATAGTCCATCTGCCTCTTCTGCTCATGCAGGAAACAATTCTGTTACAAAATATAACATCTTCAACAGAGAATAATGCAAAAACTTCCCCACATTATTATCAGTAGTCTGCAGATTAGGATTTTTTTTTTTTTATGACGGGAAAAACCAAGTCTCAGTCTTTGCTTCAACTCACCCTGACCTAAGACCTGCACCTGAACCTTACATACACTTCTGACTAGAATTTACACACTACCATAAGGAGAAAAACAAACAATCAATGAATGAAACCCCAACACGCAACACAAACCCACCTCTAGTTGAGGTAATTTCTTAATAGTTCTTCTTATTCCTGTGACTCCTAGACACTTTCCCAAATCTGGACCTAATTGGAGAAAAAATATCCAATCCGAAGGTGATGCTGCCTTCCTCATTTCAGCTGACAACTAGATGCACAGCAGCCCAGAGGGCAAAGCAGAAAGAGATGCAATAACCTGGCCTCAGAGAGGACTTAGTTTAGGAAGATGCTGAAAGGTATGCAAAGGCAGCAATGGAGGCGTGTGCTGTGGCTTGCTGGCTGCAGGCCACCTGACAAGGTCAAAGCTCCGCAGGCACAAACTTTTGCTTGGAGTACTCAGGATCACCTGTAGGCATAGGTGCCACTACTATAGCCATGTCCCATCCTATGCTGATCTTAGCAAGTTAGACTAGAAACAAATTAGACTAAATTATTCTGCACATTTTAGATAAAAATCACAGTCTATAAGGGAGATGACCCAAGACTAAACCATTTGGTATCGAGAACTACTTTTTCCTCTATGTGTTTGTACAGTACAATACAGCTACAGTCTGTGACTGAGCTCTTAAGGCACTGATACAATAAAAGATCAATCAAAGCTTATGATTAATTTAATTGCAGTCATGTCTCTTAATGTATGCTTGGAGTGTTTGTTCTCCTTACCTGCTTTGCCACAGAACATGATCTGTTACTTTAAATTTCGGACTCTGTATAAAGTCTCAGATGTACCAACAATACCAGCTCTTCCCTATGATACTACAAAATGACACTCATGCTGGAAGGACAGAAGGAGCTGATGTACCCAGCAATCTTGGCGACACTATGCAGCGCGGTCACATCATGTCTGCAAATTGCCACCTTAAAATATGTGGGAAAAGAATTTGTGAGGTCGTTAAAAATAATAAGAGAATTAGGAATTTAATAAGATTTAGTTTAACACTCTTAAGCCATTATGAAAGTTACAGCTAAGAATAAAGTTTCATGACACCTTTCTCAAGATTTGTCAGAGAAGAGAAAATAATGAAGCAGCATAAAATCATGACAGGTCACTTAATCCATAAATATCCTGGAAACTTCCTAACAGAGCCAACTCTATTTCCAACTTGAGTGGAAGTTTCTGGATGAGTAGACTGGAGCCTGTAAGGTGAAGTAACACTTGGTGTACCTCAGCAGGCTTCCAACTTGCAAGCACTGCCCAGCAAAGTCTCCCAAGCCTGGAGATCACAGACACCAAGTGTCCTATTGTTTTCTTAGTGGAGACCACTTGCTTCTGGATTTTGACTCCAGGAGAGAATAAGTATCTGGTAACCTAAAGGGCACATTGGTTTTGCCTTGCCAGGGCAAAAAAAAACCCAGTAGTTTTATTTTTCCTTTTCTTTTGACTTCAGTCTGCTATACCTTTTTACTAAATCTCTGTGGATCTGAGTAATCAGGGACTTTTTGTAAACTAAGAAAGTAGATAAATAAAGGCTTTGAAAAAGGCATTTCCCCATCATTCTTTATAAAGGAAAGCAGGTGTTTGGCTCAAAGGGACTTTTCTCTTGATAGCGCAGTAGGAGAGTAAAACTGCATTATCCCCTAAAGCAAAAATAAATAACTTCAGAAAACATGAGAACTGAGCCCTTGGTGAGGAGGCAAAATGGGTGTCCACCCTCTTGAACTAATTTATAAAACTAAAGATGTCAAGTGACATACTGAATGAAAAAATGATTTGTGGCTGAGAAAAGCTTTGCAGAGATCCCAGAGGCTTGGCTAAAGGCAACTGTATCTTGATAGAAGTGATCAACTGCCAGACTGAAAAGTACTGTTAAGAATCTCATCTGGGAAAAGGGGGGAGGTCTGCATTTTCTAACTGTGAACCCAGTTATCCATAGACTTCGCCAGATTGTGTAGTGAGGACGAAAGCATGCCAAGCACTTAGCCTATTCACTGTGTGCCCTTTGGAAGGACACATAAATCTCAAGGAAAGGATTCAGTACATTAAGTAGATAACATACACAATAGTGTTAGTGGTCCAACTTTAGAATGCATGCAACAAACTGGTATCTAGCTCTTCAGGCACTTGGCATAAAGTGCAATTTTGTATAGAGGTTGTTTAAAACTCGTACCCGTGTGCTCACTTATCTGCAAAACTTCTTTACTTTCCTGTTCTTCTAAGAACCATAGTTTTCATGATCAGAGCTTGCAATTCTCATGTCAAAGGCAATGCCATATGCAGTTTTATACAGCGTACATCCAGCATGCCAGCCTATAGATTCCAGTTTAGACTAGCAGTTACCGCTTGCAATGAGATTGGCACATTTGGGACCAGATCTGCAGAGCACTCAAATAGGTAGCTATGCTGCCTTAAGTCAGCAGTGGATCAGCCTGTTGGATCAAGGCTATGTGATGCTTTGAGTCATCAACAGGTTCTCCTGCAATTACAAAAAGCAAAGAGGTATTGCAACACAGTGTAAAAACACACCCTGCAATTCAGGTTGCAAGGCGTGGGCAAAAGATGTCAGTAGTGATAGAAAACTGACAGTTGTGTGATGTGGTGATTCTCTATCTACTGCAAAAAATTAACAAGTTAGTATACCAAAGCTGAGGATCTAACCATTCCGATTTACAGGCCTATAATTCAGCCAAGGGCAACATGTTGCACACAAGAGGAATTTAGCCTTTGACCTGATTAGATGCTAGAATCATCCAGTTCCATTCTACGTGTGAAATTTCACACAGCTGTAATTATTGAAGCCCTGAAGAAAAAGACCAGAGGTGCTACAGAGCTGACAGGTGTTAAAAAAAGTCAGAAGTATCTGCTCCTTGTATTACTCTTTGCCTTCCAAGAAACAATAGTTCACAAATCATATATACTTTCATGGGAAAATTTTCTAAAGGTGAAAGGCAGAAAAAAGAGAGAGATTTGATGTCTAAATCCTATCTGTGATTATGAAAATCCCTCCTTTGTCTGGAGTTAACAAAACACTTGAGAACCTAATGAAACATAGATTTTAATTATGATATTTCGGAAATTACTCAGAAAGATCTTGTTGTTGCTGTTGAGAGCAGCTCATTTTCTAATGACGTTGAATGATAGCACACAAAACGGTAATTAATATGAATGCCAGTACAGAGACGAAAGAAAAGGTCAGAGCTAAATGCACTCGAGTTAAGAAACACCAAGCAATCTCCATACAAAAGTGCTCATACCACTGTGTATGGAGTGCAACATCTCATACCACTGTGTTGGTACTACACAACTAAAAAACAACAAAAGTAGTCCCTGTATTTCCGAATGGGAAAAGAGTGAACTGAGCAATTGTAGGTCTCATCCTGGGCTGTTACTCAATAAGATACAAGAACCTAGGAATAAGTAGTGAGGTTAAAGACCATTCAAGATAAAAGGAAAATAGAATAAAACACACCCAAGGTGTGCCAAAGGTGAGCTACGCACTAGATGCTACACATTACTTTAGAAAAAGGAAAATATTTGGCTTTCAGAAAATCATTGAATATATTTCCAAATGAAGAAAACAGTTTAGTATGGAAAGGGTGATTGTAAACACCTACCAGCATTTCAATAGATATAACAAACCAAATGACAACTGATCATACCAAAGAAACCAACCCAAGGACGGGAAGTTTACTAGACAGGCACCTAAAAACCTATTGGTCTGGAGCAGGATATATTTAATACTTTCATTAATGACATTGGTAGCAATCAGTAGAAGTGCTGAAAGTTAGTGATGACACAAAGTAGGGGAGCCCTGCCCATGCTAAAGAAGACAAGAGTATTGCACAGGAATAATCTTAACAGAATTCAGCTGCATAGACTGCAATGCCACATCAGCAAGGGAAAACCAGAATTCCTCTTACAAGCTTAGAGACCATGATTTACGCAACAAAGGAGGAGAATGAGTATGGCATTTTATTTGATCACTTAAAAAGGCAAATGCAACCTCACCAGGCTTCAGGCAAAGTAGAAAAGGGAATTACTGAAACTATTGCACCATGCCCTAGTACTAGTTCACCTGAGGCTGTGCATATAAATTCTCATCACTGACATTCAATAAAGGTAGAAGATTGGAAAACGCACAAAGAAGGCCTATTCAGATGATAAGAGGAATGGATCACCTCCCTTATAAGAGAAAATTAAGGGAACTTGTCTTATTAACTTTGCAAAATGTAGGCCAAGAGTGAATGTGCTCAATTATTTCATTTGTAGGAGGTAGCATAGACAGCAAAGAGCTCAGGACAGCCAACTGTGACTGAAAATGAGGATAAAACCTACGGCTCATACCAGTGTGTTTCTGGTACAGCTTTCTAGTAAGGCTGCAAAGGCAAGAAGCTGCCTGCTTTAAGATGAAGGGCATTAGATATATAAACAGGACAACAGTGATGCAGATGTCTGCCAAAGCAAGGAAGTTGAGTCAAGTGAGCCCAAACTCTCACTTTTGTTAGCGTCTTCTCTCAAACTGCATGAAGTGCTGTGGTCTGTGGTCAGATGGCAATGAGTGTCACTGCAGCTACCCAACATGCCAAAACAGATGCAGCAGAAGTCTGGAAATGGAGCACATATCTGGTGTAATTCAATACACATCAATATACAAATATCTGATGCCAGGCAGTAAACTGTATTTGTTGATATAAATTGAATACACACAGTTCACATGGACTATGGCTACACTGTAAGATTTGTGCAAAGATGTTTCTTTCACCGATTCTGATTTATTTCCCCTTCCTTTCTTTCATCCTCCATCATTTTAGCCAGATCTTTTAAATCCACATTTTAATCACATTATCAGTAGTGCCAGCTTTTCTTTTCATTTCATAGTGGAGGTCATAATTTTCTTCTGACATATGAGATTAGAAATAATAAAGGATAAAAGGGGAAAGTTTAGTATTGAAACTAATATGTAGAACAAACATTTAAGCAAGGTAATTTATCAGCTCTTAAGGCTGACTCAAACTATATTGCTGAGTATTGCAAGGCGGTGCACTAAAAGATGTTCTGATTCTAGGAAGTATTCTCCATATTGATATGTGAAAGATGTTGTAATTATATTATTTCAAAAGCATTCATCTCACTAAACTGTTGTTTCATGTCCTAATTGGAACAAATCCATGAATTCTAGCTCAATTTTTCTCAGTCTGCTCTACCAGATGTACAAGCTTATTGAGGAAAATAACAGAAACAGAATGTAGTGCCGTGACCCTTTCATTACAAACACAGCAGCCTGAACATTTTTGTTCTCTTCCACTTTTTCCAGTACCCAGAAAGCCCTGCTGAAAGGAGTTGATGCATTGTGCTGCCTGTGCTTTTCATAAAACTTCCTAGCATGAATGAATGAGGGAAAAGAATGTTCAGGGTTGATTTGGTTCAAAGTATGAACCAGAGGTCCTGCTAAACTGCAGGCACAAATCTTGATCCAGTTATTCGCTTTAACCATTGGTTACATATGATCCCACAGAATTCATACGATGCAAAGTTAAAGGGGCTTAGCTTAATTATGTTTTCAAAACTGTTGCAGCCTTTGAAACATCACTGTTTTATTCAAAAAGAGGATTAAGAATAAGTTACTATTCTTTGTACTGTTTTAAAGACACTGGAAAGCTGCTTCAAAGCATCAAACCCATGCCTCAAGCCCCCTGCTCTGTTTTATATCTCATAGAACTCTCCTAAGGTCCTTCATACATAGAATACTTAGATTTTGTATGATGAAGAATAAGCAATGAAATAAGACTCTTGTTCCCAATGATATTGTTTGCTATTCATAAGCGTGGCATTGTTACTTTTACAATTTATACAGCCTTTGTAGAGAAGTGGGTTTAATTTCCTTTCCTAAGAATTAAAATTGAAGACAAAGAGTGATGAACAAAAATGGGAGATAATTTGAAGGGTATTTTTAAATAAGTTTTTTTGATAATTATCATATGACCCCAGGTTAAATTGAGGTTTCCTATAGAACATTTGTGTCACTTGAATTCACTAGTTAACATAAACATTGTAAACATTATCTGGCTTATGATCATCTAGTAACTTGCTGCTTGCATCTTCAGAATGAAACAGGAAGACAGTGTACAGGGTAAAACAAAACACAAATTGAATTACAAGAAGGGGACAAGTCAAGCTGAATTTTCAGGATTTATATTTCTAGAAAGTGCTTTGGATTTTCTACTACCTAGACAACTAAGAAAATATCACATCTTTCCAGTGAGCTACAAAGGCAGGGGAAGGGGAGCAGATGGAAAAAATACAGCATACATACAACTGCTGATCCAAAAAGTCAAAGCATTTCAGGAGATATGTAATATACTGCATATTCATTCACATATTCTGAATAGAAAAACTCAGACATGACAGATCTACCTGAAAAATCCCTCTTCTCTTTTCCACATATTTTTGACAAATTGGACCCATTTTATTCACTCTAAAGCAGAGAAGAAACTGTGACATGAGATTCATACTAATTTCAGTATATCTTCTTGAAATTTCCTGCATTGATAACATATTTTAGAGGCAGAAATACAAATTGTAAAACTATTATAGAAGTCAAACAGCAACAGTCGTCACTGATATTTGTCATTTTCTTTGGATTTTGTCAGTGCTTCAATTTACTGTTACTTAAGAGTCTTTAGCAATGTCATGTGAAAGGCTTTTTAGTTCTAGCTTTAAGTTCTTCTTAATTTTAATATGGATAAGAAAGGAATTGACAGCTCAATCTATCCAGTCTAGGTGTTCTTTTTTTTCTCAGATCACTGGATTTATTTCTGTCTCTAAGCTAAACATGGAATTTCAATGGGAAGGTCTTAAGACCTGTAAGTGCAACTAAGTAAGTAGGTATTGCTCAGCAGTTCCATGTCCTACAGGCTCAACCAGCATTAAACATCTGGAATTTGATTATCTTCTTTTTTTTTTTTAATGACTGCTTTCATAATTAATTGCTTAAAAAAGTTTAAGAACTGTACATTTTTTTTTCCTGGAAGAACCAGAAAGAAAGAATAATTTCTAGTTTACTATTGGAACACTGTACTTAAAAAGCTAGAAAATTTGTTTCACAAAGAGAGCTCTTTCCTCTGTAAATGACAACACTTGTCACTCAGGAGTTCTTGTGAAACGTGTGACAATTCTTGTGAAAAGTGACTAGCCATAGACTTGTACGTAGACATATCGCCCTATTTTTTTAATTTAAGGGAAAATACCATTCTTAAGTAATACGTATTGATTTCTGTGGGTCTTATAACTTTCCTGAGGTGTCTCATAAAAAAGAATTCTAATGCAATGACCAGCCAGGGCCGTAAGTTTCCACTACAGGATGACCAGCTTATACCTCAAGCAAGCATAGTGTTAGAATTAAACTCCTTATTTGTAAAAGTGAAAAAGGAGGAGGAGATGTCTGCCATGTTTTGGGAATGTGGCACGTGGGCTGAATAATCTTACCTCCATCAAACACTCTACTCAATTCTCTATTGTCTATCACTTGGATAGCAATATTTAGAAAATGGAGGATATTTTTACTGGTGTTCTTTTGTTGGAAACAGTTAAACAGCTGGCAGCCTTTTAAAGTTTTAATTTTGATTTAATGCTGCCTTCTATCTGACTTATGACAGAATGTCAAAGAAATGTGTTTGAGGAACCCATTCTGACAATATCAAGACATTGCATCTAGCTTTACAATACGCTAATGGTTTGCAGACAACTTCTCTTTCTTTGTTTATTATGCAAGGAAGTGGCTTTCTTCTCATGGGACACTAGCCCATCTGTTAGACAGCTAGACAAGATGAGCAACAGAGCTGTTCTGCTGGATTAAAAATGTGAAGATATTATTTCGTGGCATTGTTTTCTATATCTTGTAACAAAGATGGACAACACATCACCAAATTGGGTCAATCCTGCCAGAAAGTTAAAAATATACGGGGTATAACTACCAAATATAAAAACACAAGACAACCGATTTGGCAAACTAATAAGTCTACTGCAAAACCGTGCAGTTGCAAACTGTGCATAGCAATATGAAGAGCTTACTTGAAGAAAATTAATTTATCAGTTAAGAGATATTTATAAAACACAGCTGGACAAGAAGCTAACAGAGGGTCATCCATAGCTAAAAGTCTTGAAAGAAAAGAGTCTTTTGGCAGCAAACAGATTTTTAAAGGCTTGCATTTCTTAACAAGAGAACAGAGCTGCATTCGCTCTGTGAAACATCACTGTCTCAAAAGAAATTATTTCTTCCATTTTCAAGAAGAGCTTGTGATGAGGAAAGTAAAGGTAACTGGACTTCACAAGCCCAAATCTTCTTTTCTGAGAGTGGGAAAGTTATTCAATTACTCTGTAACTCAACTCACAATTTGTAAAGTGGGAGCACTGTTATTATTTTTAAAAGAGAGATTTTAGGGTCTGTATTTTAAACTCCAGAGGCAGCAAGGAGTCAGCAAGGGATCACATAAATATTGGAGAAATATCTATTGCAAATATTAAAATGACACCGATTACCAGCAGAATAAGAAATAAAAATATGATGTGAGATCAGATCTGTAAAGGCCTATATTGAAAAGCACCTAAATACAGGCTTTTTGATTCCTATCCAGAATCATGTTTTATCTTGCGCTCAAATGCTTTTTTTCTGAACAAACCTCACTCTTACTAAAGAAGTCCTGAAAGTTTTAGCAAGAGCAACCTGAAACACATTTAACATAATATAACTCTCCATTTACTCTCTCTATATGAGCACAGAAGTGTGCAGGTTAGTGTTGTTGAAAACTTTCTTAACCCTTCCAGGTCTGAATACTGTGAGTACTCAAACACTCGTGGGAAAGGAGGGTGGGATAAAGACCTTCTATTGCCCGACAAAATGAGTACAGGAAAGACTCAGATCTGAGACGTGATCTGATCTGATCCCCCTACAACACTTAGCCTGTATGATGGTAGTTGCTCAAGAAGTTAACACTGACTGGCAGAAGATAAATCTAATGTGCATTAGACAACGTAGTGGCACTCTCTTGTGGTACTGACATACAGAATATGGGAATTTGAGACTGTGAAACTAACGGAACCAATTTAAGATGGAAGAACAAAGATAAAAATACTTTCTGCAAGGCTTTAAAGACTGCAAGAATGTAAATCCTGGACAAGCAGAGAGGTAGGGTGAGTGTACTTATTAGTGTGGGAGCATAATCATCACATACAGTCTGTGATGTAATGGTCTACAAATGGCAGAATTTCAGCCAAGAAAAAAAAAAAATCAAACCCATACAGTAGCCAGGACCCAGCAGGAACCAAAGGAGGATGAAAAGTATAAGCAACTTTCCTGACTCTTCTTCTTTCACTATAGATCCCATGTTCTTGCTTTCCTGTTTCCAACTAAAGTGCAATATCACGACTCTTTCACTTGCGGCATTTTCCCAAACATAGACCACCACAACATCCCTCGAATGCAGTGAAGAGGAAGAACAAACAGAAGGCATGTGACCAACGTACAGCTCCATGAGAAATGCAGATGGCCCAAGGCTTAAAAAAACCAAGAACATGGTGCTTCCCCGGACAAGGTTACTGAGTCAATACTTGACATACACGTGTACCCAAGTTTGATTCAAATAATTATGCAGAAATATTTCACAATACAGAGACGTTCAGTAGTCATCGTACCGCGCAGTGAGGGACATTAGAAACCCAGAACTGTAGCAAAAGACGTGAAAGACAGAGAGTGAAAAACAGGAACTGACAGTATTCAGCTTGGCAACAGATACGCATCTGGACCACAAAAATTTTGCTAGGACAAACAGCAAGACCAAGCAAGCACACTCCTGAACCCAGGACTCAGACTTAGCCAGAGTCCTCCACTCCTGGAAGGTCTCTGCAACAGACTGCTAATGCCTCTAGCATTAGCAAGGGGCTTTTGTGAACGTGTGACAAATTTGTGTTATCTTCCCCTTGCCATGTTTCCTTTCTCAATGCCACACTCTGTTTTTGCATGACAGAATATTAGTGCATTGCTGCAATGACTTCCTGGTGGTTTGACAACATGAGCAAACACGCATAAACATCTCCTTTACTGCATAAACTTCTGGACACGCAGAACAGCTCTTATCCTTGATGCTCTGGGCAGCTCTGAGGGTACAGCAGCTGGAGTCACAGACCACAGAAATTCATCAGATAATTGGCAGAGACTGCCTATCAGCAGGTCATATATGCATCTCATGCCTTTTTAAAGATTCTTGAAAACTGATGGATTGATACTTCTGCATTCTTTTATTTTATTACACAAAATGTAAGCTTATTTGAGTAGCCTCAAAGCATTATTAATCACCTCTGCATTTTGCTTGTTAGCTGGGCTTTGAAACTGTTCCTGAAAGGATGTCACAGAACTAGCACAGACAGTAGTTGTTTTAGTATATAAGTACTTTTGGAATCAAGGCTTTGGCACCTCTTTCATCAGAAAATCTATTCTAAGGAATGCTGCTCTTATCTAGCAGATGTTCTGCTAAAGAATTTGCTTTGTCCTTTGCAAAATATGGCTCAGAGCCCCTATCCACCCCATGCTGGAGATAAGACTGTTGTTTTTAAGGTAATAAGTGGAAGTCTCTTTCCCCATAGAAAAGCTCTTTAGGAATCTTTGACTGTGAAGAAATAAGCATTTCCCAATGAGGATCTGAAAAGTCATTTGTAAACAGTTCACATTTGTAAGCATTTTTTACTACATTAATTATTCTTTCCTTAACTGAAAAGAGAGCAAAGTTGGGCATGTAAAAATATAATTTAAAAATGGTTGGGTAAAAAGTCTGCAAGAAATAGCTTGTTTAATGGATTTACTCCCTTTCTTTGCTCAGAAATTATATACAGTCAGTCTTTTGTTATGAATTCCTTCGGTACTCCTCTTTGTTAGTCAGAAGTTTTGTGCAAACAAATTTCTCTCTACTCATTGCACACCAAATGCTGACTGTAAGTGTTCTCTTTAGTATTTTAATATGTTCACCACTTGATAGGTTCAAGCTGTGCAATTGGGTGTCTAAGTCACATGGTGTTGTTTATGTTCTCAGAATCCTTTTGCCCCTAATGATTTTCATATGGTTGAGACATAAATTTTATGATTAAATGAAACTTGGCTCAGAGGAACCAAAATTAATATTTCAGGAGCATTTTGTACAAACAAAACTCCACTGACATAAACACATTAGGAAGGGGTAGTCAGCACAGCCAGAGTAGAAAAAATCTATTTAGAAGATGCCAAGGTGCTGGAATACTTTTTGTCCTAACAGGCCCTATACCCATTTTTTTTCTCATCAGCCTCTAAATGCCAAAGAGCAATTGTAAACTTCCTCAACTCAGCATAAGCCTGTAAGTAATACTTGTCTTTTACATAATTTAAACCTTCATGTAAAGCAATTTTACTGAAGCCATGAAGAAGAATATATAATTTCACACCACTCTTTGTGCACAAATATTTCCAGGGCCAGCTGTCCATCTGCCAACTGTACACAATAAATAATTTGTTATTTCCACTTTCCTAGGAAAGCAGTTTTCTTTAAAACAAACCTTCACAATATGTGTTGTTTGCTGCCATTTCAAGGCCTGCTACACCAATGGAAAAGAATGTGCTAAATGTAGCATTATCATACAGGTCAGGCAGGGCAGCCCGGTACACATTTTCCCACAATCTCTGCTCATTAACATCTAGTTCCCCCATTGTGCAGGATTTTGGCTCTGTTCCATCAGAGCAGAGAAGAAAAATGTTTACAATATGCAAACTTGGAGGGACACACAAAAAAAAGGGGACTTTGAAATGTCAGCCCTTTGGGATGAAAAGTTTCAAAGGGGAAGGTAAGTCAAAGGTTACTAATGGGATGTCTGCAACACCTGCTTTTAGTGGAGATTTCACAAACAAGCTTTAGTTCGCAAGAACAGCTTGGCAAAAGACAAAAATACCAGCTAAAATATCTTTGGCTAGCTTGAGCAGCCTGGTACCTATGAACAGAAAGGTCAGCTTTGTTATATCCTAACATGGCCTCTCACCTTGCTTTTATTGATAAAATGAGATTGACTTGGTGGCCAACATTGCTTTACACAACTTAAGGAGGAAGGCATTAACAATGTGGTATGCTCAGTCTCTGCGGGGGAGAAGGAAGAAGGTGAAGTTCAGCATCACTGCTGTAGAAAGCCCTGCTCACTGAGGAAGAATAGAACAGGAAAGAGTTATGGAGACTCCAAAAGTTTCCCAGCCCAGCTAAAGGGCCGTCATAAGACATTTTCAGTTAGAGTGAACAAGTTTCATAACTGTCATAACAAATTAGATAACTTCAGGACTATTTTTCCCGTGAAAGAACTAATGCATATTTCTAAGATTTTAACATCGAGAAGCAGGCAAGAGAAGTGAAATCCTGCTAAATATCCATTGGGTCATTGCAGACCCTAAACACTTAGCCATTGGAAATATCTTTTACCCAGAAGTTATTTGGAAAACTAAAAAGCAATACCTTCCTCTCACAAGCAACAACCCAGGAACAAAGCCGTGTAAAATGCTCGTCCTACATCAGAGAGATCCTAAAGAAGAAATGTCATCCAGGTCTCCAGAGACAACATCAAGGCTCTTTCTGAGACATCATCCTTCTTGTTCAGGGAAAAAGTGCAGCAACTTCTACAAAAGCTCAAAAAAATTCCATTTTAATATAGAAGCAAGAAGAGAGAAGCATGATAAATAAGGACACATATTGGTGTTCGCATCTGATTACACACAAAATCTGTAACCCATAAAACTTTCTCATTCTTCTGTCATAGAGCTAATTACATTTACATGGAGTTGGCATTGGAACAGTACAAAAGATTGTATTTTCCCCACAGTAAAATATTATCGAATCTTATCTGCTCTCTTGTTCATATCATTTATAATTTCCGATGCTTAATATCTAGCAGAACCGCTTCAGCAGGAACAGTGCTATTAACTTTTACCAAATCAAGACCTTTTTAACACTCTGTATTTATCACCAATCTTGAAAAGAAAAAGATGATAAATAAGATGGTAGGTATTACAATAGATATGGGTGTAAACAAAATCCCATGAAACTTCAGGAAAATAGTTTCTAGGATTTACTTATAAAAACATTTATTTGATTAGTGTCATAAAAGGTGCCCAATTTTCAGAGCATGGATGCTTGCCGCAGATGGTAGAAAATTAGGTCTTTTGAGATCCAATTCCTTCAGCTGAATTTCACTTTTAAAACTAATATTCACTATCTACAGAGAACTGCAGTACCATTAACCACCTCACATACCGTGGCTGGGTACCAGAGACATACATGCTGGGAGAGGGCACAGATGCAGCATAAAGGTTTTTTTTTAAAGCACCTAATGCATTTCTCCAGATGTAAAATTTTCTGTTCAAAAATTTTTTGTAAGCTGCAACTGTCCTAAAAAGTGATTGCGTACGGTAATCTGGATACATCTTTGTGGTGATGGTGATTCAGTTATACTATTTCTGAACTGGATTGCATCTGGTCAGCTCAGAGTACAGGCAAAGTACTTTAGATAAAGAGCAATGAAGAATTCAATATCTTTAAAAATGTCAGAAAATTGATGCTTTTAATGTGGTTTAGAAAAAAAAATTTCTTCACATGAAAAGATAGAACTGGACAGCAAAGTAAACGGAGTGTGCATCCTGTAGCCTTACAAACCTAATCAAAGTTTATATATAAATACACCAGAAGCTGAGAAATGACTTCAATAAACAATTTGCATTTTTCATGTTTGCAGATATGCAACTTAAAGTTCATCTGGAGAACTACAAGAAGGTTTACGTAAATTTGTAAGGATGACCCTGTTTCTTATTTCATGCATATTTTTGCTTCCATAAATTCACCAAGCTTTCACTGTGTTCAGTGAAGCTGTTCCTTTTTACACTGGGTTGAGATCAGAATAGGGTCTTTTGTAAATGGTATTTCAAGAAACATGTTTAAGACTAAAGTAAGGGTTCTTCTTTTGATTTTACATAATGATATGCTATGAAGAACAGCTTTATTATCTTACATTACTTCCTTCTTATACTATCCATAACTCTTCTTCATATCTTACTTTGAATCTTTTCTTGCTGTAAGTATTACAAGCTACATTCCTTTAAACAATATTATAATATGTTCAAATTTCCTGCTTTTTGACTGGAAAAATATTCAAAAGTTCTGGTGGGACTTTCTGTTGGGCAGATGGCTCTATGCAGGCTGAAAAGTTCTTATTAACTTCTGTAAAGCGATGTGAGGAAGCATTGAAGAGCAAGCACTGGCTGCCATCAGTGCCTGTTCAGCAGGACTCTCAGGGTAAGAAATTGCGATGTTTTCTCCCAGCTTATCAAGCGTTTTGTGCACAGATGCTCAGAACGAAAAATTACTGTTTGAACCATCAAAAGCATTGTTCATTTTGTTATTGGACTCAACATCAGGGCAATAGTAATCTATATCAATACTTTTAGCAACTAGTTTCTCTTTTCAGGGCTGGATTTCTATATCAAGTCACTCTGTAAGGGTAGGGCTGTGGAAATGGGCTTAGCAGAGAAACACAAATATGTGGCAGTGGAAGCCCACATCCCTTAGGGCAAAAATCTCAGCTAAAGCACCTTGGCAGCATATTAATAGCTATAAAAGACTCTTTCTTTGCTGACCACAAATATGCTGTGGTCAACAAGAGGTCTACTCACTGTTTTGTTAAAAACAGTGATGATTTATTTTGCTTCAGCCATGTGTGAAACTAGTCACCACATTATGAATAATAATATCCTCTTAGTCTCAATGGAGCTCTTTTTATACAGAAAGATCCACAAAGCACTTAACTAAATACTCAGTATAGCAATCTACTGGATGACCACTGAAATATAGCCATATCTGGGATGGAACAGTGCAGCTATTTAACAATGCACAGCAGCAGCAGAGACAAAAAGTAGAAAAAATCCATTAGAAACCATAACAAGAGCTGCAGTAAAATATAACTACCTTAATTAGCCATGAGTGTCAAGCATAGCTAAAATTGTAAGTTTGAAGAGTGCCCTGGAATCTCTATGCGTACAAGAAACCAAGAGTCTCCGTAGTTTCTCAAGAGGACAAATTCCAACTGCACAGTGCCCTCTACTGTGAAATGAGATCCAGAGAGACTCAGAGGGGAGAAAATGATGTATTAAATCACTTGGCCTGCTTATTTTCTGCAAACTGTTCTGAGGTCATAAAATCTGAGGAGAACAGAATGCAAGCGGTAAAGGTACAGCCTGAGCACACTGGACCAAGCTGAAGTCCTCAGCTGTACTGAATATATAGGCATTTGCTAAACAAATGGCAAAATGGCAAACAGCCGAGTAGAACATAAGTATGATTAAGTTATTTTGAATCACCTATAGTTCTAGCATTGAAACAGCTATAGTTATGATATTTAGTTCAGGATGATCCATCTCAATGTTTAGATTTTACAATCCAATTTAGTAACGGTTTGCAACACATGTAAAATTACAGGACTGTACTATTTGTCACACCTTTGAGTGGCAAGCAATCCCCAATTGGCTGGATCTTGCTAAGTGGAATAGAAAAGAAAGTGCATGACTCTAGGGAAAAAAATAAACAAACCCAAAAATAATCACCAAGAGCAATTTGTCCCTGATGCTGCAACACATTCTTGTTAAAATTATAAAAGTCCACTTATATTTCTGATATTTAAAACATCTAACACAGCACTAGGACATGTTATTTTGCTCTCCTAATGCATAATAAACATGCTAGATTGAGTAAAAACGTAGCAAGTTAAACTCATAATGTTTTCAGCAGGGTTCGGGAAGGGACCCAGGAAGGTTTGAGCATAGCGAACATCTCAGATGACCAAAAGAAAGAAAACTTAGTTCAGTAGCAAAGGGCACATCACACCTCTATTCAGAAGGCTCATTCGAGCTGTGCAGTGGTTTCTTTCCTCTTGCTTCTGGACTAAACGCTGCTAGTAAGTTTTATTCGTCCCTGCCCCCTAAGCACATACATACAAGCTCCCCCTCAACAGCTGGGAGACCCCAAGAGGTTTGTAGCTGGTGTAATGTTTTTCCCTACCCCATTGAAGCAACCTGCAGGAAACAAAGATTCTTTAGGGAGTTTGCTTCATAAGCAAGCTGCTTTTAGCTCCAGCATAAGGCAGTTTTCTTTAACCCTTCTACTCTCCAATATAAGTATAAATCAAGTAGGTAAACATCTATTGACTTCAGGACACATACTCACATGTGCATACACAGGAGAAAGCTGCCGTGGAGAACACCAGCACTACAGAAAATATTTTCTTACAGAAAATAATCAGACAAGACAGTGGAGAGTGTGGAATAAAAATTTGTACATAGCAAACCAAAATAATTTTCTGAACAAATTGCATGGAAGAGAGGAGATGCACAGAAGCATTCTCTGTTCAAAAAAACTCTGCTGACCAAATGGGGCACAAATTGCTTGCACATAGCTTCGTGCAGTCCTTTAGTGGTTTCAAATAATGCCAGGCTGAGCAAGCTGCCTGTTAGCCTTAAGTTGCCAGAAGTCTCCTGAGCCACACTTTACATGCTGCCAAACAAAGGAGATGCAAAGTAGTATTTCAGTCTTAAAATATGGTTGTGTGCATTTCCTAAGATGTGTGATGGATTTTGGAATAATTATTACTACTTTTCAATTGAACATCAAGCAGAACTCAAGTTAAAAAAGTAAACTGAAATAAAGTAAATAAAAACAAAAATCTGGAAAGCTCTAATTAATATTTTGGCAACAGGATTTGCTTTCTCAGTTGTAAAGTTTCCCTATGAGCATGAAGAATATTACAAGATTTATACACCCTGTGAACTTCAAGGAGTGGTCTTAGCAATCTAATCATATCTAGTGGCGGTGATTTTGCTGGAGCTGGGGTATACATAGATGAAGATGGTAAACAGTTTCAGTTCTGAAAGGCACCTGTTGCACTCCCTCTCTAAACACCCACACACATATTTGTACTTGTGTTTGCATGCAAAAATGTTTAAAAGTACACTTCCTCTCCCTTTTTTTATCTTTGGAAAGTCTTTGTGGTCTGGCAAGGTAATATAGAGCTGGGTTAATGCAACGAGCGGGAAATGTATATATACATTCTATCTAAATAATCCCAAAAGGTCAGATTTTAGTTTGACTTACCTTGAAAGGAGCAATGTCTAGTAGTTCCTGCTTTTTGAGAAATCAGACCTTCATTAAAATGCTCACACAATATCACTTCAAAATTCTAGATGAGACATGAGTTTTATATGTAAGGCCACTGTAAGAATTATGAAATTCCTACTTAATTATACTTGAAAAAAAACCACAGATAACTTCTTACATTATTCTCTCCTGGTTAACTATTTTGGTTTAATTTTCTGCTAGTAAGGAAAAAGAGAAGGCTGAAAACAGTCACAGATGATTTATAGTTTAGAAAGGCTTTGAAATAAACCAAACATTTGCTTCATTCAATGATATTCTTTCACTGCTGTTAGCATAGAGGAATAGGCACAATAGTAGTGGAGCTTTTGGATAAGTTTTTTTTAACACAGAAAAGAAAAAGAACTTGTTTACACTTTAGCAGCTGCTTAGAGATAACAAATGAAGCTTAAAAAGGCACATACTAACATCAACACAAGATGTTCCTCAAGCTTGAAAATAAAAAAAAACAATAAAAATCAGAGCTCTGTTAGGCTTAGACATTGATATTAGATTAAAAAGAAAAATAGTGTTTTCTTCTTGCATTTCTGGAGACAGACATTGTTTGCTGAAGAACGTAAAATTCAATCCCCCAGGGAATGCCAGAGGCTTTTTGGCAGACTCTCTGAAACTCAAGCTGACCCTTTTCTGTAACAACTAACACTGGAAAGAAAAGGGGAAAAAGAAAGGAAGAAGACTAGGAGAAGGAGACTTAATTACTTTCAATGTTTACACGGCTCTGGCTTCTTGAATCTGAAAAAGTATCAGACTGCAAAGACTGGACTTAATCTACCTTTATAAAATTGACAGGTGGACTTCAACTACTTCTAATTATTCTAAGTGGGTATTTAGTTAGTTATCTTAAATCTTTTTAGAAGAGCAATGGGAAAGCATACTCAAGTTTATAAGAAAAGAATAAAATGTAGTCTTATATTTGTACTTGTTCAAGCTCTGTGCCGTCTAACAATGTCAGCTTTGTGCCTAGAAAGACCAGTTAACTAACCAAACATCAGGGTGGGCATGCATTTTACTGCCAACATCCCTCCAACCACCGTTCAACAAATGTTCTCCATTCAAGCTGAACAGATGGAAGAAAAATTACTCTGAGGAATTGCAGTCCTGTAGACATAAGTTATATGGATGCTTAGCAATAGGAGTGCTCAGGCTCAAGAGCATAGAGGTTGCTATAAAACTGACTTGCTTGCTTGGGCATACAAGCCAAGGCTCTCTTCACCATGAGGAACTATAGATCAGCAATGCTACTGCCACATTATTGGAACATACATAGCCTTGTTTGTAATTTTCTAAGTATCTCCTACCAAAGAAAATTCCATATCAGTGTCAAAGGTGATTAATAAATCAAAAAAGCTCTGATTGCTCTACACTGCCCATAGTTCTTTTTTAATATTCAAAGCTTTGAAAGTGTAACCAGCTTTCCATGTTCTTCCAGTATACTTTTTCATCCACAGATTTATTTATTAAGACTGGAAGTTTAATGTTTTTAACTGAGTAGTGTCCCTACTTTTTCAGTCAACTTTATAGAAACTTTATTTAAACTATATGAGAGTAACAGAAAGAGATTGCATATGTGGGAAAAGAGGAGAAATACTGAGGAAAAACTTAGGTTTAGTTCTACTCAGTCATGACTGGGAGCTCAAAAATGATTTTTAATAGATCAATACCAATTGTATTAAAAAATCCCATACTTGAAACCCAGCTTCTTTTAGTCCCATTCAGGAATCTTGCCCTGGAATCTTCTGCTCCATGTCCATATTTGCTTAATTAACTATTTGCGTACAATCCTGTGACTCATTCAAATAATGCTTTAACAAAGGAATAAAACATTCTGAAATTCCGTCTTGCTCCACTAGCGCCTGCACTGTTTTCCATATACTTTCTTGTTCTTACAAAACATCCTTTCAATTACACATTCCCAAAGTAGTTGTAAAAAAGACACAGCACTATGGTAAAGATGCTGTGGTTTGGAAACTGAAGTTATTAGGAAATTCACAAAGGGATAGATAACCAATTCAGATCCAATCCAGTGAATGGGAATAGATACAAACTGACCTGTTATAATGGAATAAGTGAAAAGATTTGTTCACCTGAGATAATTTCCTGGTAAATATATGCTCTTGCCATATATTATTATTTATTGATCACATACATTCATGTAAAAGACTTAGAAACAATTATGCAGGCACATTATAGAAGCATAGGATCATTTAGGTTGGAAAAGCCCTTTAAGATCATCAAGTCCAAACGTAATCCTAACACTACCAAGTTCACCACTAATTCGTTTCTTCAAGTACAACATCTACACATCTTTTAAACACCTGCAGGGAGGGTGACTCAACCGATTACCTGGGCAGCCTGTTCCAATTCTTGACAACACTTCTGGTGAAGAGTATTTTTTCTAATATCCAATCTAAACCCTCCCTGGTGCAACTTGAGGCCATTTCCTCTTGTCCTATCACACTTGTTAGTTGGGACAAGAGATGAACAGCCATCTTGTGTCATTGGTTCCATTCAGTCTGTATATATATTTTAGAACATCGGTAGCAGACTTTATTTGATTTCTTCAACTTGCAATCAAGTGATTCTTTTGACCTGCAGTGATGACCTAAAGCAAAGCCTTTCAGGTTACATATGACAGGCAACTCAGATAGCAAGAGTGGAGTAGTAATATATAGGAAGGAAAAAAAGCTTTTGACAGATTCTGAGATTACATGCTTATCGGTACTAAGCACACAATAAGGGTTACTACACCAGAGATTAATATATTTATCAGTTAATCTGCACCAAAGCCATGGAACATAATAAATGAAAAAGATAGCCAGGCATGGCTTCAGGCAGTAATTCAGTATTACTCTAAGTCGCCGCATGAGCAAACCTATGAACCAAAGAGGAAATGCAAACTGTACAGGGACATTTGTGTTTGAAACGTGATCCCCCATGGAGTTTTCAGATGAAGCACTTTTCCAGTGATTAACTCAGTACATTTGAATTTCATTATTTAATATTTTAGGTGACTGGTTATTTGTAGTGTACAGAGAGGAAAACAAGTTTTCCGTTGATAAATCAGAGTAAAAGGCAGATAATGGCTAAGCCATCTCAGATCACTCCGAGCCCCCTTGCTCCTTGGTGATCTGGTAGGACATTCAGCGTGTGCTCTCATGGCTTTCTTGATAGTTATGCAATACTTTTTTTACATTCTGGTGGCAACAGATCCATGGCAAGATACATACTACTTACTTTTCATACGATTGCATCCCTTCTTATAGGGTTCATTAAGGATCAGCTGAGAGAGGTGCTTGGGATTATCAGAATTTGTTAACATGCACTGAAAACGCCCTGATTATACTAGCTTTTACAGTGGTATAGCAATCTCCTACACCAAGGCCCTGCATGGCAACTGCAGCTAGACAACGGAGCTCTCATTGATTTTATAAAAGATGAGAGCCCTCAAAGCTGCCTTGCAGGTGTAGCAAGGAATATGGTTGGCACACACTCCTCCAGGACTTGAGGAGAGGCAATGCATTATTTGTTTCTCTGCCTATCTATTACTAAGCAAGAATCAACTAAGATGCATCTGAGGTGTTCGTCAAATTAAAAGATGTCTCCAGAGGAATCCATTGAATGTGCACGTTCTTTGCCAAGAAATGATTCATTCTCCCATACTTCTGTGAAAACAAAATGCTAAAGATCAGATATTGAGACTAGAAATCCAGGAAAGAAATACAGATAAGGGTTAGATAAAAAGTGAAATCAAATTTCAGATCTTTGAAACTGTTTCTTTACTGCACTGTAAGTCTCCCTGCTAAATTCACTGGGCCCTGGATTTGGTGGGATACACTCCATCAGAATGTCATTTTACCTTCTATCAGAATGTGGTATTTTAAGCCTGTTTATGTTCCTTTAGTTCAGCAGTGTTTTCATGGGCTGCCTTTCTCTTTTAGAGATCAAAGACAAAATTGAGACTGCTCTGACAAACTCAATTCTGGATTATATATGGATATGAAATGATGTTTCTGTACCATGAGACTTTTTCAGCTTTCAAGCAAAATCTTTTCCTGTTCCCTGTTGGGATGAAAAACAAGGCCTTTTAAAATTTTATGTAAAAAACAAAAAATTGGGAGAGACCCATGCAGTCCCAGTTAAAAGCTTGGTGGTCAGAGATCTCTTCTGTTTGATTTGGACTAAAGGCTTGTAACTACATTTCCCTCAGGCCAGGGAAGATTGTTGAAAAGGGATACTGAAATCTCTGTCAACCTCTCTATTTTTGGCAGAAATTCTGTCCTGGAGCAGAAATGTCCTGTTAGAAGTCTAATTAAAATTAGCAAATTTGTATAAATATTGTAATGAGGGAAAAATCCAATCAGACTAGTACAATTTTTAATCATGCCCCACATCAGAAGCAAATTAAACATTAAACACAGATGACGAGACACTTAAAAACAAAGTAACACCAAAGAAATCCCACTCAAACCCAGAAAGGCATAAGCTTTATGCATTTCTGCTGCTAGTTTTGACATTCTAGTATGTGATACCCTTGGCTTGCTGGATTAATGAATTAACAGGCAGCAATGATTATATTTTCCAAAGTCATTTACAAAACTTTTCAGATTTTGATGGTAAATTTTTCAAAGCATTATCAGCTTAGCTAAGGGCTTCCAAAGTCTGGCATTTAATATACTTCATGCACAAACAAAAAAAAATTTGGCCTTCTGACCTTATCTTCCAAGGTCAAGACTGGAGGAACACCTCTACTCTCTATCTGTGCAGCCCCTATAGAAACTCCATACCTGAGGCTGGTTTTGTCAGCACTACATTAATGTGGTACAACAGAGATCTCTTTGTAGACGCTGGCACTCGAGCAAATGAAGGTGAGGCACCTCCAGATAACAAGGCCCTCATAAGAACCACATCTGTGTTTAATAAGGTGGTATGCAGCAACATGTTTATATTCTGCATTGCCAATATTATTTCAGGTGACTTGAGAAACAGCCCTAGATGAAATTGCATGCAAGCGATTCTTGTACCTGTATGAAGCCAAGAGGAAGCATATGGAGAGAAGTGTACACCAGAGCTTGCCAAAGCTGGGAGGTCAGGAAGCCTCCTGAGTGGAGGTTGCTGCAAAATTGAGACTTCTGTGTCTTCAAGATTGGCTTTCCCCTTCGCCTTTGCCAGCTGAATATAACAGCACTGGATAAGCAGAACCTGGAGTTTTGGCAGAGCTGTGATTGTTTTGTTTCACATTGCTTCTAACTTGCAATGCAATTATTCCCTTGCCCTTCTTCCCCCCTTTTCCTCTTTTCTTATTCTCTCTCTGTTTTTTCCCCTTCCTTTTCTTTTTCCCCTCTCTGCACTGGATTTTGAAAGCCGTTCTTCGCAAACCACTGTAAAGACACTATTATACAGTAAGTACACATAAATTTTCCCTCTCACTGTGTCAATAGCAGATTGAAAAAGCTTGTTCCATCCAGTTTGTATGAAGAACTGACGTCAGCCATAAGGACTATATGATGACTTTGATCAGCAAAAGATATATTTAAGGCATTAAAAACTTTGAGGGTTTTTATACATTAATTTTTACTCAATATTCAGGATTCAAAATTCTTGCCGTGTCACTTTTTAAATTTTTTTGAAAGTAAACATTCTCTTCTGCTCTGTGCCAAAGTGAAAAAGAAACCCTTCAGCTACTGTTTGAACATCTGTGACAGCAGTACAGGTTGGAATGATTTTTTGCGTCTCAGACACCTTCACCTTCACATTTGATTCCTAAGCAGAGACACATGAAAGCTCCAGTGGATTTTTGAAAAGCATGAAATCAAATCTTCTATGACCTAACATGTCTCTTCCCTTACATCATTACTCACTTGCAGTGGAAGTCCTTGAGGAGCCTTGCTTTCAAAAGAAATAAGAGAAGTAGCATAGATCAAATTTTCCCTTCAGTTAGTACTATGTCTTCAGTTATTATGCCTCATTTCTCCTAAAGACGTAGCAATGCCTGTGAGCTTCCACTGGTATTTATAGCCTCAGACTCCTCAAATGTGAGGGTGCATTGACCTCTTGCAGACAATTTTTTTTTCACAATTCTTACACTGAATTGAACCTGATGGAGAAGTTGATTCACACAACTCTGAGCTACTGTTTCAGTCTTTCAGCAGACTCAAGAAGTTGCTTTGACATTTATGCTCAGTTCATATTTTTAACATTCATTTAGACACTATGTATGCAAGAAGAAGTCTATCTTTTTAAATAAAAGTCACCAAATGACACAAGAGACCTAAAGTCTTTATGACTTATTCCAGACCTGGAACCACTGAGCAGAAGCCTTTTTAATGTGCAAGTGATATCAGTATCACTCTGTATTGTTCAAACTCTAAATAGACTAAGATAATTGTTTAAATAGAAAAAATAATCAAAAAATCTGCTGCAATTTTAATAAATGTACTGTTTCTTTTTTTAAAAATCAAAAAGACAGAATGCAATTATTGTGACTACTGTGCAGTTTCCACATAAAAGATAAAATACATGTTTTAGAACAAAAACTAGAACGCATTCCACATACTTCTTCATTTGTTGCTTATCATACCTGGAATATATTAAAAAGTTATATTCAAATATAACTCAAAGAATGCACATATGCAATGAAATATACATTCTGCATGGAGGACTAATGTGTAGTCAGAATTACTTTTTCAAAGGGGCAAAATCATCGTATGAGTGCCGCTGAAACCTGCAGAGAGACACATCAAATTGTGTACCTAACTCCTACAGCAGATGAAAATTCCTTCCCTAAATTCAGCTTTCTTGGCTGAGTTGTCTTTCCAAACGTTATCCTCAAAGAGTAAGAGTTGCTACTAACACAACTTGCTTTTTCTATTCTGTTATGACAGATTTACTCTATCTGAGATTAACGATGTAAAATTGGAACAACAAAATTTCTGTAAATTAATGACAGCAAGAATTTCCCTCGTTCACGGGCAGTTCATTCATTCCATTACAAGTTAATGACAAAGATTCCATTGAATTTAGCAGTGGCAGACTTTTATCCATATGAAACATAGGTTTTGACCTCCATCTTTAAAATGCGTGTATATTCAAGTAGTTAAATACTTCTCCACAAAACTTTGGAAAGCAGGCTGTTTAAAACCACAGAAAAATATCTGTATTTATCTCTCTGGGATAGTTTCTTAATCTAGATGCCAAAGAGACACGAAGACTATAGGGGTTTACTTATTTGAATACAAATATGTTTGGCCTCAAATTCGAGTCACAGACAACATCTAAAAGGCAGTGAGATACTAATGTGATCAATCATACCTTGTTTATCTTTAGTACATCCTGGCAGCACAGGTCAGCCACACATTTCCTTTCGGGCTTTATTCAGTTTCCTCTGAAAAACAATGGAAGATGTCCAGAGACTTCAGTGATGAGCTGAATTTGGACATACGATTTCTGAGATGTAGCTAAGAATTTCATGCTCCATATAGGGTTTGTTTCTTAAATGACTATTTGTACTAAAATAAAATCTTGTATATCCTTTCAAGCTAAGTACACCTTCAGTGTTCAGTCCTGGGAGCCTGTCTTTGTACTCAATCAGAATAATTAGCAACTTGCCAATAAGATGCAGTAGAGAATAATTATCTAATTTTTATCAAGAAGAAAGACTAAAACTGCTACAGACTTTGAAAGTCTGGTATAAAAATTTATTTGTTCCTTTCAACTGTTTTATTACTTTGTGGCTATTTAACAGCAAGTTTCCTTAACAAAGGGAGCAAGTAATAAGGTCCTTTTGTAATAACTGGAAACTTTTAACATTAAGTTGGCAGAAACAATCCATTTTTAATAACAGTCTGTCTTGGTAACCTTGTATTTTGACCCAAGGTGAAAGGTGAAGATTAAATCTCTTCCACCTTTCTGAATGCAGCTGCTGTGCACACAGACTTTAATTGATGTGAGACTCAGCTTTGTAACTCAAGACCATCTCCCGCCTGCAGCATTGAAAACGTGTGATTCAAGGCTCAGTTACTGCTGATAGCAGGTTCCTCTCAGCTGATGGTCTGAACAGGAGAATTAAAGTCTTTGTCTCTATCTATGCTCCATCAGGGTGACTTTTTTCTTCTTCATAACTCCAGTATTCAGGTCAGGCTTACAATGGTGGCCTCTCAGCAAGAAATGATATAAAGTGAAACAAACTGAAAAATGTGACAAGCAGCCTATGGGTGAGCAAAGTTGTAATGCTGGAGCAGAGGTACTAAGTAACGTGTGTGACCTCTAGTGTGAAGAGGGTTTGCACAAACATAGTTCCTTTTTCTTTCAATTCTGCTTTGCATCTGACAGCGTACAAGGTATTCTGAAAGGGAAATATTTTCTTTGTTTTCTTCCCAGCTACAGTGCAAGTACCTGTACATTCATGCATTAAGTTGTTGGACTTGGCATCATAGTAGGCCTAGTTAAATCATTCTTTAGGATACATAACCAGATCTTTCAGATCTAAACCCACAGCCTTGACTGCTTGCACAATATCAGTAGTCTGAGTACTGGCCTAGAAATCTCTCTCTGAAATTGGGACCAAATCAGGACACAATACATAAGCTGACAAAATGGATATGATTCCTCAAGCCTTTTCTAAACTTACACCACATCTATTGATTTGCAAAAGTATCTAAAAGCATCAGGAGCTAAGCAAAACCATTTTGATGCTAATTCTAATTTGAATAAACAACTAAATACTTGCCAAACTGTGCTGCACAGTCTTCTCAGAGGTTTAAGATATTGCCTAATATGAGGCTGAAGTCACAAAGCATCATCTCTAACACACGGCAACCAAACACACATCTTGAGTTTAGGTGGAGGACCAGTATGTTATATACACATTGAACTTATTACTTCAAAACTAAAGGAAATAGATTTTTTGATGCATACTGGTAATAATGAAAATTATGGAAAAACATTGCCACAATACCACATTGACTTTCTATATACAAGACTATAAAGTTAACCTGCATTACGTATGCATGGTCTGAACAATCATCCTTGTTTGTACTGGAAAAAAAGAAAGAATTTAAAAAAAAAAAAAGCAAACAAACACCCAAAACCAACAATGGAAAAACCCCAGAGCAGAACCAAAGAACAGCATATGCTTCCAACCTGGTTTTCCAAGTCATATCTTTCTGTTAGGTCTACTTATTTCAGAGAAACTCGTCCTCTACCACTTTATGATTATAATTCCAACATTTAGCAAAATTTAGTTTTTTAATCACTGGCTGAGTTCAGAGGTCCAAATTACTGAAGTGAAGATTTTTCCCCGCTGCCAGCCAGGGCCAGATAATAGGACTGGCTCTGCTTTAGGTCTTCCACAACACCTACCTTTCTGTGTAACTAGATAGCATTACATTTAAAGGCTAGTGTAGTACAAACTAAACTTGAGCTAGGGGGACATTTCTGATGAGTCCCAAACCACTCCAGTAATTCCCTGAGACTTCAGACACTTTCACAGAGCAGCATTACTAGAGGATCATTAAACAATATGGGGTTTAGTGCAGGCAGTTCAGAGAGTGGATTCTTTTCCCTACCCTGAATAGAACATTTTAATGTGGGAATTACAGACATTTTAAGATAAATCACTCTCAAATCATGCCTTATAATTTATTACATCTTAAAAGAGAAAAAATTAAAACCGAATATCACACCTCTGAGAGTTAAACTCATGAGACAAGAATATGAAGACGCCTAAAGATGTGAGCATTTGCTAAACACTCCTGGATTCAGCAATGTTTTTAAGGTCTCTGGGCAATTAGTTTGATCATTCACTTTGTTAATATTTGCATCTTTTTTTGAACAGCAGCAGGAGTCATGGTGCTGAGGAACCTGAGGAACTGTGGAGCAAGCTCTGTGCAACACTGACAGAACGTGCTTGTAAAACTTCATTCCTGTGCAGCTGGTAGGTACGAATCAGCACCAGCTTGCAGGCACAGCTGGAGCCTGGCTTCTCCTGGCTGTCCACTGCTAGTTAGTTGATTGTAATTATGACATCAATGTTATCGCTTCATGAGAAAATATACTTTGGTTTTTCAAAGGCTGTGGCATTTTGTGCAGTTACCTCCATGGCCTCCCAGAACTAACTGCGAGTTAATACCTGATTAAATACAGCCACAGATATTTTTTTTAAAAGGAAGAACAATATCTTTCTAAGGGATTCTCAGAAGAGTTCTTATATGAAATGTAACTTACTGTATGTTCTGATTTGAAATGACTTGCTAATTAAGCACCAGTTCATCTGTTAACAGAAGTAATTACAGAGGGTTCAAGAGACCTTGAATCATATTATTATTTGCAGCCTAAAATCTTCCATCTTGCTATGTTGTGCAATTGTTGATGTACTGTAGCTTGGTCTACAGAGGCTGGAGACAGAGGTAGAGTTGGAAACTCAGCATCACTAAAATAGTCCTAAATTGTCACCTAAGTCATTAGTGCATTAGCTAGTATCTGAGTAAAAGAAAGAGGAGAAGAGGAAGGTTGAAATAAAATAACTAGGAATAGCTTCTAATTTAAAACAAAAGCTAATTCAGGAAATAGGCCGAGGGTGCAGGCATATTAATACATTATTGTGATGAACTCAGGGACCAAAGACAGACAGTTACAAAGAAAAACTATGCACCTATAGGGTATAATATTGTCCATCTGTCACAGCAGTTCAGCATTTAAAGCCACAGCCCTCTACAGTGTTGTTATGTGGCACAAACTAGCTTTATTCAGATCAAAAACTCCTTTTCCTTTCTTTTTTTCCTGGAGATGTAATATTTTACAGGACAGGGTTTAGCTTACACAAGACCTAGGTCACTGTGGAGTGCAAAATCAGAAAGAATTGACTGACTCCTTTCTCTCCTATTCCTCACATTTGAAAGAGTTAGTCTTTTGTTTACTTCTTAATTCACCATAGGGCATTAATTTTAGGGAGGAAGAAAATCTTGATAAAAAAAAAAATCAACCCGACAGGTATTTACCACAAAAACTGAGCCTCCCTTCCATTTTCCGTGGGCTTGCTCAATTTCATTTGTCTTGATAAGGACCCAGCAAAGTTTGCCACCAGTTTGTACAACTGCACTACATGTTACTGAAGAGCAAAAGCTCATATGACTTAAATATAACTTTATTATGCCTGCTTCTATGTCTGTTTATTTGGCAGAGAACATTTGAATTGTTCTTGTAGTGTAGTCATTTTCAAGCAATTCTTATCACCTCTGAATACAAGGACTAAGGCTGTACCAAAACACTGGTATAATGAGACAGACAGTCTCCAGGCTTCTGAAGCCCCCTTCTCCAGAATAAGAATAAGTTTTCTTAACTGCCTATACACAAGAAGGAAAAACACTACTGGCCGTGTACTCTCAGTTTATGACACTTACCAGGAATATTTCTCAAAACAGAAGTTCATACTTCCATCTAGTTATGTCTGCTGTACACAGCTTACAGACAGGAGTATTTGGAACTTGCTGTTCATATATGCTACGTTTGCAACTGCAAGAACAGGAGATACTGGGAAAAGAGGCATAGTGCCATTTACTCATCATGACAATGTCATGTCACATCTTGTGACCTGGACAAGTTGAAGAAGCGGGCCTGTGTGAACCTCATTAGGTTCAACAGGCCAAGTGCAAGGTCCTACACCCAGGTTGGGGCAATCTGCAGTTTCAATACAGGATGGGGGATGACATGATCGAGACTAGCCCAGTGGAGAAGGACTTTCGGGTGCTGATGGATGAGAAGCTCAACATAAGCCAGCAATGTGCACTCACAGCCCAGTAGGCCAACCATACCCTGGGCTGCATCAAGAGAAGCGTGGACAGCAGGTCGAGGGAGTTGATTCTCTCTACTTCACTCTTGTGAGACGTTCATCTGGAGTACTGCATCCAGTTCTGAAAGCCCCAACGTAAGAAGGATATGGAACTATTGGAACGGGTCCAGAGGAGGGCCACAGAAATAATCATAGGGCTGGAGCACCTCTGCTCTGAGGAAAGGCTGAGAGAATTGGGCTTGTTCAGCAGGGGAGACTCCGGGGAGACCTTATAGTGACCTTCCAGTACTTGAAGGGGACCTACAGGAAAGCTGTGGAGGGAGTTTTTATAAGTACATGTAGTGACAGGACAAAGGAGAAGGGCTTGAAATTAGAGGGGGGAAGATTTAGATTAGACATTAGGAAGAAATTCTTCGCGCTGAGGGTCATGAGGCACTGAAACAGGTTGCCCACTGAATTTGTGGATGCCCCATCCCAGGAAGTATTCAAGGCTATGTTGAACAGGGCCTTGAGTAGCCTGGTCCAGTGGGAAGTGTCCCTGCCCATGGCAGGGGAGTTGAAACTGGTTGATCTTTAAGGTCCCTTCCAACCCAAACCATTCTATCATTCTATGATTCTACTCAGTTACTTCACTATACTGACTGGCACAGTCAGGTTTATAGGTCTTATAAAACAAAAGACTTTTCTCCCTTTAGAACTGAGCAACAATCAGGGTGATAAAGACATTTCAGACAAAGACTTCAAACAATGTGACGCGAAGGTAAGTGTGGAAGAAGTTGCCAAGGGGAAGGTTAATTATGCAGCTTAGGGAGTTGTCATTAGGTTTGATAGGCTAGAAGTAGAATTTGAGGTTCTTCCAACTCATTAAACACTGTCTTCCAAGAGGGCCTAATTGAATAAGATTTGAGATTGGTATTGAAGGATCTTCTACTGGACCCTACTGCCTCACAGAACCTACAAGGGGTCAAAAGGACTCAAAAGAAGACAACTGTAATTAGAGTACTTAATAATGACCAGAACAGCACAAGTAGACCATTATGTTTGAGTGGAATTCACAAGTACCTAAAAAATAAAAAAGTAAATTTGACTTTATTATGCAGATTCAAAGTTACTTGTAAAGCAGGCAAAACCAATCACATATTCTCTTTCCCATGATAAAATAATCACTGATGAAGAAAAAAGAGGGTGAATGTAAAGACCAGATGTTGTCTATAAATGTGCCTCTCTATGAAATAAAATCTGTCAGTATAACCTAACAAAAAGCACTCCTCGGAATTTCTTAACCTTGAGATAAAACGTGTAATACAGAATAGGGAGACTTCCAACCAATAAAGCATCAGTAAATTTCTGGTATATCAAACTAATTTGGGTATATAATTATTTGCTACACAATACAGTGTGAACTAAACTCTCTTTATTCATCTCATGGGCCCAAGTCGCCAGATTAATTTAAATGCTTGTCTCTCAGTGGGAGTTGTCTGTTTAAAGTAGTTTTGAGAGTCTGGGTTACAGCTCTCAGCTCTTCATTCAGTTAAAAAATGTGGTGTGGCTGCTTTACGCAGAAAGGGACTTTGACCCAAAACAGCATCTTTGTAAGAGGATTAGAAAAATTCCATTCTTTTAATGACTGGCTAGATGTTTGCTCTCCTTTACTTAATACTCTTTGTCTGTTATTCTTAATTATCAGCATAAATGCTTTAAGCCAGTGTTGTAAGTAATCTGTCATTTTATCCAAGGTTTTGTTGAATGGTTCTTTTGAAATGATCTGATTATTGATTTCTTTAGGAGACCATTCAGCTAAATTCCCATGCCTGTCTTTATAACGGCACCTCTGCCGCTTCTGGGAGATTCTACCAAGACACATGATGCTGATTTTACCTTAGAGATGGCACAAGCAAATCAGGAGCTTCACTGGATGAGGAAGATTTGCTCAGGACTTCTAGAAAAGACTGGAACAAACCTTGCTTTCTAATGATATTAATGTTACCAGGCAATTTGTGCCACATTTTTTTTTGTTTCAAACAGCAGTATTTTGACAGTGCCCTGATAAAGATGGAAACTCTTTTCCCAAAAATCTTGTATACCAATGAACTCCCTTGGATCCTAAGTAATTTAAAATTAGGCTTTCTGTTTACATGCCTATAAATGGACATCAGCGCCTAACAGAGCTCCTTACAAATCCTTGCTGAGGACTAAATTTCACCCCACTAATACGGTCCTATGTTATAGGATAGTGTGTGATAACAAGCCTTTTAAAACAGACAAAATGTATTTTGTAATTTAGAAAATGACTCTGAGGAACTATTTGTCAGTTTAATGAAAATCCGAAACTATAGGTTTACATAATAGAATTAATTGTAATGGCTTTGCTGGAATGATTTCTTTCAGACAGGTTATTTGAAGGATTGAAAGAGGGATTTCACAGCTGAAAGAAAGAAAGGATTTGTCCTAAGACCCGTGTAAGAAAAACACGTTTAAATGTCATAATACAGTGCCTTTGACTCTGTGGGACTATTGTTTTCACATGTCTTGAGATGCTGGAGATACTTCTATTCACAAGTCTATTCAAGAATATCTTGAAAGAATTTGGTGCTTTCCTAATGCAGGTGTTCATCATGCACAAATAGCAAAGGAGTGACTGCATCTACTTATTAAAATGTGACCTTACAGAGATACAAAGAGTTACACGGGGTTGTGTAACTCCTGCCAAGATGGAGTTATAAACAGAAAACTTATTTCTAATACAGAGGAAAGATTCAGGCCTCAAAACAGATGAGATGGATGGAAAAATGATAAAAAATTATATAGCTCAGAGTGACAAGAAGCTTACCCAGGAAATTGGAGGGGATCATCAGCCTCTCAATTCAAAACATCATTTCACAACAAGGGTGGTGACATGATGGAGAAAGCCTTGATAATCCCATGTGCAAGTTTGCTGTGGAGGTCCTGAAACAGCATAATTATTAGCAGTATCTTACACTCTTCGTTGCTGGATATTAACTTATGAGCACATTGTTTGTGTGTATGTGTCTGGGGGGGGGGAGTAGAATCTACAATACTTAAGGTTGGGGCTCCCCCTACCCACATGATCATTCCTCTTCAGTCCTTCAAACAGAAGGCAATTTCCTGTCCTCATTTCATTTCTTTTCTTGCACTTGGAATGATTTTGGCATGTATTTGGTGAGGAACAAAAATATTCCATATTCTGGCAATTCCACCCTAGTGACCATCCCAGCATGCCCCAGCACTAAGGCCATGTTAAGATCAGGCTGCAGAACGTTTCAACTAAACATCGTTACAAAGCAGAAAAACACAGGAGTTGCATTCCATATGGCTTCTGTTGTCACTGGTGACTTCTTGGTAAGCCATGCCCACGACTGGAGAGCGGCACTTGACAGACAGGAACAAATTACACTGCCACAGATGCAACAGCACATCTGATGCACTGAGAAAAGGAGCAGGTGGGATGAAGGTCCCAAAGCTCTAGCCAAAATTGCAACAAATAAACAGCAACAGTAGACGCCTAAAGGGTGAGAGGCAGCACAGTTTGACATCTTTGCCATAAGGGCTAGCTGGGCCAACTGACAACTCATATCCTTCCCTCTCACAGCTGCAGCTACCATATTGTACCCATTCTTTCTGTAAAATACTGCTGAGGATTCAATATGCAAACACTGCCATTTGAAATCATGGTACGAAGTACTTCTTAGCACATGGACTATGTAGGATATCTAAATACAAATTCTGATATTGTTATGGGACTAATTCTCCACCTCTTTGTTTGAATCCTCCTCCACCTTACATAGATTTTGATTCAACTATGCAAATATATTTTCCAGGATATGCAGTTGTTGCTCTGTGTCTTGTTGTAATGAAAGTGCTAATGTTTAAAGTAACGTGTTTACCTGCCTTTGGCTACTCAGGCTACAATTTTCTTGGGGCAAGGAGGGTATGCTCTGAGAGAGAGGGTAAAAAAGAAGGTTATACCACTTCTGAACTAACAGTCTAAAATGTTATTATTGTCATAGAAACTCTAGATCTATAAGAAATGTAGACATCCCCACTGTACAATTTAAAATAAACACGTAATTATCATTGTCTTCTGGTAGCGAGGTAGCTAATTATGCATTGCATTTGTGCCACTTGTAATTCTATGCAATTTGTTCCAAATCTGTTATTTAACAAGTGTAGGAAAGCACAACCAGTGGCTGGTATTTCAGGGAGTGTCTTGGGAACTGCCATAAGGTAAATAGATGTTAGTGAATCCCTAGCCCCAAAGGCCAAACTACAGAAGCTGAGCAGTGTAAAACACGGCATACTCGCCCACCTGCGAGCCACCTGCAACTTCCTCTCACTGAAGCAAACAGCAGTGCTCAGCAAACCTCAGCTGCATTTAAACTATATTTACATCCACCCTGTTTTCCCAGAAGGGAACAAAATACTGATTTGAAGCAGTATAACAATAAAGCTATGATAATAATAAGACATTATCCTCAGCACAATTCTGCAGCCAAGGAGTGCACTTTTGGTTCAGTTACCTTCTATAGGAAAAATAAGATTGCCTCTTAGAACACAAATTACCCTGTATTACCGTGTTTATAACATTTCTTCACCCTCCATGCCACCCAGAGTGAAAGAGAGTTCATGACATTTTTGATGTGTATTTTACAAAGACTGCATTTGAAATAAGCCAAGGAGGTTAACTCAAGATCCTTTAATCCCAGCACATATCTTTGTTAAGGAAACACAGACCAAGCCATTGAAAACCCCAGCTAGAAAGCAGGTTTGAGTTAATACCTCACCCTGCAAAAGCCGTCTCTGATCAAATTCAGTGTTGTACCTTCAAATTCTTTCTATAAAGAAATAAACACAGTGGCTGCCAAGGGGACCATGCCCCTGCCAGTGGGGGCTGCAGTTCCTGTCCCCCAGCACCAGCCTGGCATAGCAGAAAAGGATGCCAGTCATGCCATCACAAGTTTGTTAAGCCTTGTGGGTACCTTGAGTGACTGCTTGCCTTTCTTCTGCCTCCAGCGTGCTCTTAATGAGCTGTCTCATAGAGAGGGGGGTGAGATCTGGAGAGCAGTGGAAGGTCTGACGGTGGAACATCCTTTCCCCATCAGGCAGATCTCTGAAAGGAGAACTCACAAAGATGCACAGGTATCTTTGTTCGGGATTGGTTGAAATGAATTAGCCTTGTCAGTCTTTGCTATTTCTCTGTAATATAATTTTTTTTTCATTTAGTTAAGTGGGATCAATATTTATGTGTGTAAGTAGGTGTTCCTCCAGTCGACCTAGGTCGATGCCAACCATAAGCTCTGAAAAAATGACCTACTTTGGTTACAAATGACCTCTGTTACCTTCTCTAACAGCTAAATGTATGTCTTCTATCAATGAAGTGAAAATGACTAGGCTAATTGGCTGTCCTACCTGGCTCTATCACACCTCTGCCTGAAGAAGGAGTTTAGAGCCACCGTGCAGTCCATTTGAGTTAAAACGCTCCCTCAGAAATTTCAGTATTTTCTCTATCTATGTTTGCCTCTGTTTTGGAGTCATCAGTCCCAAGGAAGAACGCAGTATAACAGCACAGCAAGCAGAAATGTTTTGAGTCTCTTATTTAGTTAGTCTGCAACATTTCTTTATTGTTGAGCAAAGTACCATAAAGACTGAAACTGGTAGCAGAATACGCATGTGGATAAGTACCTGATTATACAAAGGACCAGGAGAAAAAGAAAAGGAGAAGAAAAAAGGAAAAGAGAAAAGGAAAAGAGAAGTGTTTTCTTTGATTGCCAAAAACTAAGAGCAAATTGGATTGGAGGAATGAAGGAGACTTTTTTTAGAACATTTCAACAAAAATATCAGCTTACTCATAGAAATCAGTTTTACTATCCTTGATTTGTGATTTTTTCCCCTCATGTGGGCTTGCTCATTTTTCTCTGAACTATAGTGAAAAGATATGTCAATTAAAGTCACAACCAAAGACTGAATCCAGTCATCCAGCACAACCTAACTAACATCTAATAAAAAGGTTTTTCAGTCTTTATTAAAAAGAATATTTGTAAAGTGATGACATTTCTTTTTTGTTGTTTTATGTCAATCTGAAAAATCCAGCATTGAAGAAGGGAGTCAAAAGGACAATCGCTTCAGCAGTATATATAATATGAGAAAAAAGCTAGTAGAAGATTTTATCTACCTTTCAAATGCTTTTTGAAAAATAGTTAGGCTGAAGTACGCTGCTCTACAGGCTAAAAAAATTCCTGGAAATATTTGCGTATCTATAGGTGAGTCCTTATCCTCTGCTCTGGCTTTGGTAATTTTCCCCACGGTAAATGACTTGGGGTCAAGATTGGATAATAAATTTTCAAGATGGCTTTTTGTGAATTGGTGATTCAATCTTTGATTAATTAAAAAGGTTTAATAATCTCTTCTACATTTTACTGGAAATTGGCTTGCTCTTTTTACATTTTATTTACCCTAAGAAGTATTTGTGGTTTCCTGTGACTTATTTTTTTGTAGGAGGACAAAATTTCTAATGAGTTTTGCTTTCCAGTAACTTTGCATTATCATTATTTTGTGGTTTTCTAGAACTGATGGAAAGTGTTTACAGTAAAGAAATACTACCCACTTAAAGTTGTTTTTTCTGTCTGGAAGCTGTATGCCTCCTCATGTTACACACAGCTCCTAAGATTAGCAAGGGCCAGGAAAGCCAGGAGAAGCTCAGGGTGATGATTACTGGCATGTTGCCCTCCTGCCAGGTGTGCAGCAGGCAAAAAGTCCATGATAACTTTCTCAAGGTGGCAGATTACTTGCTGTCATTTGCCAGAAACATTTACCAATGGCACTGCATTTCCTTCTGTAAACTGAATTAATCTGCCTGCAACACAGTTTACAGAAAGGATTCAGATATTCCAAAATGCCAGAAACGTAAAGTGGGACAGAGGACTTCGATTCAAAAATAGAGAAAAAATAAATAAGAACTCTGAAATCCTCAGCTAAAACAAGGTCTTTCATCCCTTCCTTCTCAGTCCCTGCACAGCCTGTGGCAGAACACACTCTTGGGGACAAGCAAGTAAAACCGAAAAACAATTCAGAACCCCTTGGAAGCTTTACTTAGAGACCTGCTCTCTCTGTTGCCACATAACCAGTTTTAGGAACAGAGCACAATGGTGAAGCTGATTTGAGGATTTTTGGACTCACATCTGATACAGTTGGAGGACACCTTATTGAAGCCATATAGGGCAGAATAGCTCCAGGGAGAAGCAGCAGAAGCAGGAAATGGAGTTTATTATTTTAACACTATATTTTTGACATCCATCTCTACCAAACCAGACTGCATTTTCTCTGATACAGCACTAATGAAGGGATGGATCTCCAACATATTGGGATGGCTTAAAAAGACTGAAACAAAAATGAAATTATCTGTACTTCTTGCCGTAGCACCTGAATCTTTTCTGCATTTATAAATCTGCATTTGCAGCTGTACCACACTCTAGGTTCTGGATGTCCTTGGTCTGTTGACCTGTTCTAGGTTACACACATCCCATGTGCACAAGACAACACTGTGCATAGTTCACCGAGCAACTGAGCAAATCCTACTGGAAATGAGCCTTCGCAATATCTGACCTAAGCCACTCAACGTCTGAATCATTGGGTCAAATATATATCCTATATTCAGTGGTAAAGAAACACCCTCTGGATTTCAGATAATGCTTGTTGTTCAATAAGCCTCCTTTTGTAGGAAATAAAGGTTCCCAGAAGTTAAATACCCAAGTCTAAACTCAAAGTTTATGAAAGAGCACTTAGAAGGAGCATTTGCTTTTCTTCAATATTAGTGTGCCTCCACTTTCAACTGGAGGTCTGTGTGTGGCCTTCATCTAAGCTTTGCCTTTAGAAATACAAATGGAATTTTAAATATTTATTAGTTAATGGTCCCTGCTATCTTTTTAAAACAAAAATACACATATCCTCTATGGAAAAAGGACAAATTCATGTTTGCACCAATGATTTTCCTCCCTCCCTGCCCACCCCCTCCCCACTACTTTCAGTCCTTCAAGGAATATTTTCTAAATACTCTCCAAGGATTTCCCTGCTCCTGGCATGCGTATGAATCTCCTATTAGTGTCAGTGAGAATTATGTCTGCATATTGCAAAGAGAATAGTTACCTAAATAATTAATTAGACCCTACTCATAAGTATATTTTCCTTGATGAACAGTTACTCTCAACATTCATAGAAAGGTCCTTTTCTAAATATTTTCAGAAACTGAATGCTTCAGCTATTAAGACTCTGCTTACAACGCAAGAGATTTAAACCAGAGAAATGCGAGTAGCACCATTTCCAAAGATTTTCTACAACAGCATCAGTTACTGATGCTGACACAGGAAAACATACAGGGAAAAGGCAATCAATGGGGCTACATTTTGACTTGACTTAATTCATTAATATTTGAAAACAAGTAAGACTGGTTTGCCCCAGGGATTGGTAACAGGATACAAGCCTTTCACCTCTAGGTCAGCAGTTCAAAGCCAACTTTGGCTAGTACTGACTGAAAGTCATTACTATCTATCCAAAGAGTTTCAAGAGTATATGTAAAATAAGTTGGTGGTCTCTGTTTATTTCCTAATAGCTAAGCCCTGATTCAGCAAAGCTCTTAAGCACACACTTAATGAGAAGCAGATGTTTAAATCCTTTTGAATTTGAACATCTGATTACAGTTAAGCACGTTCTTAACAGCCTCACTAGCATGGGCAGGCTGGAGCACACACTTAGAAAGCTTTCCTAAATAAGAGCTTCAGTGTGCTGGCTTGTCAGTCGTTTGTGCACACACAAATAGAGGGAACAACTACGCAAGCCCATTTCCCCTTTCCCCAAATAATATTAGCCACATGCTGGCACTGTGTTAATGATGGCACAGGCATGAGAATGACACTATCAGCTGTAGAAGACTTCTCCTTCTCATTCATCCATATTAATGAGACGAAGTGGGGCAAATAAGTTTGAACTGACTATAAGCAGACTATAAGGGTATAGAACTGACTGGCCTTTCTTACTTTCCAGCCCAGCAGCTTTCATGAGTGTGGAATGTATTTTAAAAAGGAATGGAATAGAAACATGGCATTTTCACAGCCTTTCTGGTGCATATTCATGCATGTACTATGCAAAAATGTGTGTACATATGAATTTAGTCTGGAAGAATAGAAGCCTCATAGCCCAGCCACATTCAGTATTTATCTATAGGTGTAGCTCGTTTCTTATAAGGCAAGGCATTTCAAGGCGGAGAGGGAAGTTATTTGGGAATTTAACGTTTTGAGTTCTTATGTATACTTGAAAATTATTAGGACTGGCATGTGAGTAGAAGTTTTTAAACAATGCTGTTGAAATTCTCATCTCTGCTGCTAGATTAAATAGTGTCTAAGTTTACCAGTGGATCAGATTTTGTTTTGCTTCTTTTAAACAGAATTGTATTCTGGGACTTTTCCATGGTGCTGCTGCTTATTGTCTTGCATGATCAAGGTCAACTGCTGTGAAATTAAAGCTAGTGTTTCAAACCACAGCAGGCTGAAAAAACCACTATTTTAATATTATGACTGTGATATTAGTAAGGCAAGTAGAATTTCGCCGGTTACAAGTGCTACTCCCTGTCCCTTAAGACCTCTCCAGTGGCTGTACAACTAAATATGTCCTCTCACACAGAAGTGATGGCCCCAGTTTTGTTGTGCTTCAGTTGAAATCAGTGGAGTGAATTATATCATGAAACTGAGATCAACATGTTCTGCAGCATTTGGTAAATCTTCTGGCACATTTTTGCTTGAATAACAAAAAGATAGCCAGCAATCAAATCGGTTTGTAATGAAATGATCACACCCAATTTCCTGAAGCTTAAGCAACAGTTTTCCAAATATCTAATCTCAGAAGATTTCTATCTCGCAGAATTTTGAGTAAGGTTTTGATAAACATCCTATACTAAAATTAATTAAACCACTGACTTCTATTAAATTTACCCACTGCTTGTGGAAAATCAACCTAAAAAGTCATCATTAATCAAATATTTGGCATGACTAAGAACTCCTCAGCATGCAGGAATTCTCAGAAAACACTTCCTAGAGTGTAAGTGTTCGCTCTCCTTCTGGAACAATCAGAAAAGGCTATTCCAGAAACTCTTTCCTCACTCAGTAATAGGGTACTCCATGCTGAGCCCAGTATTAGGACTGGTTAGTGCTCTGTTAAGGCTCTCCAAGATCAGTCCTGTGCTCTCATGTTTCAAATGTATTCATCTACTGATTTTTTTTAATCATAAAGTACCTACAGTTTTAATTATGAAGACTGTATTATTATACAAACATGGTAATTTCAAACTCTAAATGATTTCAAAACAATTTACAATTCCTACTTCTTTGATTGTCTCAAATTCATAAGCTTTTGGTTTTGCAGCTTGTGAGTAACTACTGACCTTCCCAAAAGACTAACATAGCATTTAAGTAGCATGCAAATAGGCACCTGCCTGAATTCTGGCTGAACTGGGAAACAAATCACTACTCAGAAAAGTGATGCAGCACCTTTCCTTACATTTTGCACAGTTCTGTACAGTTTACTAGGAAAGATCTGTAACTTTGTGAAGGAGTTCATGTTTATCTGGGATACTATTGCTATGCTCTGAGGCCAGAGCTCTGCTTCTGCTCTTTTATTCCAGGAACTTTATTTTTATTAGTCATGGTAGCCACAGGAAATTACAAGCACCAACAAGATGCACTGATGGTACATAAAGGCTTGGAGCTGCCTTTTCTCTCTCCTCCTCATTTATGGAAGAGCTTTATCTATTATGACAGTAACAGCCAGGACAAGTAACTTCATTCCAGTCCTCTAGCATGCATTTAGCTTTGCTGAAAATAAAGAGGAGGTCCTGGTTCATTATTTAAAATGCTGTGACTATAGTTCAAAATAGAAAAGAAAGAATTACAATAGGTACTCAATAAAGGAAACACCTGCTTTTCATTTCCCTCTGCTGTTTAAATAAAGGTAATAACAGACTTTCTATTTAAATTCTTAACTTAATTAAAACCCACCAAAAGTTAAATTGTGTCAAATGTGCATTTACACTGCTTGTCAGTCTGAGGTAGTGTAACATAGCTCTGATTTCTAACTTGGATTTAAACATTTATCTTCAATTAAGTTATTTAAAGAGATTTTACCTGCTTGAGAGAGATCTCTCCTTAAATAGCTTAAATTTTTGGGCCCTAGGCAACTCTACTTTCTGCTTGGCCTTTTTCAGTGAGGGTAGGTGGCCTCAGCAAGGACCCTGAAGGAGAAGAATGAGACAGGCCAGAGCCACTGAGGGACAGTAGAAAGAGCAAATTCCCATCCATTTTGTTTTACAGCATTTAACCTATTTCTTTGTTTTAAGATTTGTAATGATGTAATTTCCTTTCAATTCAACGCCTGGATTTGCCTAAGCAGTTGGTGAATCCACAAATGAACCATGTTCATTAACAATATGTTATTACCTGTTACAGTCCCACAACAAGATTTCTAATGTCTCACTGCAAATGTATTGTACTGAGATGTTTTTATTACTTGTAGTCAAGCACTCCTTAGGCTGCATGTGAGACCTACTGGGTAAGGTCTTCTGCTTGAAGGTCTGTGTGGCACAGTCCAGTGCTACAGAAAAACACTCAAGTACATTGGGAGAGGTGTAGGTATGGATTTGGCATGCTGTTTGGCCTAACCAGCTATGCTGAGAAAGAGTATGCACTAGCTCCATTGGCTCACACAGACAAGCAGCTTCTGGCCTGCCGGCAGGCTCCCTGGAAATGAGCTTAGTTTATCTACACAGCTCTACAATTTTGCCACGTAGACAGCCATCAGTAAGATGCAAGTAAGATGTTTGCCTCGGGGAACTCCAGTATCCTTAAACAGTTCTAATTGCCTAACAATGCCAAAATACCTCAGAGATCAGAGCTTTATAAATGTGAGTAATAAGTCAGAAAAAGCCCAAGATGAAAATTCCATCCAAGCACTCACAGAAGCCAGGAGGCTGAAGAGAGAAGGACCCATACGTCTTGACTCCCAAGCCAGTATATGGCCTACCGGAGCAACTGAGGCTCCACTGGTATTTCCTCTGAATTACATCCAAGCCCAGCCCCAAGAGCTGGTCACTAGGCTGGAGACAGAGAGAACATCATATGTAGGGACCTCCTTAGCATGAGGAGCAACACTGGAGCTTCTCTACGGCTGGCCACAGCACTTTTGAAATTGCAGCACTGATGCCACAGCCATTAATGAATTAACGTGGCAATTACACAACTTGTCCCTCCCAGTAGTTTGCCCCCATAGGAAATGAGCGGTCCTGCAGCCTTCATTGACTCTGGGCTTTGTAGCATGGTAGGGGCAGGAAGGAAGGTGGCAGAAGCCCCGCAGAGCTAGACACTGATGCCACTGCCTCAGCAAGGAAGAAGAAAGGGGTAGACTGAAAGATGACTCCATGGATTTGTGCAAACCTCACAGAAGCCTCTTGCAAAATGCAGCTTGCAGCACAATTCTCAGGAGCTGAGTGTCCCACAGTGAGAAAGTTACATATTTATGAGCCAATCTTTCGCCATTTGGTGATGGGGTTTCAAGTTCTCCATGATTTTCTTTCTGCTAAGTAGTGATGGAGGGAGAAAAGCTACATTTACTTCCGAGAGGTATGATTTTCATGTTCATGAGAAGACATCCTAAACTGGCCAATTTCCACGTGAAAAAGAATCTTTAAGTCAGCAGTTTTTCTCTGTTTTCCTTATAAAATTTGGACCATTTTCAAACTTATAATGACATATGGAAAAGATTTAATTGTGAGCAGTTTGCCTTTTATTAGGAATATCTTGCATGATATTAGCTGAGTATAACCCAGGTCTGTGTGTTTTTCTTGGAAGGCCAAAGTTCATTTAGTACAAACCTCTGAAGACACTACCTGTGCTCTCTCCCACCTTACTCCTTCAGCTGACTTCCTCCAGAAGTCTCCAGATCCCAAATGATCATAGTATCATAGTATAGTAAGGGTTGGAAGGGACCTTAAAGATCACCTAGTTCCAACTCCCCTGCTGTGGGCAGGGACACCTCCCACTAAATTAGGCTGCCTATTCTTATGTTGGAAGTTTTCAGCAGGGTTTCTGGTATCATTTGGGATTTATGGGGGGTTGGCTGGCACGCTGGGGACTCCAGCCAAGGTGTTAAAAAAACATCAAGCCAATGTTGGAAGGACAGAATTACTATCTTATGAGAAGCCATACTTCTTATGTGTCTGCCTGTTAGCAGGAGGGCACTTATGAAAAAGATACTTTCTATACATGTTTTATGTTTGAACTCTTAAGCACTTTAAGCAACAATATTTTACAAATAGACACTTGTAATTTAAGTTGACAGCCAGGGCTTGGAAAGACATTTCTCTTTCATCTGTTTCTGCCAAGTCATATCTGCAAACAGAGCATGGGGAAAACATATATTTCTAAAGGCTTTCTTTCAAAGCTCTTGCCTTCCTCCAGCCTGTTGGATAACCTTTACTAATAAAACAGACTAGATGCACAATGACTGTCAGTACCGAGTCGGACAGTTACCATCCATACCCATAAACATGATTTTTTCTGTCATTTGAGTATAACAGCAAAGAATGGTAACCCCATTAAATAAAAGGAATGAAACCGTAAAGAAAGAAAGAAAGAAAGAAACAAACAAACAAACAAACAAAACCCCCAGTGAAAACAGCATTAGATTCCATTCTCTATATTCTCAGAAATGAACAAAATTTAGTTGAATATATTAATAAATTCAAAGAATGATTTCAGGCTCACTTTCTGTTCAATATTATCTGAAATCTCTATGTAAACCAGTTCTAGGGCTGAAAACAGCTTGAGGGATATAAGAAGGTATGATTATGCAAGATTTTCAGTTTGACTTTGAAGATGCAATAGGGACCTGATCAAAAGCCTAATGGAAAAAAACAATGCCTTGTATCTTAGTTTAGACATATTCAGTCTGGATACAGTTCAGACAAGTACTAGTACTTGGCAGCTGAAGTAAACTAAACATATTAAGCTCTCATTAGAAAAAAATAATGTGCCAGGATAGATCTATATAAGGATAAAGTTATGAAGTATTGTTTTATGGTCTGTCTAGCCATTCCAGGATTCCAACACCCTAACAGAGAGGTAGAACAAACTTTTGGTTGACTATTCACGCAGAGCTTTTACAGTGTCAATTAAAACCTGAATAAAGATCTGATCCTACCCTTTTTTTCAATTATTGCCACAGATAAATGCAAGTCTGCAAATAAGTAGTGACTCCTGTGAAATTAGTGAAGTAACACATAGTGCTGCTCCCAACACTTTTTTCTCCTTTAATTGCTATTCTGTGACAATTTTCTTGTGTTTGCAAAGGAACAAAGAATTTACCACATTAATGAGACAAAACTCCATGAAATCATTCGTAGCTTACTTGAATGTTTGTATTTTAATGGCAAAGCATAACAAAAAAATTACTCTTAAACCGAAGCACAGTATTAATTGCTAATTAGTTTACCATTATGACTGGAATGCCTTCTAGCATTCTAAGTCAGTTTAAATCCATATAAACAGCCAAGGAATGCTCTATCTCAAAACAAGTAATTATGGAGGATTATATTACACCTCCAGCATTTTGGCACAAGCTTACAATGGCAAAAGATTACAAAAAGTAATACCAGTCTTCTTGGGATTTCATACAAACAGAAAAAAAATAGCTTATCACTACAGCACATTCACTGTTTAGTGGCTTCCATTTTTCTTTATTCAAATATACTGGCTTTAAGTCACACATAAAACTTTTCTTTTACATTCTCCTTTGCTTTTATCACTTCTAAAAATAGATAATTTAGCAGAGCTGGTATTCATTCTCAAAATTTCCAAGAGAATTCCTGTATATCACCACTATATGTGCTACTCTCATTTTAAATAAGATTAGAGTTAAAAAGAAAAACCAAACAAACAAACAACACAGAACTTTGGTTTTGCCAAGAATTAAGTGGTTGTTATGTGCTTTTTTGCTGGCTAAATGACAGCAAACTTAGGTAGTAATCATGGTTACAAGCACCACAGTTCATTTAGACTGAGCTCAATTGAGACTAAGAAGCTAGCTCATGGGCGTTCACCTTCCTTTTGAAGGAAAACAACCATCTGAAGCATTTATCATAAGGGATCTCAGCCAAAGAGGTATAAACAAGCAGGAGACGAAATTAATTTTGCTTTCTCAGGAGATTTTACCTGATTGAGAAAGATCTCTCCTTAAATAGCTTAAATTTTTGGGCCCTAGGCAACTCTACTTTCTGCATGGCCTTTTTCAGCGAGGGTAGGTGGCCTCAGCAAGGACCCTGAAGGAGAAGAATGAGACAGGGCAGAGCCACTGGGGGACAGTAGAAAGAACAAATTCCAATCCATTTTGTCCTACAGCACTTAACCCATTTCTTTGATTTGTAATGATGCAATTTCCTTTCAATTCAAGACCTGGATCTGCCTAAGCAGTTGGTGAATCCACAAATGAACCGTGCTGTCAGACTGTCAGGGCAGCTCATCCATTGCGCTGGTGGCTGTCTCTAGCTTCCAGCTGCACCCCACAGCATACAATGCGTTGCTTTATACATCTTCCCTGCACATCCAGAGCTAGGCAGCCTGTCAACATCTCCTATCACTTACCTTACTCCTTTGGGCATTTTCAGAATTGCTCTTGCTTTTCCCAAAAAAAGCAACAACCCCATTTATTGAAGTTGTAGTCTTAGTCTACATCAATACCAAAAGGCTCTGCTATCCTTTGATGGTTTCTAGCTGCTCATGAGGCCCATGGCAGTGTCCTTTCACTTCCCACTTCCATTCCTAGTTGCCTTTGGAACGTCTTGAAATCAAGTGATAAACTTAATTGCCCTTCTTCCCACTTCACCCTCAGGCTTCTCACTGACTCTACATGCAAAGGCCTTGATTTTCAGCATCCACAGCTGGATCAGATTTTTTCAGGAGGCCCCTCTTTCTTTCCAAGCCCTTTAGAAGAGGCACATTTGAGGGACGTGAGAGACATGTCGATATTTTGTGATAAATGGATATGGCCACCTTTTCCAGCAAAATAACCACTGAACAAGCTGAGCTCTTCTAAATTTTATGTCCTGTTCTCTCCTTTTCACTTTAAGCACAGCCATGGGAAAACTTCCAGACTGATGGTTTGAAATATATATATTTCTAGTAGAATTGTTTTTAAATGCAAGCCTTTTGTACTTTGGCAACACATTGTCATTTTCACTTAATTTTCCTGATGACATGCCGATAAAGCTAAAAATCAGTTTAGCAAAAGTGAATTAAAGTGCACCTTTCTCATCTGAAGAAATGACATCTGCTGTTTAAAAGATTACTTGTTATTTCTCACAGAAATAAAATATTAAATATCTGAATCTATTTTATTGTTATTAAAACCCAGGAATATTAAAATAAGCTGAATTATTTGGGAAAAAATGTTACTTTTTGAAGCACATGCTTTGAGAAATGCAAGCTCCTGACCTTTCTGCTCTGCTTGTCACAGAAGTTTTGATTTTGAATCTTTAAGGAATTCCAGTGTTAAACATGATGAATTCGATTCCAAGGTTAAGAAAGTTCTTTTATCCTGTGAGTTATTCATCTTCTCTCTTGAAAAGAGTTTTCCTGATTTCAAAATTTTCTGTTTCATAAACAGGCTCATCATTTTTCTGTTGTAAATCAACACCTAACAAATGGATCATGCAAGGACACCTGCCAGATGACTCATATCCCAAGATAAGAATTACAATGGTTTAGGTGATTATTTTTTTTCAATCCATTAGGTTAAACCAGAGGAAAATCCTTACAATCTAAATCCGTGGAGATTTACTGCAAGTTTGTGAATTTAGTTGGAAAGTATTTTTTTAAAGCATTTGAACAGATTAAATTTACCAATATCAACAAGCCTTTAATATTACTTAAGTCCTCGAAATAGGATTTGTCTTATGGACAAATAAAGCTCTCTCTCAAGCACTGGATTTCATTCTTTGTCAAACTGGTGTCTTATGCTGTACAAAGTGGATAACAAGGCACGCATTTAATACATAAAAGTCAGAGTCATGAGACATTGAAAGTTAATTATAATGTAGCAAAGTTTAAGGGTCAGGATTAGCAGGCTAGGATTACTTGTCAGTAGGAGTAAAAAGACCAAGGAAGAAGAGTTCTATCACAGTAAGGTAATAAAAGAGGGCTCTAAAAGGACAGTGTGGGGAGTATGCTTCCTCTAAGTCTCTTTTTTTTTATATAACAAGAAAAAGTCTGATCTAGAAAATTGGTCCCAGGTATCCAAAATCAGATAAATTTATGTGATTTTTGAACTTCAAACTTTGTGTTCTTTAACTTAAAACCTTTAACTTTGTATGCTTTTCTTTTTATGGCACTAGTGAAGCACGCTTTCCCTCTTAACATTAGTTCCATTCCAGTGTTGTGCCACGAAAGCAAAAACTTTATGGAAAGAACTTAGTGCCTTGATTGTCCCTATATACTACAAATAAAAAAACCCTGGAACTAGCTGAGCAGCACTTGGGACTAGATATGAACTAAATGCATGTTACAAAGAGATATAGACTGTATAAACTATAGGACACGGTGACACATCATTTTCAGATATATTCTATTTCCATGCCACCTTAGTGGCATTTATCATATAAACTGCTAAAAGTTAGATTTTGCCAGCAAAGAAAAACATTCAGAAGAAAGGTATTTGTCTTGGCTTATCCAGAAACCTTCCGTTGTTTGTATTCAGGAAGTAGAACTATTTAATATGGGCCTGGTTCTCAAGACTGTCATCAGTTTTATATTCACTCCCAACTCTGAAAAACTTTCCAGTTGACTTCAGTGAATCCTTTTGCTGAATTTTAGGTTTAACTGAGAGCCACTGCTGAAAACTCTTCTGCACATGATTACTGTTAGTAACCAAACTCCTCAAAGTCAGTGAAATATTTACTTGAGTTGTTTTAACTTTTCTTTCTAACCTTGACAAAAGTTATTAACATGAGGTCAAGCCTCTGATAATTCATCAAAGATAGAAAATATATTCTTCAGAAACATTCAAAGACAATTAAAAATCCTAAATAAAAAATTTCAAAAATCTTTTTTCTCCTCTGCCGCCAAAATAAATGATGGAAAATATAGGAAATGTAACTTGCTATGCACTGGCTTCTTAAAACAGCCATCATGGTATCCTTGAGATACACGGGACTAATATCAGTTGGAAAAAAAAAACGTTCCTTATATGCATGAGATATGCAGAATTTCTGTGATTTGCTGCAATTTTGTCAAAGTATTCTCTAAAGTGCACATATGCTGCTATTCCTACTCCTGGCTTTAGTGGTTAGATTGCCACCGGCCAAGTTTCCAAAATAAAGTATTAAGCTCGTACAACAGACAAAATTGTCCAATAACATAGTGCAGTATAGTTAGAGATTAAACTAGTCAGCAAATAAAATAATACATTTCTTATTAGTTACAGGACAGAGGAAGCCAAGCCCAGGAGGTGAGTAGGATCAGTGCACTGCTGCCAGACATGGTTAAGTTAGCATACAGTGCTAAGAAGGACAACAGCAACTGAAAGTGAAGGTTCACAATTTGGCAGGACACATTCTTTTGCTGCACCGAGTCACTGGTTTTTTGAAGGGTGAAATCCAAGTTGTGTTGAAATCACCAGGAAAATTTCTGTTAGCCAAGACTTCACCTTAATAGAAAGTAATTAACCTCACGACTCCTGCCAAGAGTTTTGGTCTGTAGACACCAACCTATTAAACTATGAAACTCGCCCATGCTACAAGAGCAGCCGTTGCAAAAATGTGCAGAGCACAGCAGGAAGAAGGGTTGCCCTGGTGACGTTTGGACACTGCAGTGTTTGCATGATTATATAGGAGAGCGTCTTCTTTTCCAAGTCAGTATCAATGATAATCAGCAGTGATGTGAAAAGAGCTGATGGAAAGTTACAAGATGGCATTTCAAACATAGTTTTAGCAGTAGGCAAAATTCCCAGCTTCCAGACAGCTTCCAATAGCTCCGTCTACAGCATGGAAAGCAGCCTAACTCAGCGCCCTGGACATAAGAATGGGCTTGAAACCTGTGTCACAACTGAGTCATTTAAAATGTTTACTGACTATACTCAGGCACTCTTAATTTTTAGGAAATGTCTAAGTTAGAATGACTTCAGGAAAACCTTTAGTTTAGATCTGCCCATATTTCAGGGACACAATTTCTCACCTGCCCCTTCCCACCTATGTGCTTGCCTAACTCCACTTCTCCTGTCCTATTTGACAGCTATGGCAGCAGTGGCCGAAGTAGAAGAAAGGAACGATAACAAATGACACCTTACTCTTCACTGATAGGGAAAAAAGTTAAAAGCTAACTTATCATATTGAACACTGTGTTTATTTCAAGATCACGTTACTCTTTGTTAGGAGAGCAGAGTAACATTTCAACCTTCATATGCATAAATAAAAGGTCTCCTACAACTGCATCCACAACATCCACTGCCAAATATATCATTGAACACCACTATGCACTATTATTTACTGTGAAGAATTCTTTATACTGAGCCAGACTATAGCAACTAAAACGGGTAAGGAAATTCATTGTGAGATCTTTTGATTCACATTAGCCTGGGGAAGACCAAAATCATACTGATTGAAAATAGTAAACGTTTTCAAGTATGAAACAAGATGTTGTCTCCTCTGTCACTGAATGCCATCTTCTACAGGAGTGCTACAAAGCCTTTATTTGGATGGTTGGGTAGAAGTGGCATTTTGAAAAGACAGGATTTTTTTTTTTTTACTTCTAACTTTACAGAAAACATTGTCACATTCTGTCAGATGAGCATCTGGACAGAGTGACCCAAATAAGTGTTGATTACTATAATTGACTGTCTCTGGAACTGAATGTAAACATCATGCATTTTCGGCTGCCAGAAAATGCCCTTTCTCCATCCTCAGCAGAAACCACCGTATCTCCACCAGACCCACATGCCACTGGCATTCATTTTGCTTCCTCATGTCAGTGCAACTATGCACTGCAGCATTTCAGTGCAACCACCAGACTGCTGTTTCTCTTAGAAACACACTTTGCTTAAGAGCTCTATGAAATCTGAGGTCCTTTGATACCTCCCGGATCCCAACCCAGAAGAAAGTACACAGAAATACTAGAGAAAGTACTTCTATCTCATTGAAATCACTTTTCAAAAGTCTAGACAGAGCCAGGTCCTGTCCACTTGGAGGAGACTACAAAGTTTTTTTCTTTTTTTGTTTCCCCCCACCCCCTCTTAAATGCTTTAGCACTAGAAAGTAAACATTAACCAAAGTTAACTATAAAGAAAAAAAAAATTACCAACTTTAAAAGAAAATCAGCCTGAGTTACTAAAATCTATCCCAAACACTGACAACATCCCACTCAACAGAATTTTAACCCTGAGGACATGCATATATGAAAAGCTCAAAGGATTGCAGCAGAGGTTTTATCAGTATTAGCAAGGCAAACAGGATGCAAATATATATAAGTATAGAGGGAAGATAGCTTCACAATAGGGGCTTGAGTATGGTTCTGGTTTTGCAATCGTAGTAACTTGTGAAAGCACAGATTTCTTTGGGTCTGATATAAGGATAATACAGAATGCTCTCCAAAGTCAATAATGTCTTAGATGTTATTGAAAGACTAAAGGTCAGCATCAGATCCATGTTATCAACATTATAATGAATCTGTTTAACTCTTAAAGTTTTCCTTAGTTTACAAAAACATCTCACAAACGGTTTTCTCAGGAAAGGATTTGTGAAAATACTTTTATTCTTCTACCAAAAGTATTTTATGCTACAATTCAGTGATTAGAAATGATAAACTTTCATAACAGACTTTTTCTGGTTCAATAACAGCAGATTATACAGTACATAATCAAACGAACATTACTGAAATTGGCCTGATATCAGGTATCCAGAGTGTATGTTTGCAGACTTGTTGGCTCTGATTGTAAATAGGCTTGTCTTCCACTTTAACTACAGTTCATTTCCAGTGAGCAATTTCTACTGTTTTAAAACCAGTCTGTACATGCTGTACCTAAAAGCAAATGAAAAGCATTTAGAGAAGGGAAGTAGCATGTGTATATTTCCAGAGAAAAAAGCCTTTTCAGCAGAAAACACTGCCTGACAGTAAATACTTCAGAGTAAGCAGCCTGGCAGCAGAGCAGAAAAGTTACATGATACTGATGCCTCTCAAAAAAATTAAGCTGATTAATAAAAACTAAAGTAAGGATCTTATTTTCATTTTGTGGTTACATGTAGAGTCAGAGACTGCAAATTCTTTTTGGCTTGAAAAATCTAAAAAAAAAAAAAAGAAGTCAAGAGGAGCTTTCACTAAGCTAGCAATAGGTAGTCCACAGATTTCCATGATTTTGAGATAACATAACAAAAATTGTTCTAAATCGTCTTTTAAAATGCCTTCTATATGATTCTGCACAATTGGGTAGTCATACTGTCCTACTAATATTTGTTGGGGCACTCATGTCAGGCTTACAATATCCCAATTTCACCTGTTTTATAACTTACTGACAGTTCTTTTATCAATAAGAAGAGTGCTACGCCTACCTGAGACTTGATCTGCTCACTTCTTCCTTTGATGTTCCTCACTCTGCACCAGGGGTCACAGTGCTGGCAGACATGCCATGAGGTACGAATGATTTAAAGCAACAGGTGAAAGTCTTTAAACGAGTGTATTTACTACCACCTTTCAAGGACTCTTTATCAGCTATGCTTGATCGTATTCCATGAGTCTTCTCAGATGCACTTTCCATTGTGTTGCTGTTTAGTAGCACGGTCGTATTTCATGTAAGTTAGCTATCTTGTGAATTTCACATGCTCATCTTGTAAAGCTGGTCTAGTGTGGACGGTCTATCTCCCAGGCTTTCATCACTCAGTAAAGGACAGATGCACTTCAGTGTTAAACAAACTAATAATATTTCCTACATTTCCCATGAAAATTCTTCTGCCTGTGTCTCATCTACTTACACTTTCTTTAACATCCACCTCTCCTGCCTTGTTGTACTTCAGGACTCTGAAATCTCTCTTACGCCCTAAACAAATTGCTGTTTTCAAGGTGATTTTACTTTCCTTCAAATCTTTTTCTTAAAGACCACTACTTTCAAAGTATTTTGTTTCACAAAGCTTTGAAAGTTGAAGCATGACATGTCCTTTAGCTAGAATTCCAGCACTGTTCTCTAGAATTAGACATTCTGCACAACTGCAAATTAGAAAAATTCCCAGTCTTATCTTTAACTGCTTCCCAAGCAGTTACAATTGCATGACAGCTGTAATGATTGTAAACTTTAATAGGACTGAAGGGCAGATTCAAAGAGATGAAATTAAAAATTGCAGTCCCCTACCATGAGGAAAAAATACTGAGGAGTATAAAGTGGAAAGAATGTCATTAGAGGATATCTGTGCATATTGTCCTATTCACTAAAATAACAAACACAAAACCAACTGTGAGAACCAGCACCTCTGATCTCACAGTGTTTCAGTTGAAAAATTTATATATGTGGCTAGGAAATCAAAATTCTTCTTTCTCCTTTTTGCTCCCTATTCATTTATCTCATAGCCAAATGAATGTACTTATCATACAAAGTAAAGACTGAACAAAAATAACACTTTTTAGCATAAATTACTCCCAGATTCAAGGTCAGCCAGGATTTCCTTGCTAGTTGACATGATATTTACTGTACATAGAACAGTGAGATTGGCTCCTAATATTGATAATAGAAGACAATGCTGATAAATGGCTAGAAAATAGATCATGAATTAGAAGACCTCAGTTCTAATCCAGGCTACAGCATTGTTTAGTCATGTTGACCAGAATACTTCACAAGTCAATGCCTCTTTTCCCTCTACAATGTGCTGCTATTTTGTTGTGCTTTAAGTGCTGTAAATATTTCTTTAATTGCTCCAGTAGCCTCAAAAAAAAGATGATGGGATCATCCAAATGTATCCTTGAGTTCATGGTAGCATCCTGTAGCATACCGAGAATTCAACATTTTCAGGTGTTTAAATATATTGAAATTTCACTTTAAAATAAATGTGTTTAATAAAAATAAATATTTTCATAAAATAAATTTTTAATAAGATTAAATATTTTAAATAAAACTAAATAATTAAAAGATGCAGAAATTAAACACGCACTCTTGGCTTCCATTTGCAGATTGTTAATGATCAGCACCTATAAATCCTCATGGGCAGTGAAATGCTGGATGGGAGAGAGACTGTTTTCAACAATAGCTGATGTCTGCATCAGCAACAAAAACAGTCTCTGAGCACTGGCATCAAGGAGCATTTGATGTGAACAAAGTGACATCTTGTTTCATCAAAGGTTAATGAGTACAGCAGCTCTGTCAGCAATACATTAAGACAGCAGTGTCACTGTTCGTCATACTTGGTGAGTTCAAGGCAGACTGCAAGCACTGCTATTTGTGGATTTGTCGGGATTTCTTTTCCCTCCTGGTTCAGTAAGTTTAATGTGACAACTTAGTATTTCCCCATAAGCAACTCTTTTTGTGTTTTTCTGCAGACCAAAAGTGCTTTTGTAAACCTTGCACTTTGTGCTGACTGGAAAACTAGAGGCTTTTGAAAATCTTTTCTGAAAGTCTAGTTTTTTTACTAGAAAGCAAAACAGAAAATGTAATAATACATCATTAGCCTTTAGTTTTGGTTTTCAGATTTCTGACAAAAACCTTTTTTGTTCTTCTGGGTTTCTTTTGTAGGAAATGCAATATTGCTCAGTTAAAGGCTTCCTCTTTCAAGCAATTTTTTTGTGTAAAACATTCAGTTTAGATATTTATGCACAACTGCACATTAAAATAAGTGAAAAATATATAGTACTATCAATAGGAAGACAAAGAAACAGCAGCAGTGAAGTGCTGTATAAACAAAGTTCAGTACTTTGCACAAATTCTGCTGCTAGATCCAGTGCCACTGGGCAGTGGTCAAAGATATTACAGCTGTCTTCTGAGTTGCTAGAGTTTTCTGTTCATATCTCAGGAAATTCTTATGTGGGTGAACAAGCACCTGACTCCAGGATAAATTAAATATGGACTGGCTGTATGAATATGGCTCTGGGACCTGTACCTTTGACGCAACAGCACTTGTCACATTCTGTCATCCAAGCTCATAGCAACAGCAGCTCATTTCCACATTGGATAACACCTTATCTTTGTCTAACTGTGGACAGGATTCAGATAACATTTCATCGTCTCATGTGCGACTGGCTTCCAAGAGCCATCACCAAAGCCAAGGATCGGAAACTTCTTTCTGCTTGGGAGCTGCCTGGGTGAGGTAAAAGTCTTTGTAGATTTTAGCAAGTCAGTAGTGTTATGTAGTCTTTAACATGCTAGCATTTTATGAGCTGTGTTCATATTGTTGCTGAAAATGCTTCAGAGTCCTGCTGCTATTGGCAAGTTGTGGCTATTTTCGAAGGCTTCGGTTCTCTCTCCCCTGAGGACTGAATGTCTCCTTTCGGATAGTTTATTTCTATGACCTCGTTTTTTTTTACACAAACCAAATGTTCAGCCCTATCAGTTTTTAGCTAGACAAACTGTAACTTTGACAGTCTATTGAACAAAAGTCTATTTAAATCATTACGTATCTGTAATTCACAAGGCAACCTGTACTTTTTAGAATAATCCAAGAAAAAGTAGTACAAATGGAGCTACGGAGGCCTTGTAGTCATCAAATATGCTTACACATTTCCTGGAATGGTATTTGCATAATCCTGTTTTAAAAACCACGTAATGACAGAGGCCTTATCTATTCTCTACACAATCCATTCAACCTTTGCATTAGAAAGGCTCCCTCTCCCCCATAAAATATCTACCTTATCTTCTTCTTGGTGCAAAGACTTGACTTCATCACCGTGCACAGGAAAAACAGACTATTCCTATCCTTTCTGCAGCCCCTCATAAGGCTAACCACATATTTTTTTCATCTTCTCTGAATTACTCAACACCACACAGAACAAGGAGTCCTATATATAACTTGCACACATTTCCACTGTAGCAAGCATTTGTATTGAATCAGATTATGCAGCTATGAAGGTTTTAACTGATATTTTACCTGCTATATTCATGCATGAAACAGTCTCATTTGTGTTGTGAAATGTATTCTTTCACTTTTTTGCTAGCATCCCATCACATTTGCTAAAGATGAAGCTAGCTTCAAGTTCGAAGATACTATTTTAGCAAGTCCATTCTCTGATTTTCAAAACAAATGGAATGAAGGCAGGTATGACTTTTGCTCTGGTTTCCTAAAGATATGAGACCTACACATTCATGCTACACAATATTTTCTGCCCATCCATCCCACCTCCATAGCAACTTCTGATTCTGTAGATCAATATCAACCTGATTTGACAGGAATGAAGAGTTCAAAGACTGAGTTTCTGCAAGACTGAGGAGAAGAAAATTAAAAGGGGGTGGAGGCATACAGGGTGGGCAACCAAGCAAGAACAGAGGCTATCTGAATCAAAACAAATAGATAAAGTATCGGATATACAGAACTGTTTTAGGAGACAGAATTGTAAAATGTCTGTTTTGCAGGACAAGTTTCAGTTGATGAGCTGGACTAGACTAGAGTACATACTGGGCTTCCCGGTTCCAGAACTCCTGAATTTCTTTGCACTAACTTGGAAAGTAAATTTGTCACGATATGAAATTCTCAGTGAGCAGCGTTATTACTTGCTTCTGTGAAGCTACTTTCATCAGAAGATCTGAAAGCTTGTGACAAAGAAGGCCTTGAGCATTATCTCTGTTTTATGAAGTGAAGAACAGAGAAGGGATGCACATTGCCTGAGGTCAGTAGACCAATGATGAGCATAGGTGTCCCTCAAGCAGTTGTGCATGTTGCTTCAGGCACACCTCAAACAGAACCATATAACTTTTATTTTGCTGTCCTACTTTTTCTGTGATAGACTTGATAGTGGTCTAAGCTACTTTTATTTTACCTGACAGATATAAATCAACAGAAAAGAGCCTGGTTTTGCAGAAAATAGCATGTTTTCAGATTTTTACAGTTGTGTTCAATTAAGCATCCAAATGTTAACGCATTCGAATATACAAGTGAGTTGCTTTTCTAAAGTAAGTTACCTGTGTCTTCGAGTTAACAAAGGGAGTTGCAGAACCAAGTTCAGCCACAGGAGTTTTCATGCAGTGTGAATGCAGAAACTCCTGCTGATTTCTGGGTTTTCTGAGTTTACTACAATTGTCCAGAGAAATACCATTTTCTCCTACTTAAAAATCATATAATCTCTGTGCATTCAGAATCTCAACATATGTTTTGGTTACCTTTAAACACATTCTAGGAAATTATTTAGCCTTAACTGTTGCATTCAGCTATCTTAAGTAACTCTGTTTCATAATCAATAATATCCATAATTTACAAGAAATTTCAAAAAAATCAACCTGTCTTGTTCATACACTGAAAAAATCAAGTTTCATGGAGGATCTCTGCTCATTTTACCAGAACCTGCTTTACTATTCCAGACAAATTCATTCAGTGTGAATGACTGAGAATAAAATCACAAAAAAGGGTTCCCTGTGAAAATACTAGCAACATAGAATGATTCATTTGAAATAAGACTTCAACTGCAGTTCTATCCCAATAAGTAAATAAACGAGGTGTTAAAGCAATTAATCCCAATGATGTCTCTAAGATGTCAAGAAGGGGAAAAAAAAAAGCTAGCTCTTGCCACATAGCTGCATTTAGAACTAAATTATCCAACAGACACTCTCACCAACATGAGTGGTTCTTTTCATGGCTTCACTTCAACAATGCAGGTTTGAAGAACCTTAAAATTGTAGGAGACAGCCATTGAAGAGAGTTGAGAACAATAAGTAGTACTTGAGTTTTAAATCTACTTACAGATTCTTCTTTCTGTACCAAAATCACGACGTGTCCATACCCTCAGCCACCCAAGTATAAAGCATCACTAGTAGTTTTGAAAAATACTAGAAAGAGAAAAGGAGAAAAGTAAGGTTTGCTTTCTGTCAGAGGAATCTTCAGTGTTATGTGACACTTCCTAAAATTTAGGATTCTGCCAGACATGTACAAGAACAATATTCTGAAAGCAACAGTACACAAGTATCTGTTTTGACCTGTAATATACAGAAGTGCTCTTATTTCAATAAAGAATATCCACTGTTAATTAGGTCTGAGTTGAAAGCAATATCCAGCACTATGGGGATTAGAGCAAAGTCTGTGAACATGCACTTACACCAGGGGTGATTTTACTGAGGCTTTTTGTGGGTTAAAATTAATGAAGGGAGAGAAAGAGCCAATTGAACATGAATGGAAACTGTATTATTTAATTAGCCAAAGTCATAGTTAGATGTATCATCAGTTTCAGAGCCTAAAACTTATCGCTTTCAATGGCTAATTAGAAGACTCCTTGGGATTTTAAGGATTATGTGTGTGCTCGAATGAAAGTAAGAATTCAGGATTTGGATTACTACTTTGATCATTTAGGGTACAGCATCACAGCCTCATATACACATATCTAAATGGGATGGCTCACATGAGTAAGGTTAGTCATGTGCATATGTGGTGGCCACAGCCTTCACAAACACAGCAGAGAACTTTCGGACTGAAACCATAAGTCTGCACATTTGGCTTGAGAGGGACTTCCAGGCTGGGAATTGTTACAAATCAAATTATTTGTCAACCAAGTACAGAGACACTGTTGCCAAACACTGGGTTATATAAGTTTGCAAAGTTGGTCTTCTAATGTCCATAATAGATAATGCTACTCATTTTATTCATAGGCTTCGGTAGCGCTCTGAAAACCATCTGCTATTAGCAAATCAGTACAGTTGCTATCTAAAAGAAGATGCACAAGCTAAGGAAACCTTTATGTCAAATCTTTTGCCTGCTTTCAAGGAGTAAAAAAGCTATAGTCATTTTAAAAATTAAAATGATTCACAGATAATGTAAGAATTCCATGAAACTAAAAGATAAAAGTATACTACTAAACCGTTCATGTAGCACTCAACATCAAAACATCCACTAAAATGCATGTATAATGTATCTACTTTCTGGTCTGGTAACTGTTCATTTTCTGCACATTAAAGGCATGGAGACTTTTTTTTTTTAAAATATGAAAATTGTTTTGAACCATATAATCTAAGATTTTACTTTGGAAACCAATCAGCAAGTCACCAGTTACATCTTTAACCTCTGTGTGGGCTCCCTTCCAGATATTCAGGTGCCAGAAAGATAACAGCACAATGCAATGTGCTATGTTAAAGATTGTCAAACTCTCCTACATCTGTGTTATCTAGACATCACTAGCCTATATACACCCTTAAAATAATGAGTAACTGTGTATTAAGATATTTTATTCCACCTTCCTGCAAATAAGTGAACCAGTCTTTCCATTAGCAGTCTTCACCTTCTCAATTCTTTACCCTCAACTTGAACAGATACAACTATATCCCATATCCTCACAAAGACTACAAAATAGAGTATTGTAAGATGACCTCTTAAGTCCAGCTTTTGCATCGCTAGATGGTATACCACAAACTGACCAAAAAAACCCCCCAAAAAACTATAAAGCCTGTTCTAATTGGCTGTTTAAAGTGACAGCACAAGGAAGATAAATTTTGTAGTTATTCCATCAAGATAACAATAAAATACTTGGGTTCTTATTTAGCCTGGATTTATCTTTGTTGCAGATCACACTGTGCATTCATAAAGCAGGTCAGAGTGCTTTAAATACACAACACAAAATAAAGGCTGAACAGTAAGACTGAGTGTATAGCGGCTGTGCTTGTGCAAGCTCAATATATTCATCTCACATGGCTGAATCCTGAATGAGAACAAAAATATGCACAATGAAAATACAAGAATCCACAAAGCCAACATGATAGCCCATAGAAATGCACAGCTGGTGTTAGAAAGCCATCTGATCTTTCTTCTAGGTCTGGTTGTGACTTTGAATGCTGGGTTACATAGAGAAACGAACGAAGTTTTACTAACACTACTTTTCTATGGGAATCCTTTCACAATTTATGAGAAAGAATACCGTATTTCTAGTTCTCTTTGAAAGCCTGATGGGATATCATGATTGTAAATCGTGCACAATGATGCCAAGGACAGCCTGAGATAGTCATTTTACTTGTAGGGGTGCTTGAAGAGAAATTGCAATTTGTCAGATTCAGTAATCACAGTTTTCATGGCATGAATTTGCTTAGGCTTTGTCTCAAGAAGAGTAAGCAAGGACATTTTTATCACCCCCAGAATATTCTTTTAGGAACTGTCAAGAGAAGAATTAAAGGCCAAGTTATGGTTTGTTTCTTATCTTACAGACTATCATAGATTTCTGTTTTTTCCTCTAGTGGTTCTATCTGACCATATTGCCTACCTCCTGTCATAAGTTTTCACTATGACTAGCTCTGGGACAGGATCATCTTGCCCGCATATAGCTTAGCACAACTGAGACCTGACCCATGACGAAGGTTCTGAATCCTGAATATCATAATAGAGAGTCAAAAAACTTCTAGATGCTCTTCTGTTACCATTGACTGGCTGTACATGATCAGGTAAGTCACTTCAGTAATTCTAAAACTAGAGTGAATACCACCATTTTTAGAGTAATGGCAACTACTTTTTTGACACTCTGCATGTTAGACCTCTGAAGTAGCTGGAAATTAATTCTTACTGAAAGAAAGACTTTTCTTTTTCTGTGGATGCCAAATAAAATAAATGTTGACCAAAGGACAGAAAAAAGACACATTAATTAGACAAGATATTCCTAAATAAGCAATGCTTCATGAAATCTGGTCTAGACTGCTTCAGGAACTAATCAAAATGGGCTTTGAATCACAGGAAATAACCTTTGAGAGTACACACAGAACAGAGTTAAAAAGAAAAGAAGAAGGAATCACAGATCATTGATGAAATCACAAACTGCTCAAGTCCTGCAAAGGTTCTGGAGCAAATGATTAAGCAAAGAATTTTCAAATACTAAAATACAACAATGATAAAAAGAGCAAGAAAAAAAGCCATAATAGGTTTAGTAGGTAACAGGAGAGTGGTAAATACGTTTCAGTTTGCATAAGACTGTTGACACATCATACACAACTTTATCAAAAAATAATGAAAGGACAAGTTTAAATGTAAACACCATAGAGTATTTTCACAGCTGACTGAAGAACATCTACCTGTGATGTACTGCCAAAATATTTACTACAGAACAGGTGTCTGAAGTATCCTTGAAGTATTCATCCTGGAAATAATTCTAATCTAAGGAATAATTTGAACAATGGAGTAAGACAAGCAAGGAGATACTGCAAGCATAGATTGAGGGCCTAACCCTGTCCTCCAGGTCTCTTGACTAGTATAGAAATAGTGGAATATAATAAGGTGATGAACCACTCCAGAACAATCAATATATCCAAAAGCAGAAAATGACTTCATTAAAAAGGACTTTGAAGTGTTACACTTAGGAAGAAAAAAAAACCAAATCACACATGCTCACAGCAAAACAGCTAGTGAGGATGTAATCCAGTAGAAAAGATCAGCTTTAAACAGGAACATGTAGTATGACAGTTCAAAAACAAAACAAAACATCTTATTTGGGTCTTGAAAAGAGTTCTGCAGGACACAGGTATTGATGGTGAGACTTCAACTTGTGTATCACATCAAAGGTACCTCTAATTTTTTGACATATATTCATTAACAGAGACTCCTTTTAAAGTATCTTGTTCACTTGCTTTCGCCTGTGAGCCAGCCTAGTACCTTGTACCTGCTGGGCTGTAGGTGCTGGTGCAGCAATAAGGTCAGCGATGGCCACCATGATCACTTACACTGCCTCAGTGAAGAAAATTGAAGGTCCAAATGTTTGTCATTTATTTAGGAATTGTGAAGTGTAAGTTTCATCACTTAACCATTAATTAAAACTAAATTCTGGTGCCAAAAATACACACAAACAGAGGATCTCCAGGTCTCCAAATCTTAGCTATGGACATCTTCAATGCCACCAGCTAACAGCAAAGAAAAGGCCTTCTCAGGGAAAGTCGCTGTTTATTACTGTTCACAACTGCACAATCAGCATCACATCATGGTGATGTGATAGTTGGTCAAGCAGTTTAAAAGCAGGTTTTTTTTTAAAAGCTGCAATAAACTGTCTTTCTACAACATGGACAGTATAGAAATTTCCCATGAACACTGCTTCTCCAGCTTTAGCAAGGAGGAATCTGGGGCTCAGAGATGTTCCTAAAACAACGCAAGTTAGGCTAGTAATATCATGACAAAATGACCAAGTGCTGTGCCAAGAACAGATCTTGCTATCCCTGCTAAGCTGAGCCATCAGAATTACACACCACTGGTTTTCATCATGTAGGCATCCACTACGAGAGTTGGCACAGCAGTAAACACTGCGTACTTCCCTCCTCATGTTAATTTCTTCCTCATTTCTCCTCCTCAGAGATTGCTCTTATGTTGTGGTATCACTGACTCAGCAGGCAAGCAGCTTTTCAAACACGGAAGAGAAATACAACAGCATCCTTTTCCCTAACGGCATTTTTAAGCAACTTTGTTAATGGCAATTGCAAATAGGTGGGCAAGTTAATTTGGAGAGACTGTACATGTAGTACTGACAGTCCGTTGGCCACCCATAGGTACAGAGCTGTATACACAGAATACAAAATACCTTCAGCCCTCCACAGCCAAGAAGGTGTAATGTCAGCGTATTGCCCGAGACTGTCCCTACCTGGCAGGAAAGCACAGACTAAAGAAAGATTATCAAGATGCCTGGCAGAGGATATAGAAAGAATACTTTTCTGCAACAACTGAATTCATTCAAGTAAAGGCCCATTTGACTCTGAGGGAAAAAAAAAAAGCCACCACCTAAACAACTCACAAAGTAAACTTCCTACACAATTAGGCTTAGTTTTCTCTGTTTGGACATTCAGTCTGTTCTCACAACATCTTTGAAACCTTGTTTACAATGAAGACAGGTTACGATGGAGCAAGTGAGATAAAAGCTGGTGACAGACAAGGACCAGAAACGACTTTTGTAAATTAAATCAATTCTATCTAGGAAATCAGTGAAGAATCACTCTACAAAATAATTCAAACCATCTGTATTTTTTCAAACATTTTTGAATGTTTTGGAATAAAGGGAATAATACTGGACATTCACACAACTAAACTGAAATTCTAGTAAGAAGTTACAGGAGTACTCAAAAAATATCTCTTTAGCTATTTAGCAAATAATTTACCAATTTTTTTTTCTCAGATATACATTGCCATATGGCAAGAGAAAAGTCAAAACGACAGACTGACTGGAGATTTGAACACAGGGCTGCTTGTGAGGCCACATGTGAGAAACGTAAGTTATACTATGCTTTGTTTTGGCATTTAACAAACTTGTCTGGGTGAACATACCTGCCAAAAATTACATAAGCAACAAGGTATCTTGTGTCTGTGCCAACACATTTCCCTTCAAACATGGAAATAACTTACCCCATGTGTCTGGCCTTCACTGATATCTTGAAAGCCAAAACATATCTGTTGCAAATTAATTTGAGTTTTTGCTTTGGATGAAGGGACCACTCTGCTGACTTGGTGGGATTTGGAGCAAATAACATAAGATAAGAGGCTGAGAGAACTGGGTTTGTTCAGTCTCAAGAAGAGAAGGTGAAGGAAGTCTTATGAGTCTTATGGTTTTCTTCATCTGTATAACAGGTGCTTTTAAGGACAAGAGAACTAAACTGCTGGACGTACACAGGGAAAGGAAAGAGGCCACACATACTGGCTGCAGCCAAGGAAATTACAATTAGATGTTAAGAAATTTGTTTTCACCATGTGAGTAGTGACAGACTGGAACAGGCACCCAGGGAGACTGAGGAGACTCCATCCTTGGGGAAGTTAAAAAATTGACTGTACGCAGACCTGAGTAAACCAAGTTATCTTTGCAGCACGACCTAACTTCCCAGTTGGACCTACTCTAACACGGCTGTTGGGTCAGGCAGCCTCCAGAGAGAGGCCCCTTCCAGAGTGTTATTCCCTGATTCTCAAAGACAGCTGCTGTGAGGCAGCTATCTTAGAAAAGTGTCTCACAAGAAACAGGGTCTGATCTTAACAACAGCAACAACAAATAAAGGGTTAACTTGCAGATGTTTCTCTCTGGGCTCCGTATGCCAGTGTGGTATTAAGAAAATTTGCCCCAGAATTGTTGTGTATGCTGTCAATCTGCAAAAACATTCTTTAGTTTTATAGTCTCAAATGGAAGTTATTTGGAAACACTTTACAGGAAAAGGAACATACAGGTCTAGGTTTTTTGCTTGTACTGATATACTAGAGACCCCCTTCTTTACACTTGCACTGGAACAGAATAATTCTGAGTTGAAGATTGTTTCTTTTTGTTTGTTTGCTTTTGTTTTTAACATCCCTAAAAGCTTCCTAGTGTTAGAACTAACAACAAACAAATAGAAAACTCAAACAGGATCTGAGCTTCATGTTACATTTTCATTCAGCATCTGCAAACTGATCTTGACAAAGCAGGGCATTTATTTAGAAATAGTTTGGATTCTAAACAAACAAGTGAAGAGTTAGAAGATGCTCTTAAGGCATACAAACAGCACATTAAGTAGGCACTGACCTAGACTTGGAAATCATGCTCTAATTCTCTGCACAAATACCCTAAAGCACCTTGGTCAAGATATTTTGGTTTTCTCCGCCTCACTTCTCTCCCATAAGAAGGAAATTGATATCACTTTTCTGGCACTCTTTTCCTTTCTAAATACACAGGTTCCAACAGGAAAGGATCTCTGTCCTGTTGCAGTGAACTACAATGCAGTCAAGTTATGAAAAACCTGAAAGCATGACTATCACATGATGAACAGAAACAGAGAGAAAGAAAAAGAACAAGTACTCATCTGCAACTATATTCTTGGTTTTACTTAATTGAAAAGCTGGCAACTCTTGGATGACCAAGGCTTTTCTTGAATCCTTACGCAGTATGATCTGTCTGTGAGCTGTGCTGTCCAGACTGTGTCTATGAGTATGAAATAAAGGTCTCCTCCCTCTGGGGTAGCTTCTTTTACAAGAATCAACAAATCAACAAATCCTACCCTCACTGAGATCCAGATTCAGAAACACAATCAGCAGAAACCTCAAACAAGGACAGGGCATGGTCTCATGTGGAGTTACGTCATCAATTAGTTTTGTCACAGTTTGTATAGATCTGCAGAGCTGGCTTTGGATTATTATGCCTTAAGACACTGCGTGCAGATAACACTTTGCAGAGTGTAAATGTAAGCACTTAAATAAATGTGAAAGGCAGAGTAAGCATATTATGGAAGGGATGTTTTGTCAGTGCTGGTTTGGTTTCCAGCTTTGTTCTTGAGAACATTAGGCCTCCAGGTGAAGAATTCCCTCATCTCCCCTCAAAGCAAGCCTTCTCCTTGCCTTTGTCTGTACATTCCTAGACATTTTATAATCCAAGCTGTAATACATACTATCTGGAAGCAATGGCAACAGAAAGGGCCTGCCTGCCAGTGTGTCCTGGCTGATGTAAAAGAACAAATCCTCCATTGTTGCCCAAGCGCCCTATGTCAATACAATAAAATCACTGTCTTCTGTACTCAAGGTTACATTTGTTTACGATTACAATGTTTATTTCTTGCTGTGAGACTATAATTGCGCATGCTCTTTCTTCTGTTAAAAACATTTTTCCACCCCCAGCCTGTTAATCCTTTTCCCACCCCCCACCCACTTCTCAATGTGTAGCAGAGGAGGAAAATTCTTTTGTGAATATGTAAAATATCATGTTTCTTTTTTAAGCATATTAATAATAGGTTATAACACCATGCCTGCAGTGACAACATCTAAATACAAAATGTATTTAAGTGCTTGATTTTTTTTTACTTAACATAAAGGAAATTAAAGCTGTGTATTTTTTTTGGTTGAGATGGTACTGAAACCACTACAAGTACCAGGAAACTTAGGTTTTATCCCGGTTTCTCCCACTTGCCCTATAATTCTGTAGCAAGTGTCTCTTTCTGCTTGTGCCTTCCAACCCCAAACAGAAAATACCATACGATATTTTTTTCCAAAGTGCTCTGAAACTCAAGAATGGATCAATTCAAACACGTTGTTGGTTTAGATTAAGATGTCCATGTCCAAAATTTGCAGTGTGCTCTCTAGTGCAATCAACTGCTCAACAAACGATGCAGGATGCAGTACTGTCAACATCTGTACCAGTGAAAATCTATCCTCCATTAGACTCCTGCCAGAAGAATAATTAAAAGTTTTCTGCAGTTTCCCTTGGGAGTGATAAGCCTCGCTTCCGTGGTTTGATAAAATCCTGACTGGGGTCAGGATGAATGAAGATATACGCCAGGCTCCACCCACTCTCACAGTATATACTTTGTCTAATGTGCCATAGAGCAATACACCTTACAATATATCCAAAATAAATATTTGGATAGTTAACTAATTATGCTGAAAGGTTCCACTATCTTTGTTATATCAGAAAGAAATGCATATATCACCTCATGTTATATCTCTGAAGGAATTTCCTCCAACTGGGGCACCAGGAAGTGATTCTCAGTTTGCAAACTTGAGTAAAGGGGAAGAAGGAAAGGCAGTTAAGTATAGCCTTTTTTAAAAAAAACAATGACAACAACAAGCTCCCACAAAACCCAAATGGACAACAACATTAATTGTTTGCTGGTGCTACGAAGAATTCTAGCAGGTCATGCAATATCACTGCAACTTAAATAATCATAGCTAAAAATTGACTATTTGTTGAAGAGCTTTCATTCCTGAACCCTGCATATGAGGTACTAATGTAACACAAGACTGCATCGCACCAACTGTCAGACACAAATCTTTAGGCAGAAGCAGGATAAAATGATGAGTCTTTGGCTTGGCTTTTTGCACCTCCATTTACAAGAAAAAGTTGAATGGCAGTCTAAAAGAAAGACACTACTCTGTGAATAACTTGCTGCGGTATAGGTAAGAAAATGCTCAGTAGCTACATTTTTTTTTTCCTGCCTGGCACTTGGTGTAAATTTATTAACTAATGACGCAGGGCAGGTAGCAACAAAATACAACACAAAAAGACTGACTCAACTCAGAGGTTTGTGAGTAATAAAACATCCAACATTTTCTCTTAGAAATGCTAAACTCCTGAGTGGCTAGAGAACTGTGACTTCTGCAGACATCATTATTAATTTGCACCACCTTGTCTGACAACTTTACATTGGTCATGCAGTTAAATTCACACCTAGAGAGAGATGAACCTGGAGAGACAGGAAGGGATATGCATCTAGACTTATAATAGGTTGGAATACATAACCTTAGCACAGTAGAAAACAAAACAAGAAGCACAACACACTAAGCATGATTCTTTTAATTCCTAGTCACAAACAATGAGATTTATACTTGGTGTTGTTTCATTCCTATATCTTAATTCTTCAGCCTGGCTTTCTTGTTTTCAGATGTTGTTGCCTTTCCTATTGTCTGTTTTTCTTATTTTCAAACCTATATTTAAAATCAGTACTTCTCCAAGATTGATTTTCATTATTTATTATTCATAGACTATTACGGCTGACTTTTTCTTTTCTTCTATACTGTCATTTATTTATTTATCACTTCATGAGCAGTCTTGAGTCCTGCCCTTTATCTTGACTTTGCCTTGTGCAGGATCACAGTTTCCATAGAGGACCATTCTGCCTCGTGTCATTTATTTTTCATGATGAGGCAAACTGACATTCAAAAGTTTAGTTAGTTTTGAGTTAGTCAAATTTCATCTTCTATTTGCATTTCTAGGTGTTGTGTGGGTCTACGTGTTTCCTTTACCATTCAATATACTACTAGACTCCAGTGTCATGCAAATAATTTAAATAACCGTAAAATACATATTTATTAATCTAATGAATGAAGAAATTCTGCTCTAGAGGAAACTGTGTTGGAGCTACATACAGGATTACTGTCAGGATTTGTTCTGTTGCAGAGGCTTGGAGTTTACATGACAGTCAAAGAGCAAGAATTTTAGCCTATAAAATTTTCCTGGTCAATGCTGGACATAGTTAACTATAAGGAAGTTATATTCTAACACACTGTCTTGACCTATCTGGTATTTGGGCAATAGTCCCTTTTGTTAGTATTGTGTCTGGTCATAAGTGTTAAAAGAATATGATTTTGTATCTATGAATGAAAGGCAGTGAAAAGAGCAAACTACGAAATCTCACACCTTGGAGAGCTGAAATGGAATTAGCCAGTGCAAAAGAAGAGAAAAAAGTCACCAAATACACACAAAAACTAGAGACAGAGGTAACAGGCAATATCAATTCAAGCATCAAGCCACACCACATAAGCGGAGAAGTGGGTCAGTGGTATTTGTGGTCAATTTATTCATTAAATGTACTGTCTGTAAATGGTGGATATATATATAAAAGATGGGTACAAATAATTGAAGATGAAAAGCATGGCTTTGTTTTGAACAGAACACAGATTCTCTTCCTCTGTTGAACTTCTATTCATTCATACGACTGTATTTGATTTCACCACTAAAGAGCTAAGAACATGATGAGGTCTATTGACCATGGTTCCCAAAACATAGCCTTTCTGCAAGTATGTGCAGTACATCAAAGATATGGAAAGTAAAATAGTGTCATTGAAGAAGAAGTCAACATATATTATATATGTTGACTTCTTCTTCTATATATATATATATATATATATAGATTGTTCTCATATGAAAACACAGAATAATTAGTTTGAAAAGCTAGAGGAAAAAAAGGCCCTTTAATTTTCCAACATGATCTAAGAGGCACCCTCATTAGATCACACTCTGGGGCATGTAACTGCAGGCCATTTACAAAATCACTGAGTCAGGAGCTTTGTTACAAAAGAAACAACATTGTAACAAAAATAATTAGTTTATGGACTTAATTCAAAATTTTCCAACCTCTTTACTGTGGGGAAAAAAACCCATAGAAATGCATATAACCATGAATAAAATGCATTAACCAGGAATATGAGATTCCTCACCTTGCCTTTTTGTGTGAGTAATATACAATTTCTGGTTTACCATTTGGGGAGACTCAGATCATTTACACATATGAGTCACATAGATCATTCACTGTCAGGAGGATTTGAGGATGCTCTTAAGATGGAAATTTCCTGGCACTTAGTAGGAGTACTTAGTTTATCCAACTCCAGTCAGGAACTGAGATAAACACCTCAAGATACAAAATATCTAATGTCCTTAATAACAGCATGTAGGATCTCAAACCACAAAGGAATAGTCTGATTGTTGCTGACATCACCAAACAGAAGGAAAACAAACAAACCAAAACCATTTGAAGCTTGATATTAAAATATCTCACATAATGCAGTAGTTACTTGCTCTGTTTATCTTCCTGTTGTAACAAATGTATAACTGTTCTGAGGTTTTAATGTTCAAAAATTTTAATTTTTAACACAGTAAATAATTGGGAAATAATTAAAAAAACCCAAACAACAGCATTAAAAAGCAAGAGTAACCAGCAGTTTCAGAGACACAAATTTAATGTTTACACTCAGTCTGTTGCTCAAACACTTGCGTATTTGATGTATCTTTTGGAATCAAGCTGATCAATTAATACTTTCTGATGTTGAAACAATTGATTATTTTCTACACATTAGCCTGTTGTTGCTGCATAGTTCCTGCCAACATCTTACAACATATACTACACACTAAAAAAAATTAAAATCAGCATTTGCAGCATTGTTAGTTAATTAAGAATAATTTTCTGAAGTTTAGAGAACTAATCTTTTGTAATTATTTCCATTAAATTGTCTTTCACATAACAAAAAGGAGAAATAATTGGAGACAAAATAGAGGAAGGGCCAAATTATACTCTTATTGATCTTACTGTAAATCAGTTCTTTGACTTAAGGTCACTATTTCAGATTTGTACTCCATGCAGCTGAGTACCTAGGAATGATAGCATACAGAAAGTAAGCAAGTCTTGCCTATAGGATTTGCTCTTAATTTGAAAGCACGTGGAATTCAGGACATACAGGTATTACTAGCTGAGAATAAAATACACCTTTCACTAACACTCCCATGAGATTTTTTCAGGTACCAAAAAAAGAGAAGTTGAGAGAGGACCAGTCCAGCTGTTATGAATAATTACAGAATAGTTCACTCCGTGAGTTCAAAAGCCCTGGATTGAATTTCAAAGGTAGGTACTGAAACTGTTCTCAATATATATTCATGATTGGGATGGAAAAAATGAAAGTCTGTCTTTCACTTGTCAACCTCTCTGTGCTTCGCTAGTGCAACCTGCAGCCTCAGTCTACATAAGACAATGTTGGAGCTCCTATGTGAGTACTTTGGGGGGGGGAGAGTAATTGCTTACTTAATTTTACTGATATTATCAGCAAATTGCAGAGGACAAACTGAGCCTCAATTTCAACTATTTTCCAACCAGCCAAAAAATGAACTCTTGCTATTGTTTAAATGGCCTTTTATATAGAATAGGTTACATGCAATTCCTGCGTCTGCATGAGCCAAAACAGGTGTTCCTGGTAAAACACAAGAGAGCTCCTACCATGCAGATGTAAACAATCAAATAAAATTTGATCAATCTATTCTCAAGGCGTTAATACTTTTCTGAAGTAGGACTTTGTTTCTTATATAATTGAATGGCATTCTTCAGCATAAGCAGGCCCAATATCAGCTTTCACATCTTAGGAGAAACTCTAACTAAGCTTACATATTTTAGCAGGTTGGATGAAGCAATCAAACACATATGAGTTTGTTTTAGTTAAATATTTGCCTAGTAATTTTATTTCCCCATATTGCAAAAACAGGTTTGCTTAGCAAAAAATTAATCACAGCACAGTTGCCCACAAAACTACACCCACCATGCTCTATCCCATATTCCCACACTTTTTAATATTTGTCATATTTCATCTTTTAATGCAGTCCTAATGAGAGCATATTGGAACACCACAGAACCAGGCTCGTAAGAATGTGGTCTTGAAATAAAATGTGGAACAGAAGGAGCATTGTATTACAGCCTCTGTTAATGTTTTAATGGTTGAGAGATTTCCAACATGTTGGCAGTGTCAGGACAAACCAATTTAATAAATTATTAACACTAATCAAACATTTTTATGGTGGCAGTCAAAACTTCCATGGCAGTTAAGGTTTATTCTGTTGAAGTTTGACAAAGATGTTACTGTTTGATGGAAACCATGTTTAAAACTACAGCCTTCTTCAAATGAAAACCTTGCCCTGCACTGAGAAGAAATGGTTAAGCAACATGTCTTGAAGTACATAAAGAAACAGTGAAAGCAGGGCTACAGCCTCCATCAGCAGTGCGAGAGCTGATGAATGGTAGCGAAATGTAAATTGATTACAGCATATATAATATGCCTGCCTTTATTTGGGAGAGGCTGGAGAGATACTGTTATCGGGAAGAGATAAAGCTCGGGCTGTCAAGGGGAAGAAAGCTAAATCAATATACAAATAAAATCTAGGTATTTCAGGCACTTGACAATAGGGATAGAGAAGAAAATAAAGAATGTTGCCGGTTTGTGTGTATTAAAGGTATTTTAAAACATCTTTTGAATGAAAGGCAACTAACAATAACAATGCCACACTGACACATTCTCCCTCCAACTCCTCTAGCCCTGCCAGTTTGTTGAAATCCAGCACAGCAGAAGCTAATGAGGGGTATGGATTAACAATACAATGTTTCTAAGGTCTTTCTTGGGCCTCCTCTGGGGCACCCACAGTCTATACATCATCAATCTACTGCAAATTGATGTAGTCAGTCTGTGACAAGGGTCAGGTTTCCAGGACCAGCCACCAGGCATGATCTAGTCATCTTGAGTTATCAAGACAAAGCTCTGTTCTGCTGTGCTCTGGCCATATAAAAGCCACAGTTCCCCCGACTTTCAGTAAGCCGAAATCAAACCACAGAGCCCTCTCTGTTCTCCTCTATGCCCGCTGAGAAACCTTTCTGAAGTGACATTATTTTGAACCTTCCTACAGTTTATGCTATCTCAAAAACTTCAGGCTCACAAACAAGAAAAACATATACTAACCCACCTGTTTATTATTATTATTAATAATAATTAATATTCTTGTTTATTGTACGCTAATTATTTCAATAACATAAAAATAGTAATAAGAAAACCCATACATATATATTTCCAATATATGAGAGTAATCAAGAGAAAAGGGTAATTACTGATGAAGGTTACTAAACAAGAAATAAGTTTTATTGGAGTACCAAAAAATTTGTTCACCCCAAATACTTTTCCTTAATAATCACATATGGGATCTTGCTTTTATCCAGCAACTCACAGGCCAGAGTTTTCCAAACACTCACTGGATTGTTTTGATACATGCATACTTGTGCTGGTGTTTCCTTAGATTAGTTGAACTCAGGATTTCCATGCAAGCTCGGTGGCAAGCGTGCCTTGTCTCACAGCACACTTAAATGGAGCCGTTCAGATAAGAAGAGACAAAATGAACCAAGTATACAATGCACTGAGAGAAGTGAGATGTTCTATCAATAAGATACATGCAATACATATGAATGCAAATGAACATCAAATGAGAGATGCACTAATACCTCTGAAGTAAGTTTGGCTTTTATCTGATGGATTCTTTCAAATGCTTTGTTTCATCATTCACTCATTTTTTTTATGCTGTGAGAAAACTTCCATGGGGACAAAACCCCATCTAAATGGCCAGACAACCTCAGTTTCATTTTCCACTAGCCCTTTTGAGCAATGATGTGACTTCATTAAGTTTCTAAAACATAACTGTGTCAAAAGCTAGGCTTGTACTAACAAAGTCTCCATTATCTCTCATGATGAGCTCCAGCCACTGGACTAGCCAGTGATGGCAAGATCTCTTTATTATACTAGTGAACTTTTACATCAATTGAGATGTAATCAAGACTGATATTTTTGCAAAAAGGTCACAAGGAAATATAAGGGAATGCTTGGGAAGCTGTATTGAACCCATGATCTGTAGCAGGTAGCCATTACAGATACTATTTTGAAGAACCAACAATTAAGCTTCCAAAAAAAGGCATACTCTTTAATCTACATGTATTTGCCAATTTTCTTTTCATATGTTGGTCTGGAGGTGTGTGTGCACATTCACCTCTAAGTGCCTGTGTAGCACTTTAGGCACATATCCCGTTGGTTAAAAGCAAAGTTTCAACTTAAGCTGATATGAATGGAGAAGTAGGAGAGAGAATTATTGCAGCTCTTTCTTTTAGTATATTACCACTCATACATAAGTCTACCTAATAATTTTGTGCATCCTTTGATTTATTCTTAGCTAAAGACAAAACATGCATTCACATTATTATAGCTGATTACTATTAGTGATATTACATGGAGCAGACATTTTTAGAACAGCTGATAATAAAAAATAAATATACATTTTAGAAGTTAGCATCAGCACTTTATAGAAATACAGGTTCAGCTGAAGCAACCTGACAATTTAAATTGCTTTCTATTTTTTTTTTTAAGTTGCTAAAACCACAAGGAGGAACAAATTTTCCCTTCAGTGCAAGTATATGAAAAGATGTGCTCATGATAAATAAAAAAGGAGACTCTTCAGAAACAGCTTACAGAAATCATTCTAGTTATCTAAGTACTTAACTATGTGTATCATTAAGACATGCTAGAAGAAAGAAGTATGCAGCTGTGTTCCAATTTGTGGATGCAACTGGTAGTCTGTTCAAATTCTGCCTGTACATAGATTCACATGGAAAATACGCCCCCTGAATGAGCTCTGCACTGCTGACCTTCATTTAAAATCTCTGCTACAGCTTCACCACTGCTGAGAGTGCTTGCTGGCTTTGATCAGTAGTAAAGGATCGAGGCAAAAGTGCTGATTCACAGCTGGAGGAAATTTAAATCATCATCCAGACATGAAATTTTACCTATCATGTCTAGTAGCGGAGCACCTCAGCAGCAACCATGTCCCCCGCCTATAACATTTGCCTCCACTCCTGCTCCAAACTACAGCAATGCCTCCTACACAACTACTCCCTACAGGAGGCTGAAATCTTATGGCAACTATTCCCTTGGAGAAAAACTGCTAAAAATCTAGCCTCCAACTCCAAATCAGGCTGCTCTACTACAGGCAAAAGGCTGGCTCTAGTCTGACTGCTCGCTCAGTCTACAGGATTGTTACTGCTCATTTCTTCTTATGCTAAAGTGAAACCCAAATGCTGTTCAGTGTAAGTCAGTTTTTTGAGCAATAACAAGGGTAGTCCACCTATGCAGCACACTGGAGAGAAGCTTCTAACACTGTTTACATGAAAGTTCAGTATTCCTCTCCCAGAACAATGCTGTTCCTCTGCCCTCTTTAAAGGCTCTAACCCTTCTCTGCTTCTCTTCTCACCTAACTTATTTGACTACTTTTCCAGGAGCAGACAAGAACTCCATGCAGTTCTCTGAATCTCTTATTTCAGAGAACAAAATACTTTCCCCCACCTAAGAGTACTGATGCACTCTGCTGGCTTCAAACTTTAAAAATATCTGTCTGCTGAAGCAGCTGTTGAATAATTTATATTTCTTAGAACTGAGCTGAGTATATGTACATTTTTGCTTTGATATGTACAGTGTAGTTGTTTTTCCTTCCTTTCCATTGCCATCTTGTTTTCCACTTAAAATTCTGATGTAGGAAATTCTGAGGACTTCAGAGTCTGAGAAAATTATTTGGATTATTGGAGCAAGAGAGAAGAGGAGTGCAATTTGTTTGCAAGTTGTCTTTTTAATGAAAGGAAAAAATCCTGAACAGCTTGCAATTAGCAGTTCTGAAAAGTTATAGTTTCTTCAATGGCACACAGCATGCCAAGTAAACCTACAAGAGATTCCTTAGCTTAACATGCCTGGAGCAGGGTACAGTTCCTCTTAATCAAAGCACAGCTCACACTAACAGTTGCAATATGTTAGTGGCTGGATGATTGCTTTATGAAGAATTATAAAGTGACACAGCAGTCTGGTTGAAAAAAACACACACCAAGCTTTTGATGTTTTTAACCACTAACTTCAAGAGGACCAACAGAGACCTTCCTGTTTTTATTGCAGCCTCTCTATCATCCCTCCCCCTGCTCTCTCCCTCCTCTCCCACTGTTAGATTGGGGACTTATCTTCCAGTCACTTTGTAAGCTTGACTTGTTTACAGACTGAATGTCTCTGTTTATAGGCGTGTATCAGAGAACAAACAGGGCAAGTGCAACTTCCTAGGACCTGAAATGCGATGCTTTTTCCTCTTGGGCAAGCCGGAGTGGCAAGAGAGGGAGGAAGAAAAGGGAGAAGAGAAATCCTGATATTGTCCTTTCCTTGCCTCTCTTCCCTCCAAGTAAAACTTACACACCTATATGGTACCAAGGTATTTTTAGACGAACCAATTGCTTAAATGTTATCTTACCAAAACTCCACAGCAATTCTCTCTGTAAAAACTAACTCCACTTCAGAATATGGTCTGCTAACAGTAAAATCAATGCAAAACAAAGGCTTCTCTAGTTTTATACTACAGATCCGTCTAGATGTTCATTTAGGGAACCTTAAAAGCTTATATCACATTTTACTGGGGATATTTAAAGGGTGTCGATGAGGTAATTGTAAGCATGTAGGCTGTTAATAATGACATTCTAGAAACCATTCAACGGCATGAGTTTGGATATTCCTTCTTATCTTGAATAATATTTTATTTCAGGCATAACCCCAGTTCAGTCAATAAGAATCGTCCTTAATAAGGTACTCAACTGACATAGGAAACAGTTTGTTTATATTGCTAATGGTAGATTTCTTTTTTGTTCTCCATAACATTCAGGTTATGAACACCCCAGAGGAAGCATGGTTTTGTCCTTACTAAGAGTGTCTTACTTTTACACTCACATTTTTTATTTTAATTGTAGGATTCATTTATAGGCTTCTGGCTTCAAAAGGCTTACTTTTGCACAAACACACACTTGGGAGTACAAGAGATTTTAAATGGGGGTACAAAGAGGCACATCACACTCACTCTCACAATACTTCATAATGAGACACTGTGTCGGTCAATTTTGAGCTAGATCTATCTGGGCTTTCCTTTGTAGGTTTCTCACCAAAAGAGACTGAAAAGCTTTAGAACTAAAAAAGAAAAAAAAAAAACCACACACACACACACAAAAAAACCCACACAGGAAGCTAGGAAATAAAACCTAGCTTTTTAAGCACATCCCCTTCCACCTCTTCCAAATAAATAGATCAGACAGGACAGAAGAGTTAAAAATTTACATGTGATTCTTCCTTTGACAGATCAGTCCACGCAGGTAAGACTTAGGCACCAGTGCTTGGTTAGATACAGTCCAGTTATGCTGCTAGTAGCAGCAATGCCCAGCCCCTGCTAAGTCTCCTATCTACTGAGACCTGACTGCTCTTTGTTCCTCGTGTTTTTTTCTGAGTTAGAACTCACCAGATTTGCACTGTGGTTCTCTGGTCCCTACCATCCCATCCAATATGTTCCATAGCATCCCAGGAGAAGAGCAAGCTCCTCTTTCTCCAGGGTTACCACTGAATCTCCCTGCTTTGTTAGGATGGGTCACATCCCTTTGCAGACCACAGACAGGAACAAATGTTACCTGCACACACCTGTGCTGCTTAAAACGACAACTCTTTATGAGCTCTGTCAGTTCAAATGGCTGAACTTTTGAAATAAAAGTGAGAGTTTTATCTCCATTAGCCTTCAGGTACCACTTAATCAGTTTAAACACAGCATCCAAATAGACATTACCTAAATGTGTCCTGGTGCCGGTCTGATTGCTGGTGGTAGCAGAGCTGTTCCTCCTTAGCTGGCCTAGCACGAAGACATGCAAGGGTCCTGACCTTTTAGTTTTCTCCCACAGCAGATTTTTCCTGTAGAGACCCTCTGTCTTCCCCCACAGACAGCCAGACCCACCAATTTGCCATGTCATTGTTCTACTTTCAAGGGCTGCCTCGCAGTAGGGGCATGCTTGTTTGTGCCCTTGTATGGAATTTCACATGTATGGGGCTTCCTCAATGTAGACTGCAGAGCAGGCTATGTGAGATGCTGGCTTCTCCCTCTGCGGTCCCCTTATTCCAAAAGCTGCAGAAACCTGTGAGCTCAGTACATGCTGCTCCTGCCAAAAAGTAAGCAATAAGCAAGGAGACAAACCAACCCTTCACAGAGCCCCAAGACCTCCCAGCGTAGCTCAGTGTAAAGGGAACGCAAATGTTTGTGGTCACTCTGTTTTGTTTTAAACTAAACTGTTCGGGCCATTCATACCCCTTCCAGTTTTTGTTCTCATCTAGGAAAAACAGAGAAAATTAAACTATATGAATAAAGGTGGTTTTTTTAATCACACTTTCCCTTAGAGACCAAAATCATATGCTTGTATTAATGGATTCTTTCCATTTAATCAAAGTGCCTAGGACAGATGCAGGAGAAGTTAGGTTTTCCTAATCACACATAAACTTCCTCCCGCTCTCTTTAGCAGTTTCATGTGGGAATGATGAAGCCATTCAGCCTAACAAAAGACCTGGCTTGAACCATGGACCGGAATTCATATACACATTGATTTCTGGTTTTGGCATTCAGATATGATTTACTCTTCTTCTGCCTCTTTTTACATGCTGCTCCTTTCAAGAAAAAAAATAAAAACCCACAAAAACCCCAATGACTTTAATGCTCAGTTTTAAGTACAGAAGTGGGGTTAAATTTGAAACACATGAGCCTCCTCAGCACGGCCTACTGGGAACTGTAGATAACACTTTACTCATACCTCAATGCTGTCAGATCCCATTCTGACATATGTTAATTCCATCTGCGTTAAAAGCACCAAATATTTTGTTGTGGATTCTATGATGTCGAAAACACCTAGTCACGAGGTGACAGGATGCTTAGTCCTCTTTGCAGCTTTAGTCTTTACTGTAGAAGTCTGTGATAAATCAGACACTTAAACTTCTTCTGTCATGTCTGAAATTTAAAGCCTTCACAGCCCTGCACAGCAGGAGGAGATGATCACGTGCAATTCCTCATTGGTCTAAGGATAATCAAGACTGAACTTGAAGTATGAAACAATGTGAGACTTTTACACCTTCCCAAAGTACATGTACATGCATGAGTACATTTATCTAAATTTCAGAATAAAGTGAATGAACACTTCAAGTCCCCAGTCTCTATAAACAGGTAGTATTCAATTAGCATTATTCCTATAGCCAAGAGGAGCTCAACGAATCTCACAGATGGACAAGGAAAGTCATGTGCAAGCCTTCATCTTTCCCACTCATTCTGACAAATCCTAGTTGGATTGCCTTTACACAGGAATTATCACACTCTAGTTCCTGTGGGAATAATTGACCTTCCAAAAGTACCAAATTGCAGGTATAAGCATCAGCCTCCACTAAAAAAAACAAAAGAAGTCCCAGAGCTGATACATCTCATAAGCTGGGCAGTCAGGCCGACTGAACATGGGCTTCCTGAACTATGCTTCTGTTGTTACCATAAAATATCAGGGGTTTTCCCCCTCTTCAAAGGTACTTCTGTATGCCCGAGCAGTGTGCACCACAAAGTAGGGCTCACTGGCATTTATGTTTCTAGAGCATATAATCATGTCACAAGAAGTATAATTTTCTTTATTGTACGATTTCCTGAGCAGTTTGTCCTGCGAAATGCAGCATAGAGAGAACCTAGGACTTGGGGAGGTTTTCCTGAGAGCTCAGGTGTCAATTGTTATTTATGTTCCTGTGTGTATATCTATGGTGGTATTAAAGATTACAGACGGGATTGAAGCTTTGACTCCATTGGTGGGAAATAGTTGACAGTGCACTAGACATCAGGACTGCAGGTTCCTTTCCAAATAATGCCACATTCCTGTCCCCAAGACCTTTATGATGTCTCATGCCCTGCAAGACTGATTTGTTTGCATATCTTGTGTGACAAAATTGTAAGAACTATAGACGAAGAACACCCCACCTCCACCCACCCAGTTCTGTACAGTGCCTGGGACTCCAAAGCTCTACTACAATGCAAGCACTAATTAACAGCCCAAACGGGCTTTATGCAATGGTTGCCAAACCAAGTTCTTTGCCTTATGCCAAATCGTTTGCCCTGCTCAGCTTTTTAAGTTTATAGTTTACTGCAGTGTACTAAATTATATCACAGAAGTTTTAAAGGTGTGACTCCCCTTCACAAATTACTTTTGAACAATAACAAGTCATCATATTCTCCTTCCTGTGCTCTTATGAGCTTTGAACTTTAATAAATGATTAATCCTATTTAGAAGTAACTTAACACTGCCTTAACTGCATCTTTCCATGAAGTGTCACTTTGACATTCTCTGTCGTGTGCATTCATTGCAACTTTCACACGCTGTAAATTAAGAACATTTACACATGCAATTAGTGTTAAATAAATGCCTGAAGATCTCCTTGGGGATTAAGCAATTAAATGGCATCATGGAGTACCCTTTGTACTTAACCCTTATGAGGAAAATTATCTACCCATTTTGCACAAATTGCATACTCGGGTAACCATTGTGCTGGCAGGAAGTGCTTGGCCAAAATGCAGCCATGAGTTCATAAATGCTCCCTTTGCCCAGCCTTCTCATCCCTCCCCCTACTGACATAAAAAAGAAATTAATACAGATAATATTTATAATAAAGATAGTACTTCATTACTAAATTAATCCCTCCATCAAAAAGAAAAAACAAGCATAGGCTTTAAGAACTTGAGTTTTCAATGCCATAGCTAAATTATTAAAAAAAAATCTGTCTAGAAAGAAATACAGCTATGTACACACTGATCCTTTGCCATAGCCCGTGAAACAGAGTCTTAACTCTTTCATATCCTGTACTTACTTTATGATGCATGAAAACTGTAGTCCATATATGTGGCCAAGTATGTAAACAGTCTTAGAAGGAGAATTGGCACATTAGAGCGCCTTGCAAGTGGGAGCATGTATTTGATGTATACACCACATACACACAACTAAAGCATACCGAAAATAACAGCAATCATTTGCCCTACAATGTTAACGGCTGGTACTCACCAAAATGATTGGTTAAACATCAAAATTAAGGTGTTGGGAGAGGAAAGGACAATGAACTTTTATGCCTTAAAGTTCGAGTTAAAGTGAACCCTATTCTCTCTCATTAACACCGGTCACTAACAGGCAGCCTAGAGAAGAGGGGACATTTCACCTGAATAAAGTTGTACCTGACACACAGAATTAGACACTAACAACCAAGAAGTGAGTACAAAAAAATCGCTGCTTTGGGAACACAGTGAAGTTTGAAATTATACCCTGAGCCCATAAATCAGCAAACTATGAAAACCCCATGCTGACACCAGGACAAGGGTCCCCCCCTCATGGTACTGTGTCCTCTACCTTATCAAAACAAACCATTGCTCACAGAAGTCACCCCCAAAGCTACACACACCCCCCCCCCTTACAAAGAACCCATTGTAACCAAAAGCTTCCCAAAGCTGGGTAATGCTGGGCTACAACGAAGGTAATGTAAGAGGTAAAGTAGTTGAGGCTGTGTTTCTTCTTGGGGAAGAGAGGATGATGTTTGCAGCCGAGTAGGGTTTCTAAGTGCCAAGCATTTTAAAAAAAAAAAAAATCGGAACAAAGGAAAAAAAAAACCCAAAACCAAAAAACCATTACACACAAATCCACACCAAACAACATAGAAGAGCTGCAGGGAAGCTGTTTTTCCACTTGATGCAGCCTGTAGAAATTGTTTGAAAGGTACCCCTGTGGATGCGAAGTCACCCGCTGCAAGAAATTCCAATCTCAGAGTGCCAGCGCCACCTTCTTGTCAAGGAATTTAGTGGCAGGCTGTGAAAACGGGGACCTGCGTCTGCTAGCGTTTGCTTGCGTCGAAACCCGCGGAGGTTTTCAGCTGGTACCACTGAAGACGGACAGTCTGCACCACGGGGCTGGTACAGCCGAGCATCCTCCCTGCCCGGCCGCCAGCAGGTCCTGGGTCCAGCTCCATCCAAAGATGGGCAAAAACCCTACTGTACAAAGAGGGCAGCTTAAAACTCATGGCAAACCATTTAAAATTAGACTTAACCCAGCCTCCTCCTGAAAGGTGTATTATTTATCTTGATGTTTTAAGACAGCATGTCTACTAGCAAACATAAAGGGAGTTTTCTTCTATTGTTTTCTATGATGCAAAACAGTGAATTTTCCCATTACTTGGTCAGAAGCAAAACATTTCTCTCATACAAATAATTTTTTCATAGGTCAACATTCCTACAGCAACATTAAAAAAAACAACAAACAACCAACAAGATGTTAGTGGGCATCAAAAATATTATAACTGTATTTACGTCTGGCACAATCTCATATTTGGGGGATATAAAGTTTTAGAATCTTCCACGCTAAGAATGAGTAACTTGGCGCACTGAAGGGAAGACTAAAACAACCCAGATGCCTGAAAGAAGGGCTAAGCTCCTTGCTAATGAGCCCTTTGACCTACCCAGAGAGGATCACTGGGAGCCCCTTAGCAAACCTATCTCCTCTACCTGAGTCAAAGGACTCATGGCTGCAGTTGGTGACTTTGCCTGTGTGAAATGAACCAGCAATACAAAAAAAATCACACCTCTTAAAGTATTTCAGCATTACAAAGTGAATGTCCTCAGAATTCTGGTGCATTACAGGCACAACATAGAGCTGGCATCAGCAAAGGAGAAGATTCTGTTTTGCTGCCTCCAAGTACAGTAAATATGACGTGAAGAGATATATAGTCCTCAGGGTGTGAGAATAACTTCTGAGCCTCTCCAGTTTACTTCTCTGAAGCAACTGCCATCAAGGGGTTCTTCTGATACTACCTACGACTAAAAAACCTAATATAATTCCCTAAACCATTTTGAGTGCTCTAATCATTTAGTCCATAAACCATCAATATAATTTCACTTCAGTCACCAGATAGCATAAGTAATAGCCTACACATTTTTATATATCTCTCTTTTCCAATTTCCACTTGGTATGGATGTGGAAACAACAAAGCAAAACACAAAATATTTCTGTTCCAAACGTAACTCTAATGAGGAAACATATTCCAAAGAGATTTTCTTTTCCAATACAGCTATGCATCAGATGATTCATATAAATATTGCTGGCTACTCATTCAAAAGATAAGTCCCTGAACATCTCAAGACTTGCTCTCCCCTGCAGTACTGAGGTTAGGGTAAGAGAAGCAGAAATGAAAAGCATCACATCATCATATTACACATTCGTGTGTATACAGGGAAAAATACAAATTTCCCAGGATAAATAAAGAAATTTGCATTGTACTCCATAGCAGAGTTGACTGCATGCGGTGTTAAAATCTGTTTCTTACCTGTGTACTGAACCCATACTACCTTCCTATGAATTTAAGCAATTTCAGCAAAGCTGTTAGAGTTAGCTAACTATCTTCTGCTCTTAGAACCCACTGAGACTGCATCCAGCTTGTCAATATTAGATTTTTTTATATATATATAAATAAACTTGCATATACACACATGCACCCCTGCAATTAGTTGTTAACTACAGAGGGAGAAAAAAAATAAAATGTAAAAATAAAGAGGTTAAGATAGAGGACACTTGAAGAAACACAAAAACAAGAGCTGAGAATTTGTCAAATTAAAAAAATGGGTATTTTCAACTTTTGAAAACTCTCAAAAATGCTGATTGTTCTCAGGAACATTCAGTCCGAATGCATTTTACTGCATAAAGAGAAGTATCAGTTAAAGCTCTCCCGCAAGTGTGCACATATGCCTTCCCTGGGACTCCTCAGCAACTGGCTGCGATACACATTTCCCTTGCATGGTCAAGGAGCAGTCACAAAGAGATGGCCAAGGTAAATTGACACAGTACGACCTGGAAAAGCACAGCTAGATCCAGTTATACTTGAAAAGCAGAGCAGCACTGGCGCTCCTGAATGACTCAGGGAGTGCTGGGGGAAGGTGCTGACCTTCCTCCCTCCTGGTCCTGATGTCACTCCCAGCTCAGCCCAAACTGCCCTCTCCATCTCTGAGAGAGAGGTCCCTGGAGGCAGTTACACTCCTGGGGAGCTACTTCTCCCTACCAGGAGGATTGCAACCATGGCAAAAGGTGAAGCCTGTCTCAACCTTGCCCATTTCCTGTTAAAAGCCATATACATATATTTAATATCAATTAGAAGGAAGACAGGGCAGTCTTTCAAACTTCCAATATGTCAACTTACTGTACAAACAGGAAACAGCACTGCAGCAAACAGGTCATTAAAAAGGCTTCAGAACAAACAAGAATCAGTAGATTAATCTGAAAAATGAGGCGAGAGAGGTCAGGCCTTTTCCACCATGGTTGGTATATACCAAACTGCACATAGTTTCTCACAGAGATGTGTTTCAGGGAACTACTCAAGCAAGCACTGTTATAAATAATCACTTACTTTTATGCTGTCTTTTCCTATAACACCCTCCCCATTGTTTAATTGTCTCCGCTTTTCTGTTCTCTCCTCAAAACACAAAAAACTCCACAGGAGATGGAAAAAGACACTCAGAAAGCAGTTCTCTCTCCTTCGGTAAGAGACTATCTATGCAGAGACACTCTGAAAGCAGCAACCTACCTTCTCTTCCTTGCAGGCTCTAGCCCCTTCCCTCTCCCTGCCTTCTCACTTGAAAGGACATTATAAGGAATGTCATGACCTATTTTTTTCTCCAGAAGCCGATCTGGGATAGCCAAGGTCAGCTGCCAGCTAGAGGGAATCCAAGGGGATGGGGTAGCTCTGACCCACTCAAATTCTTGTTCTTGTTCATGACGAAATGTACCTACTATTAGATGGAAAAGCCCAGCATGTGCAGTATTGCTGTATTGCTGTGAGCACTGCCATAGTATCATAGTATCATAGTATAGTTTGGGTTGGAAAAGACCTTAAAGATCATCTAGTTCCAAACCCCTGCCATGGGCAGGGACATCCCACTAAATCAGGCTGCCCAAGGCTCCATCCAACCTGGTCTTAAACACCTCCAGGGATGGGGCAGCCACAACCTCCCTGGGCAACCTGTGCCAGTGCCTCACCACTCTCATGGTGAAGAAATTCTTCCCAATGTCTAATCTAAATCTGCCCCTCTCCAGTTTATACCCATTGCCCCTGGTCCTATCCCCACGAGCCTTTATGAAAGCCCCTTTCCATATTCCCTGTAGACCCCCTTCAGATACTGGAAGGTCGCTATAAGATCTCCTCTGAGCCTTCTCTTCTCCAGGCTGAATAAGCCCAACTCTGTCAGCCTGGCCTTGTAGGGAAGGTGCTCCAGCCCTCCGATCATCTTTGTAGCCCCTGACATCTTGAAAGAATCCTCACTAGTGCTTCATATCACATCAACCAGCTGAATGTGATATATTCTAGTTTACCAGTAACATCTGAATGGCTCTATTTCTTTATTACTGTTTTTTGTTTAAAGTAAAAATAACCCACTCTCCTTCCCCCAAATATTCACCATTTTATAATCCAAGCTATCCCAATACAGCATGAGTATGCATACAACCAGGTATTTTTTTTTTAACATATGCTTTTCATTTTCTTAACAGGAAATCAACAAAATTTCCAAGACAAAGGAGGATTCTGGTGTTACACTATTATTTATCTGTCATGTGGACATTTGGCAGCATTTGATCTTTATTTTTTAGGCATCTAGAGAATAATATAGGAAGTATTGCTTCTTGACAATACAAACAAATAAGGCTATCTATAAATAAACTGCGAGGGGGGGGGGAAGGGGGTTGGTGCAGAATCACTTTGCAGCCACAAAGGAACTGCCTCAGGACTAGTTCTCATTTATTCTTTGGCCATTGCTGGGGATCTGGAGGTCACCTCCTTGCTGAGCCCTTCTGTGCAAGTCTGCACATGTAGAAGAGGGGCTCTCAAGCAAAGCACCCCTGAAGAAATTGGCTGACATTTCCCCTACTCTTCTTGCCAGTCTCCCAGATAAGGAGCAGTGTTTTGGTGGCAACAGGGAAGATAGGAGGTGACACTCCAGCCTGCAGCATGGCCCCATCATCCCCTTTCAGGACCTGTGGTACTGCCAGCCAGTCTTCACTGGCTAACCAGTACTTAATGGAGGGAAGAAAAAGTTTTGTGTGAGTTATTTGACCTTAACTCCACTCTACAAATTTCAGTTTGAAAACTCAGGAAGTGTAGTATTTTTTAAATAAATTGCAGGCACAAAAACATCGTTTAAAGTTTATGCTATAATCAGGGTACGGTATTCTCACTAGTAACCACCAGATACTGCTCACCTTTTCCCCCCTTTTTTTCTTTCTTTTTTTTTCTTCTTTTTTTTCCTTTTGATTTTACTGCTTGTAGCATCTCCCCACGGCTGTTCTTGTTTGCCTTGGGCCTGATCCAAGCAGCTATGGAAGGAAACAGCCAGGATGCCTATTGACTTCTACAAAAGTTGAATCAGGGCCAGGGGCAGTAACGGATACAATCCGCTGAACCTTTTTTTAAGGCCCTGAAATTAATATCAGGCCCTTGATTTACATGTTACTAATACGACACGTACATTTAAAAAACGGCAAGCTTTCTTTTTTCCTCTCTCGCCTTCTACACAAAAGCACTGCTCATTATAGAGAGACACATTTGTAAAGAAACCTTCAGATTTCATCAAAGAGAAGTTTTGTAAAGAAATTACTTTAAGATAGAAAACTAAAGATACTAGGTAAAATTGTTCCAGTTTAATATTTTCACTGTCAAATTATGAGATTGACCCTGCGAATGCTTCATCATGGCTGGGATATTCTTCTAAGTGAAAAGTACAAAGCAGCTGACTGTGTGTTCCAAAGACATTCATAGCCACACACAATTAAAATAAAATGGTATATTGCATACCTTCCTATGGCATCCAGAGGCTGAAGGTGTCTCAGTTTTCCAGTTAATGACAGTTAGGAGCCTCAGTATAGAAGCTAAAGCAGCCTTTGAACAAGGAGATACAACTGACATAAGCCTGCTCAGCATGCTGCTACTTGAAACCACCTAAGAGAAAATGCTGAATGCAAGGCATTGCCCCAGATATTTACCCCTCTCAGAGTTACTGCCCTTCATTCCTTGCAACAGCAAAGTTATCTTTCCCTATTTAAGATCAGCAGCCTGGGACATCTCTTCTCAAAAAAACACTGCCTTGTTTTGCAAAGACTCAAGCAGAGGTTACCCCTTTAAATGATATTTGGTACCACGAACCATGTTCAATGTAACAACTCTGTGGTTGAAGTATTACACTGGGAAGTGGGAACCTGGAATCTAACTCTTTTTCAGCCTGGAGTTGTCCAAACACGTGAGCCATTCAGAAACTGTCCAGAGAGAGCAAATGCCCAAATGACAGAACTGTCCATACATAGACCAACAATAGATCTATTTTTATGTACAAACTTATTTATATTCATCTTACTCCAGCTCATTTCCTTATTAAAAAGAGCTATTTTTGTCCAAAGAGACCTGCTTGTGGTTTGCCAAAATGTAACAAATGACTTTTATTAAAGCAGAGATTTGATGTCAGAGGCTGTCTTAAAAAAAACAAAACCCAAAAATAAAACAATAAAAGAAACTCCTTGTTTTGTAACCTCCTTAAAAATAGGGAAATAAAAGGTTTAATCCACTTAGGCCATCAAAAAAAAAAAAAGTGTCCCTTGGCTCAAGGAATCAGCCTCGCCCCTCAAGGGTGAAAACAAGCAACCTCATTCAGGTTTTTCATTTATATTTCAGTTAACAGAAGAAAAAAATTAGACCAAACCAAGAAAAAATAGTTCCAACTGTTATTTTTTCCACCTGTTGTGGTTGTTAATTACATGAGCAACCTCACTAACTCTTCTGAGTGTTTTTATTAGTAAGTGATACATAGTTTGGCCTACAGATAGCATAGAAAAGACATCTGGAGGAAAAAACAATCCATTTTTAATCATACATATTGGTATTGGTACCTTTATTGGTATGCCTATAGTGTTAAAAATACAGCCAAGTGAACAGTTGGTTCCACGTGTGAAGAACAGTAAAGACCACCTAAAAAAAGTTTAGAACAGCATGGCCAATTAAAAAAAAGAAAATGTATCTCTAACTTCTTTCGGTAATTCTTATGGTAAGGGGACCTTATCAATGCTTATAAATATCTAAGGGACAGGTGTCAAGAGGATGGGGCTAAACTCTTTTCAATGCTGCCCAGCAACAGGCCAAAGGGGCAATGGCACAAATGGAACACAGTAAGTTCCACCTCAATATGAGGAAATCATCCTTACTGTGAGGGAACAGGCTGCCCAGGGAGGCTGTGGAATTTCCTTCTCTGGAGATATTCAAAACCCACCTGTACACACTCCTGTGCAACCTGATCTAGGTGAACCTACTTTAGCAGGCTGTTGGACTCTATGATCTCCACAGGTCCTTTCCAACCTTGACCATTCTGTGATTCTGTAATTTCTTTGCATTATTTACGTATCCTTTTAATTAGTTAAAATAATATTCAAAAATTTAAACATGCCATGCAGAAAGAACTAGATAGAACAGGTGGAAAGTACCTTAAAGGCAGTTTTCCATTTAAACATGCTTATTATTTACAGGAAATATTATATTTTTGATCGTCCATCAGGAAAATTTTAACAACATATACAGTTTTAGCTGAATCCAAGTTAAGATATTTCAGCTGGCAAGAAGCAATGATTTATTTGGGGTCAGTTCAGCAACAATCTGCTCCTGACTGAGATGCCACAACATAGATTGGATATATCCTTTTGTTCTCCCTGGGATGGCTCCATAAAAGTTTTTATCTCCAGTGACCTCCACAGTCTTCCTTTTGACTGAATCACAAGTAGCGTACAAAGGAAATCCTACAGACATTGTATATTGCAGGAAATGCAGTCCAGTTGTGAAAAGTGAGCCATAGAAGGTGACTATAAGTTAGTTGTCTCTAGTCTTCAAGCTTCTTTTCTCTTTTCTCAAGCCTCAGGCATTTTTCAGCCAAGGAAATTAAGTGAATTTTCACTTATGAGTAAAATGATTGATTAAATAACTTGGCTGGTTTAAAAATAAATCTGTGCATATTGACTACCTTTCTAATTCAAGCTGTATTTTCCCTCTATGGCCACTTTTAGTGGTCTGTGCAAACAGAATACAGGTGGGGATCTTGGTCTGGGAAACAAAAGATGGTACTATATATCATAATTTCTGTCTTACATCAGCCTTATAATCTTTCTGTTTACTGGCTCCGTTTAAAGGGTTGCTATTAGTATCAATCCTGCAGCGCATTTGTCTCTTAGGACCTCAGGAGTGAGGATTACTAATCGAAGGTGAAGCAAAAGGAATGAAGGATCTATTCGATCACTTCCTCCAGGTCCCAATAGTTGTGCCTTTATACAGTAGATAAATTGCACGAGGTCTGCTCTAATAAACAAAAACTTGGAATAAAAGCAGGCCTAGAGTGTCATTCCATTATTCTGACTTTGCCCACTGCCAAAGCAAGTATTACATCAGTTATTATAGGTGTACGCATGTGCACACACTCTGCACACATTTACAAATACACCTTTATGTAGGGAATGTATGTGTGTATAGAAAACCAACTCAGTTAGCATGTGGCTCACAGACAGCCTTTCCTGCCATCTAACTATGTCTATAAATGAATCATAACTAGCAAAAAATTCTGCTTTCAGACTCATGGAAAATGTTATGTTATTTTTGGCTTAAGTCAAAGAAAAGCAGGGTGATAAAAGAATGGGTAACATACGGTCCAAGTTCATCTGCATTTCGATCTGTACATGTCTTTTGAGCTCTCTCTCTAGGTACTGTTTACTTGCATAAACTCAATAAGCAGACTTCATGTTTACCTTTATTCTGTTCTATCACACTGCAGATGTAAAGAACCAGTTTAGGAGTGTGCATTTTATATACATTATATACATCTAGTAAATACAATTTGGTTCTGTGATCTGCATAAATATTAATCCATTACTTAGATTACAAAAGCAGCAAATTTGAGCAAATTACATAGAAGCCTTAATATTTTACTTTATTTTTGCACCATTATTCATCCACACTCAAAGGAGGGAACTTAATCCTTGAAGAAAATCTACGTGAAAGGAAAATTACCCATTGCTTTTCACTTTGCTGCCATAGGAATGAATTCCAGCAACTAATAGAAACAGCTTTCTAATCTATCCTGTCACCCGTACTCCTAGATAAACAAAGATATTTCAAAAGTATTGCCATCCAGACGTGAAGAGACATGCAAAGGGCAGACAGTCTTAGCAAAATGAGAAGTCTCAGCCACAAGATCTTTGTCCATGATGATGCTTCTTCTGAAAGAAACTCAAAAGAAACTCTAGTACAATATTTTTGTTACTGAATTACATGTAATTCATTCCTTCATCTAGCAGTCTACCCAGACTTCACACTCAGAGCTGGCTCTCTTTGACATCATTTCACAAATCCAAAATACTAGAGACAAAAGCTTGGTAAAACAGAAAAACTAGATCCAAATACTTCAGAATCTGGGGAAATGAAAATATGAGAGATGCAGTTCATGACGTGGACTAATGCCCTCTTTTTGCTTGTCTCTGAATACCTTGCTTTCATAAATGTGTTTCCTCCTATTCCTGTCAAAAGTCCAAAGACAAGCACTTGCAGCTATGCTAGCTTTACCTGCTAGTGGTGAAATGACTAGCTTAAGTCTCAGCTGTTGTCACATCCTGCCCCTGTCCTGGATGTAACCACCAAACTACATATACTCCATCCCACCATTACTTTCCCTGTTCCTTTCCTTCCAAGAAAAGGCTATGAATGTTTACAATGGATCCAGTCGTACTGTGAGCACCTGGGAGAGGTGGCAATGCAGACTCAGACCAGCCATATTCTTTCCTAAAGTCTCCTGAGGTTCTTGAACATACCTCCTTAGATCCAGCCTCATGAAGGAAGATGGGACGCATATGCAAGGAGAGTCACCCACGAGGAAAGCAAAGCCCATTATCCTTGTTATGATTGACATTGCCTTGAAGTTTCAACAGACAGTGTTTTAGGTGCACTATTTTTCCAAACCCTGTCCATAGGGGCAGCAAAAGATTTTCCCAGTATAGGAAAACCTTCCAGTTGTGAAAGGCTACTCTAGTGTCACCTCACTGAGCCTCTTTCTTATAGGGATTAGAGAACAGAGGGCAATACTTAAGAGTTACAGCATGAAGCTAAAATATTTTCTGTAACTACAAGGTTGCTGCTTGAAACAGGGCATGCACTAACTTACAATGGAGCATTTTTAGTCCGGCTGTCAGCTCAAGACTGATCAATAGAAGCTTCTCTTCTCTGACACTGAGTTTCTTCCCTAACCTCCTCTTGGATGCTGATGAACTACAAATGCAATACCTCTTCTGTAACATATGGTGCAGTTAAGCAGTTCACGTAAGGATGCAAAACTCCTTTAAGTTTCAGACTTCCATATGGTCTATGAAGGTTCTTTCAGGAAAAAGTCAAGTGTAAGACTGTAATAATTAATAATTAGCGATTATGAAACTTTAGGAATAGAGAAGGATAAATAAAACCTGAATCACAGCTAGTATCTCCTTCCATACCCAAAGACCTCTACAAACTACACATATTTGACATACTTTATCATCAAATCACATATATATTTCCACGCTTTCTACTCCTCAGCCGTACCTCCCCTGGAATTACTGCAGCATGGTCACTAGATTTTTCAGCTTTAAACCCCAGTCTGAGCAGCCACTTTTATCAGCAAAACATAACAGCCTAGTGGCTGGCACCATGAAGTAACTGCACAGAATTATATGGTGCAATAACCTGATCAGCACTAATCTTTCTACTGAGTTCTTTACGTCATAGGTAATGAGGAAGATTTGTTATGGCCTCAGGCAAAGAAGAGTGTTTTGATGAACCAACTTCAACAAAGGAGACCCACACTTTCAGTTGTAAGTAAGGTATCCCTACCTATGTGCTAAGGTTTTGGCAACACAAGGATTTCTATCTCTCCTATGGCTAGAGCAAAAATACTTCTACACTTGGGCAACATTCCTATATTCTTCAGTAGAATTTCAGTCTCCTTATCCCGGAGCTGAGTTTGGTTCACAGAAAGCAAAAATAAATTTGCTCTGACAGCTTTCAACAGCATAGCAGCCACCAACAAAAACAGTTCCTATTAATGATTAAATGGGAAACTTTACAGTTCTTCTCCCACATAGTTCTTTGCAGACCTTTTTGGCGTGACACTGAAAAAAAAAAAAATTGAATAACTGCAGCTGCTTTTCCTTTAGACCAAGAACTATGTTTTCAGTGAGTTATGTTTTCACATTTGGATTGGAAAAAGGTTCAACAGAGTTTCACTCCAGCAACTGAGTCAATTTACAACATGCTTATGCTTGTATGGGAGAAATAAGCATGCAAAAAGCTACACAGAGCTTGTGGGGGTAATGAGTGCTTGTAGAATCTGCCAGGGGGTGGATGGTGGGTAACAGCTCACCTGCAAACTCCCTTAATAGGCCAGTTGTATCACTTTAATCTTTGGATTATGCTCTGCCCAAAGTTGCGTCCTGAGCTGCAGCACTGCCAGCACCGGAATGCAGTGCTCAGATATAGTACAAGCACAGCTTATAAATATGTTCAGTGTTTTGATAAAACTAATAAACAGCTACAATGCTAAAGAATAATTTCACAGGGCCTATGGCCCTGTGTGATGGTTCAGCTGGGATTGCTGTGCTGGGCAGGAATCATACATATTTGTATGCAGGCTGACACAGCTATGCTGGAAGGCATCCCAGGTACAGAGCTGGCCTCACAGGAGATGAGAACAACTGAGAGGAAAATTTAGTTCATGCTGGACAGTTTTCAACTATAAAGTGATTTTACAGAGCAAAATCCAGAGTGTTTTGTCTATTCCACTGATGGAGCCTCAAGAGCCCTGAAGGCCACATAGGCAAGTGGCAGGACACAGTTTACCTTCAGTACAGCTAAACTCTCCCTCCACCCTGAATGTGTGTCCCTGTCTCGCTGTCTGTTGGGTGTTGCCCCTGGCCTATGATATTCCTTGGAGCTTGCCTGAGGACTTCCCAGGGGACTGCCAGCTGGCACAGATCAGAATTGTGCCAGAAATCATGCTAACAATTAGAACAGGTTGGGGCACCTGCAGGAGGGTGCTCAAGGCTAGGAGAAGGACCTGTTGAGCTTTCTGATATAGGCTTAGTCTTTCCATGCACCACTGTAATAAATCAATAAGCTCTACTTAGCATGTAGGTTATCTTGGATATCTATAGGAAGTGTGGCCCACGCTTGGTTCTTAAACACATCTGCATATCAAGTAGCTCAAATGCCTGTGAGTGCTGCACTTAAATTCTAATTTCACATGATGAGTGACCTATTTCAAGTTATTTTTCTGGTACCATACAGACACAGAGATAAAAGGCATGAAAATAGTAGTGAATGACATGTTGTCTGAGATATTTTTATAATAATTAATTTACCTTGCAAATAATGTTTCAAACAGCCTATTGATTCAAATGCTACAAGAAATGCAATGTATCAGCTTTGATTTTTCCACAATATTTTCCAAACATAACTGTTACAAGTGATTTTTTTTTTCATGGAGTTAATGAAGTATTTTATAATTATACACCCTTCATAAAATAACACTGTTTGGGGCAAAGAATTTTCAGAGCTAGAATCCCTCTGTAGATGGTACAGACCTACTGAGCAATGAGAGTGGCAGGCAGGCTGAGGATTTTCACAGAATTAGTTTGGCTAGGGAAGCAGTCAGTCAACCACTCACATGCACGAAATAGTCCAACTTCAGAATTACATACAGGTTTACATGTTCATTGCATTTAGTTCTTAGCTTCTTGTGTGGCTGCATCACCAAAATACACCAGCTATGTATTATAGCACAGAAATGTCAGTATGTGGTCACCTGCTGAGGTCATATAACACATCGCTGAAAAATCATCACTGCCCAAGTATCAAATCTTATGAACTATACTCCTCTGAGCCAAAAAGCTAAACTGTGACTTAAGAGCACAGGCTGTAGAGGTTGAGCACATCTCAGAAAATGCAGAAACAAAATAACTGAGACTGAGGCAGATTTCTGTTTGCTTCAAAACCCCACTCAAAGCAAAGACAGCTTATGAATTAGATCCCAGTGGTATGTACCAGTAAAGTTTTAATTGCCCAGCCTCTGAGGACAGGAATTTCACTGCATTTCTGAGAAACTGCTCCAGTGTTTAACCATCCTCTGAAGTCCCAGTTGTCCAGGATGTTTGTCCTCTACCAAGTTACGTAACTTTTGATTAACCAACAATGCTCAAAGATGACCCTTTTACACAAATTTTTTCTACATAACTTCTGTAGACAATTTATTACTGTGATAGACAGAGTATAGAATTATATATTTCCTTGTATTAAGGAAATATTGTATTTCCACAAATAATATTTGAATTGTATTATAATGCTTTGATCTTATCAAATTGAAAGCAAGAGATATCAGGAAACAGTTTACATTAGTAGCATAGGTCTGTGAAAATGATACACATGAAATGTGTAAGAACACAAGTAATATGGTAAGACAGGAGAAGCAAATGATAAAGTCAGGACCTGATATTGCTCACGGAGCCCAACGAAACATAGCAGTATACTGTTACAGTCCATTTATACTCTAAAATGAAGCAAAATATTTTGATGCAGTTAGTTTCAAAGAGACAGTAAAAATAGGATCATGCACTTGTGTGTTGATACCAGCTTTCTCAACAAAAAGAAAAAAAAAACCAGACATCATCTTCATCATGATTGTCATCATCATCAACCAAAACATCAGCATGATTTTGGTTTCTTGTTCATTTCCAGAATCATCTGTCATAAATGGTCAGATTTCAGCTGTGCAGTCACCTCTGATTTTCCAGTGTCAGAAATAACAAAGAGAGGGGAGAAGTATCAATATATTTTAGCAAATAACTGGTCCTTCTCCCTTGTGTCACAATAGCTAGCAAGAGACTTTAGACATTTATTGCTCAAACAAGCATAACAGGCAGATACAATGTGCAAGATCCTTCACCATACATAGCTTTTTCAGCAACTCCTGTTTAAGTAAATACAATCCTACAGGGAGCATCCTACCTTCTCTCCATTTCCCCTATGGACATTTATCATCACTGCTGCCTGACTAGAAAGCACCAGAAAAATAAAAGAACTATTTGAAGATAAAGATGAGCAGCCCGCAAAGCATCTTCTAAAAAGTGTAATGAATTATCTCTCATCAACCAGATAAGAAGCTTGATTTTTTTTTTTTTTTATACTGCATTACGGCTTGTATCGTCACTCGCACATTTGTAGAACATTACCAACTGATGAGGTAGCATCTTTAATCCATTTCACTTTCACTTCAAACAACTGTAAATTCCTATGCAAAGTAAAAAGTATTGGAGGAGGAGAAGGAAGCTCAGGTGTTTTAAATCCCTAATTACTTATATGACTGAAATATCTGCAATATAGAAGATATTGAAGTACCAATCATCAAAAAAATACTTATTTAAAAGTATATTAAGACACATTAAAATTCTTACTCCTATTAGCAGTTTGCTTGGGAGTCCTAATGACTGTATATTCATCCAGTTCTCCTAAGAAAGGACACAGGACATTAAATTAAAAGAACACTAACTCAGAAAAAAACCCTCAACCACCAAATATTTTTCTTCTGTGTTAGCAAACTGAATCAGATCATCAAGGGATCAGGAAAAAACCAGATGAGGCTAATGGGACTGCAAGCCTGTGCATCAGGCTAAAGAGCAGCCAAAAGGGAAAACAACAGAAGTGAGTCACCGGATTTGGTCTCTCATCAGAGCACCCCCAAAGCACAGTAGAAGGTAGCAAGACAAAAAGCAGAACTGAAGAAAGCTCTGAAGTAATGGAGCTATCACAATAAGCAATCACCTTGATATGAGAGGTATTATTCAAATTTTCCCACCTAATGATCATGGATTTATTTATAACTCCAGGGCAGAGGTGTAGGTCTTTCAGTGCTAGAGTGTAGTACCAGTTCTGTACACTCGAATATTTCAGGTGATACACAGGAAAAACACATGATAAGGGATCTGAAGGCCTCACGTGGGGATGTACAGAGCAATTGGTACACTATGCTGCCAAATATGTGTGGATCTTATGTAATATAAGTATAAAAAACTATATTTTTTTTAATATAAAAGCATTGAAAATGTGCTTACTGCGCATAATTGAAATTGCAAATTGCCCAGGTTCAGTTTTAAGATACAAGTCCAAGTTGCACTTTTGTGGTCAATTTGTGTTACAGCAGTTTTATCCTCTAAAGCTGGTGTTTCACCTACAGGTAGCGGATGCCACCTCTTCAGCTGAACAGTGACCATCACTGTATCCATTGTGTCAGTGTGGCTCTGTGGTTGGCTTTGTGGTAAACTTCGTGGCAGAAGGCAGAAAATGAGGTGCAACTTTTGAAAGCCATGCTACCTCATGCTCATTTAAATAAAAGTATTTGAAACTGTATCTTAAGTACCACGAAGCAATAATCCTCCAAAGATACTCCTTGGCTACCCGATGAACCTGCTTATCCATAGCTTTTCAGTTTGGTGGATCATTTCACCAGCTCTTGGATGAAATACAAGGTTAAACAAAATATGAATGTAATCAATTCATACCCATTTAGCATAGTTGCAAATATTGCACCAGGAATAAGATAACGATCAAGCTGACTCATCGGTTTTATTCTTTTAATTTTTACAGGCTCTGGGTTGCAAGTCCTCTCTAAGCAGTGGCTCTGTTTTCTTATGAAGCCAGCAGGATCAGGCCCTGCTTCTGAACAGGATTGTTACAAAAGGACATGGGAAGGGAGGACGATGTTTTCCCCAGGGAAGAGTAAAAATTATCCATGGCACTGTACCAAAGAGAAAGGCCACAGAGCTTCTCTTAACCAAGAGTTACACAGACAAAGTTCTTTTCAGCTGGTCTGGAGATTTCTACTTTGAAGTATTTTTAGTGTTTTATCACTTATCCACAAAAAAATCACTTAGAACGAAACCTAGCAATCAAAGATATGATACAGGAGTGTGAAGGGTTTTATCAAAATGTTTTCAAATAAAAAAGGAAAGAAAAAAAGGAGAAATATATTGTGTTTAATTTTAAGTTAAACATGCACAAAGCAAAACAAACAGGATTCCCAGTTTGAACTGCTTTTCCTCCCTTGTGCTCGTGTAATTTAAACAAGCTTTTATTTAAAACATGATATTTTCCAAACCCTTAAGACCTTTGCTTGAATTAGGCATTTCTGGAATTCCTGATGTAAAATTAAAATAACTGCACAGCACATACAGCAGAATAAGACCACAACCCCTGTTCTTTGGTAATTTTTATTTATAGCTTGTTTTATTACAAGTATCAATATTAAAATCTCTCTAAAAATTTTAACTAAGGATTGAAATATTACTACAGGTAAGATTACAATCCCACTGAAGTATTCTGTTGGTTTTGGGTCATGTCAAGCTATAGAACATCCCAAGGCCAATGTCCCATTTTATCATTAAACACACAAAGTGTTTCTTTGGGCCACGATTTACTAACACATTTAAGTGTGTGGCTAACTTTAGTTATGCAACTAATTCTATCGGTTTCAACAGGACTATTCACTTGCTTTATGTCAGACAGGTGCTAAAACATTTTGCTGGACTTGAGCCGAGCTCAGCTTTACAGTGAGCTCCCTCTTTAATTGACTCTCTGATCCACAATACAAGAATACTGAGCATCCTAAGGGATTCTTATAGGTATGAAGAGATCTTAGCAAAAATGTTAGAGAAAAGATAAGACTAAGAGGCTGCCTTTTCAAGTGAGAGTAATTGTATAATTTCATTAAAATATCTTGGATTAATAACTTACCACTGGCCTTAAATTTTATTATCCTGGCTTTGGTGGGAGTGTGACACAATTTAGCTCTGTGTAAACACAGAGCTGCCTGCCCCCCCCCCCCCCTTTTCTTTTTCTCTTAATTCATTTAATATGTCCTCCCTTTGGTTTCATTGTGGAGCAAATTTTGAGCAAGTATAAATCCTGGGAGTTTTACTACCTGATTAAAAACATGTTCCTGTTCCATACATTTATAGGAAACTCATGTCTCAAAGGGTTAATTAACAGTCTTTACACATTCTTGTATTTAGCTCAGGGTACAAAGCCAAAAACATAAATAACCGTCTTAGACGGAAACAGGAAGTGCAGATGGTTTTCCAATTTGGTTCTTAGTGCATTTTACACCAGTCAGAAATACATACTGCATAAAACTGAAACAATGACTCAGTAACCATACTTAATGTACAGTTATATTTTAGATGTTTTTCCCATTTTGCAACTTCTTATCTTTTAGGCTTATAAAACAATAATTGTAAGCTTGCTGCAGTCAGATGTCTGTAAGCAAGAAGCTTTGAGACAGAACTGAAACAAAGATCTTGTAACTGACAGAGACAAATAATAAGCATGAAACTACACTGTTGTGTACATGACAGATAATCATCTAACAAAACCAAAATTAAACACTAGGGTGACAACAGAAACTAGCACACTGATTTACCAGCTCTCCATTTACAAAGCAAATACCCTATAAAATAGCTCTAATTTGTCATTAACTTTCAATGAAGCAGAATTATTAACTGAGAAAACTAGCTTAAAAGAAAAGTGAGAGAGGATCTTTCTTAGAAGCAAAGGCTTAAAAAAATCCATTGCAAAGGCATAAAAGGGAACATTAGGCAACGCAAATCCTGCTAGTCCCCCCTCACCAGCTCTCACATAAATATTCTATTGAATCCAAATGGCAAAGTGACCTGGTTAAAGCTGACATTAATTGAGACAACTGAATGAGATCATTGACCAAGGGTCTGCTAATTGGGTAAAATTGTTTGCAGGTTGGAACTCACATGCAATGTGCTATGGGACAGGGGAAGTGAAGGAAGCATAAGGTGAATACAGAAGCTAGCATGCGATGAGTACAGAAGACAGCCAGACCATCTCATTCCCTGTTGTTACTAGTTATTCTGTTTCAAAAATGAAATGGCCTTGGACGTGTCGTGACATTTACGTCTCACTCCAATGTCTCTTAATGGGACTTAAACTTTAACTAACCTCTAAAGGTGCAATGAAATTGAGTTAACGTTTAACAGGCATTTTGTAAGAGATCCATATAGTATAAATTAACAGATTTGTGAAATATCAATTACACGTTTTCTTGGGGTAGGATTGCAATGGCCTGAGACATAAAATATAGGTATTCCTACAAACCACTTTCAGCTAAACTAATACTCTTTGGAAATGCAGTTCCAGCTAAGCTGCCTGTTTTCTCATGTCAGAGCGTCAGCCTCAAAAGAAATCAGTAATGGAGTAATGGTTTTAAATTAAGGGAGGGTAGATTTAGTCAGGATATAATAAAGATAGTTTTTACAGTGAGGGTGGTGGAATACTGGAACAGGTTGCCCAGGGAGGTAGTCAGGGCCTCATCCCTGAAAATATTCAAGACCAGGTTGGATGAGGCTCTGAGCAACCTGGTCTAGCTGAAGATGTACCTGCTTCTGCAGGGGGTATGGATGAGAAGACATGTAAAGCTGCCTTCCAACCCAAAGCATTCTATGATTCTACAATTCTATGATAAAAGAGGGCTCCAGTCTATGGTTTCAGAGCAGAGAGAAACAACTCTCTGAAGCCTTGACTTAAAATTTAAGACCTAGATATCTTTTATGGGCCGATTATAAGCTGCAGTGCTCCTGCTAAGGGCTCCTTGCTCAGTATGCTAACGGTTTTGGAAGCACCCATCTAATCTATCTGCAGCCTTTAACTCCTTTATTAAAGAAGCAACTTTGATATTTTGGTGTCCAGTATCTAAAATCCAGGATCTGTAGGTACCCGATTCCTTACTTCAGGTCCTCTTAGGATCATGTTTTTCTGTTTGTAGACACTCTTCTGCTTCTAAATCACTTAGACATCATCAAATGTTTTGTCTAGCTGGAAAACATGGCAAATCATCTGGAATTTTACACTTAAGAGAAGGAAATGATAAAGCTACTACCTCAAAACAGGGAACATGATAGTCAGGTTTTCAAGCATCTCCAATTTTGCTGTAAGAGGTTATGAAAATTTGCTAAGATTTCAGATCACTGAGTAGCATCTTGCAAATGAGCTCACCTAAAGAAGCTTAGACTTGCCAAACAGGGCGCAATTTGTGCCAGGGACTGTATGTTCCAGAGCTAAAGACACACCTGTCAACAAGAGGCATGATTCTCCCTTTATGCAGAATACTAGTCTCTTCTTCATGCTTTATCCAGAAAATGACAGAAGTGTGGCAGTGTGCCCCAGGTGGAGCTGGCAGTATTTGTTGACAAAGAACCTTTTCCTACTTCTTCCAAGAACAGGAAACCACTCTGTCAGCATGGAGAGCGTAACATCAGTGTCCTGGATGTCAGGACACTGTCCAGGCCCCAGTTTCATTGTGAAAGATGGAGAAAGTGGCCTGGATGAATAAGGTGTTTGGAACCCGTGGCTATGACTGGCACCGTCTCTGCCTTGTGTGTGTGCTAGAGGACTACCCGATATCGTCATTCTTGTTCCTCCTCCCGCTTCTGGGTTAGGATTAGAGCTGTCCCAGAGCTCAATTCCCTGCCATCCTTGAGATGGCAAAGTTGCAGGAAATAGTACTGCAGTGTTGTAGCAACAATGCAGCAAATCATACAAGAACCTGTAGGAGAAGGGGGATTTCATTTTAAAACAAAACTGGTTTCAGTCACATCCTCATATCCCACATCCGCTCAGAAATGCTAAGGCTTGTTGACGAGTGGTCTGCCCAGCATGCAGGTGCCCAGACACTCATAATCAGGTGTCCTGTCCAGGCTTCTCTGAGTGACACAGAGGACCTGTCAACTATCAACTCCTCCTCATGTCTCCTCTTCTTCCTCAGCTGGCAAACCTGTACTAGTTCTGGATGTGCCTTTTTGCACCCTTAAGGGGATGACAGTGATTAATCCCCTCATCCTGTTCCACCTCTGTGAGTCATCAAGATTTACTCACCCTACTTTTTCTCCCAATCTGGGTGACTTGAAAAGCTGCACACACATGCGCTAGGGGTCTGATGACCTACTAATCCAGCTGCCATCAGCACATACCATTCTCGTAATCCTTATCCAACTATTTAATCGTTCTGGTGTTTCTGCAACTGGATTTATTCATTTACTCTCCTAAGATACTAATTTTAACACTTCTGCTATGAAACTCCACACCTCCATGTGGATGTTTTTCTGTTGTGGCCTTTGTGTAACCAAGTTGCCTGGGTCAACAGAACATCTTTTTGGTTATATAAAAGAGAAGGGGACGGGACCTTTCCTGATATTCTGGGAAGTAAAGTATACCCACAAATAATACAACCCTAGAATTTATATCAGCAGATGATGCTGAACATATGGGAAAAGAAAAATAAATTTGATTCACTGGATGGAACAACACTCCATAGCCAGGACAAGCAAATATAGCCAGAAGACATCAGAGTTGAAGAGTATGGGAAGGAAAACAGCAAGGAGCAGAAATTATCTCTAATTCAGGTTAGTCCCTGAAGAAGACACAAGAAAAAAGGAAGTGACACCAGGTGAAGAACAAAGAGTGGATGAAGGAAAGTCCCTTTTAAGCAGAAATATCTGTAAACACTCTAGAGGGAAGTTGAACTTCTCAGTAAGGAGAGTTCAAGTTTGAGATAGAAAAAGACTAGGAAACAATGTTTGTGGCAAAAAGAATACAAATTAATGCATATTTTGCATACGACATTACATTTTTTGTTACGACATACAATTGGATTGGGGCAGAATACCACAATAGAAGAGACAGAACCTCCAGTCCAGCGCTCAGCCAAAAGGGTTTCCAGAACAAGGACTGCTGGAGGCACTTACCTAGTCAGCCACTCATTATTCTATGTATAGTCACAAAACTGTTATTCACATTCTTGTCTGGCAGTAAATACCTTATTGCTCCATGTGGGAGCTATATGCGCACCTGAAATTTAAACAAGTGCTTCTCTGAATAGTTACAGCCTTCAGCACAAGTTACAGTTCTGTGCAACATCCAGATTTTATCTGGGTCCAAAAGCAGCTGTAAGATATATAGAAATGGAAAGCACACTGTGGGTCAAGGGTGATAGTTGGTAAGAAAAAGAAAAAAAGAAAAACAACAAAGAAAGGTGAAGTATGTCCAGAAAATATGAATGTAAGATAATACAGCACAAAGGTAAGGAACAAAGACTTTAAAGAGAGAGAGAATAAGGAGTTCCATCCCTTACCCTTCTCAAACTTACCCTGTATTCCAACTCTATAATGGCACCTCTCAAGTGTCTTGCTCAGTTTTCCCTTATTGCTCTCCCTACTCCCCAACCACAACTCGACCCAAATAATTGCTTTCTCTTCCCCTCAACCAGTTTGTTTTTTCGAGACTTCAGGATTTCCCAGCCCGTTTAGCTCTCCTGAACTTTCCAACAAAATTATAGGAATATTTATCCAGGATAATAGAGACATTTCAGTTCTAAATGCTTAATTTCAGGGTTCACTGTTGCTACCCACTAAACCTTATGTATTTCATGCTCTAATAACTGAACTACGAAAATTACAGCTAATTTTGAAGCACTGCTGGGGACAGGAGGGAGGAGGAAAAGAACCCTGGAATTACAAAATTACTAGCACAGTCTAGTTAGAAAACTGATTATTTTCCATATCTTGTTTTCTACAAAGATCACATGTGAACACACTGATTTTCTTTAGGTGTTCACACTGGTTTGCTGTCCTTGTTCAGCCTGGGTCGTCATCTCTTTTAATCCCCGTTATTTCCCCCCGTTATTTCCTAGCTTGCTAAAAGAGCTGTTTCTAGGAACATTTGACAGACTGAGCAATGGTAGAGAGAAATCTCAAACTGTTGTGTCACAAGAGTAAAACAAACCTGTTTTCTGCAACGTATTAACCATTTACTTTCCAGTCTAGGGCACGAATCCAAAAGACAGAGAATTCTGACCCTGGTCTGGCTCCCTCCTCAACTGTACTGAAGACACTTTGTGCCTGACAGACAGAGGAAAACTTTTATGCAAATTCATTTTTTTTAAATCATCTAGACGGAAGAATAAATTCCAAGTTAAAAGAGGATATCCATGCTGTTACATATATAACTGATAAAACAACTGAGAGAAGAAACTATACACTGCTAAAAATGCAAATCCCTTGAGTAATTTAAACCCTTTAAATATTCCTTCCTTGTTTATAAAGAAAATTGTTAGTAATCTCTTCTAAGAAGTGACTTTTTTGTACCTAGAAGTCATAGATGAAATCCTGCTTGCATCTGTCTACCAGTACTTCTATTTCAAGGCAGACCTGCCTGAATAATGTAATAAGTTATTCCTAGAATGATGGGAAATGATCTCATAGTACAGGACGCTGTGCCACAACTTGTCTTTACTTCAAGAATGTTTAACTAACCCCACAAATTAAATTTTGTTGTGAGCGGGAATGCTTTAATTCTGTCTTTTACTTGCTGCAGATGAAATTACTTTCACCTTCTAAAAGTTCAGATAACTTCCTTTCTTGAAGAAACACAACCTGCAAGTAAGTTGTAGCTCTTCTGAATCAGCAGCTCCAGTTCATGTAATGGAACAGCATCCACAGTCTCTGTCCCTCTTGAGCAAATGAGCAAGGGCCAGATAATCTGAGGCTGGTCCAAAGACCAATGAAATAAAAGGAAAACCACCTTTCCATTTTAATTCTACTCAAATCCAGTCCTCAACCACCGAGTCCAACTCAAGTCAAACCCAGCTTATGCTCTCCACTCTGCCTAACTAAATACTGTCTCAGGTCCAGGTAACGCAAGCCTGAAGTGATGGAGGAAGTACTGAGCTATTCCCCACAAACATTGCAAAACACAGTGTTTATGCATAGCTTTCTGTTGGCCTCTATCCCCTGGCAAATTTCACCTCTGTATTTATACATGACTATAAAAACCTGAAGTCAACACTGCCGTAAGGAAACAATTTTTTGTTTTCTCAAATATCTGTATCTTTTAAGATTTTTGAACAGGGTTGAAAAGTGAATAAGTAACATCTGTAGAGTGATGGAAATACCACTTAAGTAAGCTTTTGGTCCAGAGTCTTGGAACTAGGCCCAAAAGAAAATAAGATTTTGTATCTTAATTCTAAAACAAAATAAATGGAAAAATTAAGTTCAAAATGGATTGTGTTTTACTTCTTGGCTTGCCAATGGAAAAACAAACAAAAACCAGCTAGTCCATTCAAGCACACGTTATGTACTCATTCTGAGTAGTGTGTGTGTGCCAAGAACATTTTCTACTATACAATTCTCTTACTATCTATAACTGTATATTTCATTTTGCCTAGAAATAACCTCACAGCATCACAAGGTAGAAAAACAATGGCCAAGAAAATTAACTACCCACAAATCAACATTGCTGCATGGGCTTGCAAGCCAGCACTTCAGATGATTGGGAAATCCAAGTCTATTTTTAATGTCATATTTGTCCCCCAACCATTGCTTCATCAGCATGATAAACATTATAATTTGTGGCTCAAAAAAAAAAAAAATGAAACCTACCCAGGCAAACCATACTTATGCAACTCTATAAGCATCTTTAGTGGAAAATGTGTATCCAGAAATTTAAACAAAACAGTAATAAGTGAACAAATAAGTTGCCTTCAGCATTCTCATTTATGCTATGCTGTGATATTATCTTTTGGTATTTAGTGCAACTAGAGGACACAGGAATCAAAGCTCTTTAGTTAGTTTGTAAACTCCCACTCATTGCTGTAAGCAAATTTGTTGTCTCCCCTAGTTATTTATTTTTTCTATAACAAAAAAACACTGTGTGAGTTGTTGAAGAGGCAATCTGTACTATTTCACTACTAGTATGTGTAGTGTTTACTCCAGGCTTTCCTAGTCAAGAATAAACAGGCAACATTGAGAAACAAATCTGAAACACTGTTGGTCCAAGTATATTTACTTCATCAGCTTAAATAACCATCAAAAATAAACCTGGTGCCTGAAGCAGCCGTAACAAGGAAATGGAGCTGATGAACGGATGCAGTACATAGTAGAAATGGCTACATATAAACATGGTCTAAGTGTTGCCCGAGTGATGAAATTGCAGAAAATAGGTAGAAAACTAAAATATTTACCTGCTTGCTGTCACCCACAATCAGCCTGTTGTCAACTGTAATCTGGTTTTGTAGGATATTTGGATTTTTCACACAGACATTAGTGTCTGTTATCTATAGGACTTAGTTTCCTACTGGATCAAGCCTATGCTGCACTATAAGCAGGTTTCATTTCCCTAGTTTAGCTTTCTAGTAGAGAAGAATTTGACAACGCTATGTTTTGAATTTTTTCTCCTTGAACAGTAGAATAGATCTTTAGGGAACCTCCTCAGCCAGAGAGTTCAACAAAGACACTGACACTGCCTCTGTACCTCTTCTCACTTCTTCTATTTAGAGCTCACAGAAAAGAGTGAAAAAAAAAAAAATGTTCCTTCTCCCTGTTTCAACTCTCCTAAAATAAACTGTATCATCTTAAACTCACAACAGAGGAGCATTTCTTCAAAGTCTGAAAGCTTTTTTTTCAAGCTAAGAAAAGTTTATGAAACAATATGGAGCAGTTTCATGCAGTTACTCCCAAGGCAACATTGTAATATGTATTTGTTTCTTGCATGACAGTACACAGAGATCCAAACACTGGAAGAAATGCAGAAGCACACATTTCCCCATCTTTCTGGTATATATCTGTTGGCACCTCCCCCAAAGCAGTGGAAAACACCCTATGTCTAGTATCACTCATTCCCAAACTAGGATGTTAAACATACAAAGAAGAAAAGGAACAGAGAAAGTCACAAAAAAGAGCCCTCTGCTCTGCGGCATATCTGAAAGAGTACTACACCTCATCTTAGATGGGTAAAACTATGCCCAGGTAACTCCTTGCTATTACCACTTCTCACCAAAAAGAAAAAAAAAAAAAAAAAAAAGAATGGCTGTGCAGTAGGCTATGGAGCTGCAGCACATAGATCTGTGTGAACAAAGGACCGATCCTGCAAGTTTCTTATGTGAAAACAATTTCCTGAGGAGAAAAAGTTGCAAGATGATAACTAAAATCCAGAGCCCCTGACACCTTCGGCATTTAGCATAGAACCAAATAATTCAGTAACAGTATTCTGTTTATTTAACTTCAGCAGACAACCCCTTATTTGTCAACTCGTCATACGATCCTGTAGAAGAGAATAATGCTGCTAGTTTATGAGGAAAATTTGGGTGGCAATTTGAAGATCTCCATCCTTTCTGAGAGGGACCAATCCCTGGCTGGAGGCCCAGCAGGATATTATGCATGGCTGTGGCTGTGCCTGGTTGTTTCAGAGTCACCAGTGCATGGGGACAAGTGGGTTTCTGCTGTGAGATCTGTTAAATTTGTTACCCCCTTCCCATGGACAGGTGTCTCTTTTATTTCTTTTTTCCTTGGCTTTATTTCTTCCTTCTTGCTCCCTCGGCAGCAGCATATGACAATGGAAAAGAACCAAGAATGAAACATTATCTTTCAATGCAGGGCAAGAAACTTTGCTGGTATGACAAAAACAGCACTTCCTGTAGAGGCAGTCTGTTTCTCACCCTCTGCTTCACTGAGAGGACCTTTTCCCTTGATCTCTCCCTGCTCCCATTCCCTCTTGACTAGTTGCCCAACATTGTTTTAAAAGTTAAAGAAATAGTGCTGGTATCTTCACAGGAAAAGGTCAGCAGTATTTCTAAATGAAGCTCTTTTTTAATTCAGCTCCTGATGAGAAAAAATAGTTATTTTTCAAAGCCACTAGTGCCAAATTTTCCTTAAAAAGGACAAATGTTCTTCTAGGTCAAATTTACATTCCTCAGTAAGTACAAACTCACATCTAAAATACTATATTTCTTATAAACCTGAGGTGAAATTGGTCTGTGCTAAGTTTTTTCATGACACTGAGACATAAGAATAATACAAAAAAAAAAAGACCTAACTGCTATTCTCCCAGTACATGTGTGACATCTAAAAAGTGTTAAAGTTGCTAAGTCAAACACCCAGGAAGTCAGGAATGACAATACACTTGACCTTACTTTGGTTGCCCTGTGAATATATAAAGCGATGATTACAGATTCAGAGTAGGGTTTTGTCTCGTTTTGGGTTTGAATTTTTTTCTTATAACGGGTCCTTTAATTTTGTGAATACAAGTGAGAAGTACTTACAAAAGTCAATATTCAGCTGGCTGATTTGACTTATTATACAGTGTGATCATGACCTTTACATGCTACATTTTATTCAAAGGCTGTTCTTGAGACAGCTTTATTAATTTCATCAAGACTTTTTGTGACATGTTCAATACAATGGTATCCGAGTGTTTCATATACATTATCTTCAGAGTATAGTTTCCATTTTGCAGCTGAAATAATGGTAGTAATTTCATTTTCTTAGTCACGACAGCTGGGAATTAAGTTTTCATGATATTTAGGTGCCCAAAGTACAGGTCCTATTGCCCTCTGCTGCACCACTAAACACAGGATCCAGAAACAAGAAACACGAATTTCTCTGTCATGTTTTATAGAGCTTGGAATTAGTGACTTGCTTAGTGTCATCTCACAGGGATTCCAGGAGAGAAATGAGCAGAGGCCATCTTTTAGTAGTTCTCTGCCTCACTTGATGCAATTGATGACATAACCATAGAATCCACATCCAAAAGCCTTCTTGATTTCACAGCTCTGGAGCATCATGAGAGCAGACATATCTTATGTGCTGAAAAATGCAGGGAATTTGTGATTTAAAAACAAACTATAGTTAAAATGCAGATGCATGACCCAAACTGAAATTGTACATCAAGTCTCAAACTCCACTTTCATATTTAATTGCCTCAAATTGCTCGCCTAACAAATTTTAATAATATTCCTCTAATAGGGATTTGCACATATACTGCACATACATAATACTTTTAGTGGGAAGTCTTCCTGAATGTCTCTAGTACACTACCTTTTTAACCAAGCAAATGGGAAGGTTGACACTGGAGTAAACTGCAGCATGGAATAAAAAGGAGAGAGGCAAAATGTATCTCTGCTAAGCCAAATGCTGGGTTTTTTTGACATGAGTAAGCAGGAACTGCCCTTCACAGTTCATTGCCTAGCCTAACTTTGTGTCCATCACAAGGAAATATACTCACTCTATTAAGTGAACACTGCATTCATACACTCCTTTCAGCTTAAAGAGTTCTCAGTACTACACAAATATGAATTATACTTAGATTTCTATGTTTTCGTTACTACTGTAGTTATTTAAAGATGGATAAAGTCCGGTAGACTCTATGGATGTTCCATTACAGTAGTATAAATCTGACTATCTTGGACTCCAAGCACAGTTAAGAAAAATTCTTGAAAATCCTTCCTGGAATGAAAAAAAAACGGGGGGGGGGCAAGTAATTCAAAGTCGAAGATAAGGTTTTAAGGGATTTTTCCAAGGTCTGCAGTATTTAGGTGGCATTGGATCTCTTGGGATAGCACAGGAAGATTTCTGCCTTGGTGAGAATAAATATCTCTCAGAGCTCCTTCATGCGGAATATACAACTCAGTGTGCCTGGAGGAATTGGAAGCTGCATGCAGCTGCAGCCTGTTCCTGCAGAAGGATCCAGGAAGCCTCGTGTAGTGTCTGTTCCTCAGTGAAGGCATGAGCATAACTGCAGGAAGTTTCTTATTGTGCACAGTAACAGACATGAACTCATACCAGACTCTCAGATCCAAAATCTTGCTGAACTGCTTAACATCCAAGCCCAGATCCAGAATGGAATGCTAAGATTTCTCTCCTGTTTGTAATTAGCTTAACAATTCTATCTGTCCTCTTAACGGAAACACCTCTGCAATTCAATTGTTTTTAAGGTTGAAGAGCAGAACTTGAATCTGTGGTTTTAGGCATCTCTGCAAAAACCTGTATACCTGAAATTTCTTATGAGGATATGTTAGCTAGTTGTCTTACTGACAGCAGAAACTAACAATATACTAATACTAATCCTCACTAACCAGGACTTCAAGAAAAGTCCATTTTCCCCAATTAGCTAAAAGAAATTTTAAAGGCTCTGGTTCAGGTAAGAATGGTTTAATATGAATTTATTTAGTTTGATAGAATGGAAATAAACAGAATGGAAATTCTTCAAACCTGACGAATTCTCTTTCAGCCTAGGCTGTTGCCCCTATAGTAGTCATTGCTGGCATACTCGAACCATGCTGGTGATTGACCAATTTGTGCAGTGGTCCAGCACTTTTGTAACCATTCTCTGTAAGAAAAACCCAAGCATTTTCCAGACAGGAGGAAAAAAGATAAATGTCTAGTTGTTAAAGCATAATCCCAAAGCAGCATTGTGAAAGAGTTAAAAACAGGAGGTGAAATTTATTTTCTTCCCATGACTTGACTAGCCCATGGCTTAGTCATGTGAACAGTACTTTCCTATCCAAAACAGCAAGCCATTAGGAGTAAGCTTTTTACTATTCTGAAAGTTAAAACTCCTTGTTGATGTTGTAATATTGCACCTGTCCAACTGTTGGGCTCTTTCTTCACCAGAGTACAGTGCTAAATATCAAAGACCAAAAAGAATCTGCTTCTGAATCAAGATCTTTAATATCAGTAGGAACCTCTAAGCAGCTGGGAAAAGACAAGATGGTTTGTTAGGGTGCATGCTGAGTGTCACATTGAACTCCAGCTACAAATGTACCCCTCGATCTGAAGACAGCTGCAGACAAAATGGGACAGACTCGGTAGGTTAGATATGACCCCACCAGACAGCCTCTGAGATCCTTACTTATTCTTAGAACCAAACTGGGACCAAATGTTCTTAAGCTCTTGGAATTTCTGAAGAAGTGTTTTTTCAATTTCACTATCCAGCTAGGATGGGAAACAGAAGTGCTGAAAGCTACAGGAAAAATGCCGCTCCAGTCCAGTTTTATGGTCTCAGAAAGTCTGGAGAGCTTTTATAAAATTTGGATCAGTGACTGCAGCTTTTTGAACTAAATCTCTGAACTTCTGAAGTCTGGCCAGGATTCAGATAATTTGTTGACTTTCTCTGTAAGACAGTTAAAACACTGAATGTACATGTCTGCACAGTTATGACCCGACAGCGTGCAAACACGCAGAGACCACTCCTTTCTCACCCAGAGAAGATAATGCTATTGTCATTGGAATCACTTTCCCGTTCCTCAAGGAACAGCCAACACAGCATTGTATTTGAGCAGTTAAAGCTATATATATTTATTTCCCCTATCACTCCTTGCCAAATGGAAGTGAGAGCAATCTACCACACAGGGGCTTTTGAATCACTGAGCTCTGTGATATCTACTGAAATAGCAAAGGCTGGTAAAGACTCCTGCTGGTCTGCTTGCATCAACAAGCCCTCAAAGCCTGGAACAACTCGTCCTGGACACACTTTGTCCTGTTGCTCTGTCACAGGGACATGAACACTTGATTTGAGAGGCCAAGCTCAGTGCTGTCCCCTCAGTGAGGCATGACCAACAATACACAACCATTGAATCACTACCACACAATCCCCAGTTTCAGACTTGAGAAACACACTGTGAGTTTGAAAAATGAAACAAATAAGCAGCCTAAAACTGGTACAAACTTGTAGCAAATATTTGCACATCAATGTTTATAAAGTGCTCTACCAAGTGTTTGCCTTTTCTACACACAGATCGATGAAACAGAAACCATAAAAAAGAGGACTCAAGTAGAAACAGTTATCTGCCAAAGAGACCAAAGTGGGTAAAAGTCAGTGCATATCTTTTCTTCTACTAAATCATCAAGAAACAGCCTGAATAATACTCAACAATTGTACAATTATATTTTCTACAGTATTCTATTATTTTAATAAAGAGGTCTTTGTGCATAGAGTTTAATTACCAGCTCAGGACAAAATTAGCTATGCTGACTTAATTGATGCTATTTACTTTTGCAGTCCATTGGCAGCCAGCCATTTTCTGTGAATACCAGCTCTCCAATTCATCATGATGTTCCTTCAGCTTGCCAGAGTTTTCTGCAATGGCAGCTGTTATCTGGTAACAACTATCATGCATTTCAGCCAAAAAGCAATCTCTCTCTAAATTTAATAAAAGACTCTTTTATCACTCAAAGCATGTCCCTAGGCATGATCTTCTGAAACCTCTTTTTGCTTTCGTTGACGTGATCAGATTTTAGTGCAAGTCAGTCTTCTTGTTCTCTTTAGTGATACAACGTATCACACAAGAGCTATTAAATAAAAAAAAAAACCAACAAAAAAAAACCAAAAAAGCCCCTAACAAACCCCCAAACCCTTGATAATTTCTCAGGTAGTAGTTATGAAAAATGGCATGCATTTCTAATTAACCCATTTTACAATCGTTCAGCAGTTTCCTGGGGAAAAAAATCAGCAGATTGAAGTGTAGAAGATGAGTGAAAAGAAGTGTATGGAAAGCTTTTCTGAATCCAAAAATTTCTGAGGGCTGCGCTTGTTCCTCTCAGAACCCTGCTGCAGGAATGAATGCTGCTGTAGTTTTCTACAGGAAATCCTCAAACCCACTCATTGTGATGGCATGTTATGATGATTCAAGAAAACAGCATTTGCAGAACTGAAAACCAGAGAACAGTACATAGTACTTTGCCTTTGAAGAAATCAGCTGTATGTGGGACCACTTTTGACTCACCTTCAGCTTTCTGTGCCTGATGTCTGTTCTTGTCTGCCTGGCTGAAATAATATTTTATTATTGTGGTTGCTATTATTTCATTGCTTAATGTATAACAGATGGGATCTTGTTCATTCTACTTCCTGTCACAGCATATACAAAGGTAAATGTCTCTTTGCAGCTCACATACGCAGAGCTGGAAGCATCACTTTCTGGCTGTCTAGTGGGACAGAAAGAAAAGGTTTACTTATATGTGCTTTGATGCACGTATATGTATGCAAACATATATATGTATATTGACATTAAAAAATGCAAGCTGAGCAACAAATTGATCTCAGAAAGAAATTTAAGAGTAAGTACGTATTTTGCAAATGCATGTGCTGATTCAGAAGCATTACTTTAGTGATATGTTTTCACCATATGTGTCCTGATCCTATTGGGAGTTATGCAGCTCAGAGTTTGGGCCTAATGGAATGAGGGTGGAATAAAGTTGAAGTCAATGACATTCTCTTTCCATTAACTGGAAAAACTTGCTAGGAGGAAAAACAAGATGATGCAAGCTCCATATCCTTTGTTAAATGTGTTGCATAGAAACACATTGTATGTCAGGCCCCAGGAAAATGACTTGCTGTAACAGTTACATCTAGGATTCTCTTTGCAAAAGATGCCCAGTCTAGTCCACTGGATTTGGCTAAGCATTGGTATTTAAAATACACTCAATTCAATTAAATTACTACTGGAAGAGAACATGAAACTTCTGCTTAATAGGAAAAACATTAATGAACACATACTTAGGCCTCCATTGGCTTTTATATTCTTCTCAAACTTTTCTGTTAGATTACACACACATGCTTCTGTGTTGGCTGTACGTTGGTGAGTATATACACACATATGCTTGCACACACATGTATTCTTAAATCTATCATAATTGACAGAAGTTCATGATCTGTTTAGTGTTGCATAGAGATTGTTTAATGCTGCTGTTCCAATACACCAATAAAACCAAACTGATATGAGAGAAAACCTACAAAAATCTGTTTTCTGAATATAACCAAAGTGCTCCTCAGAGTGCTTACATCACCTCTCTGATGGAAAGCCAGCTGAGACAGGAAGTACGATAAAATCTGTACTGTATACACTATTCCTCTGTGTAGTCTGAACTCTGATTTAGGCCTTGCAGTGAAACTAGTGAAATACTGAGACACAGTTTACAAGGCATAGATTGTAACAGTAGGTGCAAAGAGAGGCACCTGTGTTATTAAACACCACTAACCCTTGGGAAGGAATTTGCAAAGCCACTGTACTGTTTCTGCTTACCTGCAAGTGCTCACATTCATAACAGACTTTATTCCCATGTTTGTTAAATTACAGTTTCTCTTGTTTCCCCCCAGGTATTGCAGACTCACTAAACATCTTTGGCAATGGAGTATCCCAACAAAACTGCTATGGGTTCATGTGTTTCCCACTAATTAGTGCAAGGGCTGGATCCAGAGAAAGTCAGTGATTTTCCGATGAAATGAAGTTATCTTGGAAATGATCACTTGTGGAACCTACTATGCTCTACTTAAAGCTAACAAGGTGTTTGCCAGATCTGGCATATGGCCCTGGGGTCAGAAGTGGAAAATATCATGGCAGAAATACAGAGAAAGTGATTAGGGATGGAGAAGGAAAAAAACAGAAGGACACATCTCCGCTCTCATAGGATCTCATGGCATCTGGCCCAGGACATACTCCACCTTTCCCTGTTCTTTACAGGGAAAGCTGTTATTCCTCCTGCTAGTCCTGAGTGCCAGGGATAGCATTTGAGATCCCCAGCTCTAAGGGTTACGCTTCCTATACGTCTGCAATGGAACTTGAAGCCTGAGAGCCTGAGCTTTAATCTCTACACATCTCTACTCATCACTCCAACATCTGTTTGCCTGGAAAGTGGAACTGGAGAAGATTAAGTCTCCAGGCAGTCAAATGTAATGATGAATGTGGCATAAAAATACGGATCAACTGAAATAAAGAGGGACTCAACTGGTACTCTAAGAAGCAGCACAATACATTTTACATCTGTTTTAAATACAGTAAAATCCATTGTTGAAGAAGCTTATTCATCATTTGGGCCTACTCATTAAGCTAAGAAAACCATACATCTCACTCTGCTTCAGGTACCGAATGATAGATTCAGTTGTTGTGTAGTCTATTATAAAGTCAATGTCAAATACATTTATGAATGCGGTAGAACTTCTCTAGTCTTTCCAAAACATTAATATTTCCAAAATACCTCAGAGAAAATGAAGCATTTCACCTCAGAGAAAACAGGTGTGTTAAACAAGATCCCTAAAAAGAAGGCCCTAAAAGGAAGGCAGAAAGCAGAGTGTTTAATGTCTATTTTCCTACTGTTACACAATTTTCACGTTAACACAGCTTGATCTGCCTGTCACTGTCAGCCTCACTACTAAATTTCACCCAAAAGTTTCTCATGATCAAGATTTGTCAGTGGATAATTTAATTCTGGATTCAGATACAATCTCAAAATATAAGGATCATTTTTACATATTTCTCGTGTCTCTCCAGAGAAGCTCCCATCAGCCTATGAGCCACATTTGTGTCTACAATAATATGTTTCAACAGAAACTGCTACTCATCTGTTTTTTGCAATCAATTCTGAACATTTGCAACCAAATACATCCATTACATTGCAGAAACCTAGTTCAGAATCATTATCATGTGTTCTGTTCTATAACCTTGAGTGAGATGGGAATTTAGAGATCTACCAGATGTTTGCTATCTCAGCTGGAGATGCAGAGAGTTCTTCTCTATGCAGAGAAGTGAAATAGAGATTGGTGGAATCTCAAGCACTTGGCAATGTGTTTTGTTCTGTATGACACAATACTAACTGAGATAAACAGATGCACTCCAATACTACTACTTGCCAGGTCAACTTCCAAAGACTAGTGTGAGAGAATATCCCAGTCAGCAAAATGTTTCAAGATAATATGTACCCTTGAGCACAGGTTTAGTTTCCACTCATTTCAACACCACTTAAGAAGAGGTTTTTCTAGTTGACAGCTGACATAAAAAAGTGGTTAAGTACCTTTCTGATTCAGGGCCAAACCTGGACTAAACAAATAACAATTAAAAAAATCCCATACAATTTATAACATACTTTTATTCCACTCATGACTTGTTTAGTTATATAGAAATATTGTCCAAATACTCACACTGAAGACTGGATGCTTATTCTAACACAGGTCAAAATGTCCTGGTTTTTTTTTTTTTTAAATAATATTTTTTTGATACTCTGCAAGTTTCCAAGGCTTATGTTACTGTGGAGGAGGTACAACGCCTGGGAAATTTTTGTTATATTTTCTTTTAATGAGTCCTGTAAGCAATTGTTTCACAATACACTCTGAAAGGCCAGAACAATTAAATGACTACAGATGTGTTAAACGATGCAGGAAAACCATGAGACACTTCCAAATGAGTAGGCGGAGGGTGTGAGAAGACCATATCCTGTAATATATGAATCTCAGATTCTCTGGCATGCAGCTTAGTTTTTGGAAATGTCCTGGTAAGCCTGGAACAATCTAATGTTCTTCAAAGTATTTAAAAGCAACAGCATAGAAGTGCTGTTGAGAACAGTCTTTTTATGCTGTGATGATTTTGAATTAGCCTGGGAACACTATACTAAAGAATATGCAAGAGCTAAAAGGATCAAGTTATTACTGTATTCACAAGCTGTAGGTGAGAAACAATTTCATAAAGATAATAGAGTTCATGAGTGCAAGAGCCATAGAGAAAACAGTGCTGGTTTCCTTCGTCTACTTTTGCTGACTCTCACATTGGAGCTTGGCCATACACACAGCTTGAAACAATAACAGGATTGCTCTAAGTCATGCCATCTTCAAATGGGCCTCTGTGGAGGCTCACAGGAGCCACATCTGTCACTTTGCCTTCTCAGTCTCCTAGTGAGTGATTATGTAATGACCGGTTCCACTCCTTGTCTCTCCCATTTTTATCTGAAGGAAAGCAGGTTTTGTAGCCGTGACTATGTGGCCCAATCAAAGTTCTAACTTGAACAGAGCCACCTTTCCACTGATGGGAGGACAAAAAGCAGGGCTCTCGTAGCAGTGAAAATTAGATGTAAGTTCCTTCACACAATGAGGCCCCTCACAAAACTGTGCCTACACTACCTGACTGCTCACACAAACTCTGTTGGAAGTGGTAATGACTCCATGTGTGAGCAGAAGAAGAAAACAGGTGGGTGGGCAAGGAGATGACAGTGCACCCTGCAGGAAGCATCAGATTTCAAATCACGGAGCTTTTCAACAAACACATCTCTCTGCCTGATGCTATTTTTTGCCTTGTATATAAAAAAGATGATTCAAGACTGCAAAATCCCAAACATGGCTTACTCTTCACTACTGCTGTATGGGTTTTTCCCAAAAGAAATAATTAGTCATTGTTTAAAAAAAAAGAACAAATAAAAAAAAAAAAAAAAGGAAAAAAACCAAAATCAAATCCACAAACTCCAATCACTGAAAATAAACTAAGGTTAGCTTGAAATTAGCTCTCATGTACTACTGAAGGTTTAGGGGAAACTGTCAGGGAAAATTAAATGCAAAAAATTGATCTTAGGTGAGTGTGCTTCCCCACAGCCCATAGTCAGAGGGTTCCTGGATAAATAACACTGCAGATTGTTATGATACATCACTGTGAGAGGAAAAGTTACATGCCTGAACTTCTGAGCTCTTGTGCATTAGCACTGGACCTTAAAAGAGAATTAATATCTAGCCAAAAATACTTGGAGACACTAGTGTCTGAAGAATAAGCCTCCACTGCTTCAGATATCTGGGATATCTGAGAACTGAGGCTTTATCTGAATCTATTTTCCGCTTCAGAGAAACCAATGTAGCAGATAATCATCAAAAAGAAATTGGTTTTGAGTGTTTTATAATGCAAGTGGTAAAATGGTATTTGCTTTTGGCATGACATTATTATTATTATAAAATATAAGACTAACTCTATAAATGTTTTTCCTTATTATCCACCTGTCTTTGTTGGGGCAATATGAATTAGTTGAGAGTATTTTTCTTTAAAACATTAGCGGATAATTCCTTTTTGATTAACTCAGCTCTAAATATAGCTGAAGACATTATAATGTAAACAGATGTACTTGTATTATATGAAATATATATAAACACTAGCAAAATCAATTTTAGATTTGTGATATCTTAAGTAGAATTTTTTTTTTCATTACAGGAAACCTCATAATTTATGTATTAGTTACACAGCCATCTTAAACACAGCCATACTTCTTCCATCCAGCCTCACTCAAGTCAGTGGAAATGTTTTCCTTAGCTATAGAGAACTTTGGACCAAAGGCCAGATGATTCGCCCACACACTTCACTAAAGACAGGCTGAGGTCTGGAAATCAGTAAAACCTGCAGCAGAAAGGTTTCCAGGTACAACCCTCTGCTATTAGCTGCTTTCAGATGACATTTCCCTGCCCTGACAGTATACACAGCAATCTGCATATCACTGTTTTCCATTTACAAGTTGTAATGTTTCTCATCCAAAAAAAACCCAAAAGCACTTCACAAATTTAGAGGTAATCTTGGAGTAATTGTACACATATGATTACCCCATGGACTACTCATGTCTTTAGAGAACCAAAAGAAAAAAATATATGAACTGTTCATATGTTTCTGACTCATAGCAGAAGCATTGTCTTCTCTGAAAAACCTGTACAGCTATTTATAGCAGTGTCGTATCTACTTTATATATACTGTATTTTCGATAGAATACTTCAATTCTTTTTGCACCCTTACTATGGAACACAGAGAGAGAGAAGGAAGAAACCTTCCCAAGACCACTAAGCAGGCCAACAGCTTGCTTGATCTGATATTAACTTGAAAAACAGGATCTCGCTTCTGGCTGAGCCTTCAGGCCAGGCTGATCCTGGTCCAGCCTGTGTGAGAGGATGCCTTTGGGTCTGGCTGTAGCAGGGATCCTCTCCCTACAGCACAGGGCTCTGGGAGGCATCTTCGTCCTGCATAGAGTGGCACAAGATGCCCCCAAACCTGTATATTAATATGACCCAAAGCTTTTGTGCAAGTCTATTCCCCTAGAGTTAAAGGGAAGGTACTCTAACACTTAAGTATATTACCCATGGCTGCTACAATCTCGCTTGTGTGGGTGAGAAGACAGACCAATGCTCAGTATCTGTTCCCTTCTGTTCATGCCCTGCCACGCTGCTGCCTTCTGTGCTATTGCCTGTTGACAGCTGCTGCTGGTACAGTGAAGTCCTCCTACTCCGCTGAGCTATCAGCTGTAAAGAAACACTCCCAACTTAGCTCTATAGTGAGCTCCTTAAATCACTATCAACTAGTTGTCATACGGCCGAAATAAAATTTTGAAACTTTAGCAGAGAATGAATCCTATTTACATCTAGAAATGAGACACTATAAACATTCCATCCCTCAGAGGCCAATAATTCAAGGCTCCTTCCTACATTCCAGAGTTATCAGAACTAATATTTTATAATTAAAAATTGGGAGGAAAATACTAGGTAAACTGTGAGGAAAATAAAGTGCTTTCTCAAAACTTTCATCACCTATAAGAAGCAAACTCTACAATCTCATGAATAAAAGTGATATTTCTTGTGTCCGGTGAATCTACACGAGAGTTTCTCTGTTGGTTCAGAAAGTAACTATCTCAAAGCTAAATTAAACAGGAATTGCCACATTGAAGCAGGTCATAAAATAGTGAGCATTTTAATGAGAAACTTGGAAAGAAAGGTCAGGGATATAGGTTTTGGTTTAATTTATGATTAAAGTTGCCTAGCTTTAGAATTTGTCATAAAATTCTCTTTTCTAGAGAAAAGTAGAAACTTTGGTTTTGGGAGAGAGGGGCCATTACGTGTTCAGGTGATTATATTACGAAAAACTAAATTTTCCTTTAGAAATTGAACATTTTACTGGGAAAAAACTTGAAAAATGAGGGTCCTTTTTAGTTGAAAATGTCTTGAAACAAAAAATTGCAATCCACTTTTCTATGAGGAGTAAAACATGCTTGGATTAAGGCTATATAGAAGATACATATGAAAATATTTTTGAAAGCATAACACAGACCTCATATGATAGACTTTTTGGGTTGTAGGAAAAATGCCTAGACTTTACATTGGAAAACAAAACTCAGCAGATGTCCATGCCATTGCCAGATTTGCTCAGTCTTGCATGTCAGGGGCAAATTCTCTTCCAAAATTGACCTCAGTTTTGGATAATATATAAAAATATACAAATATACAATATAACATGTATGCTTGTTCATTTCCCATCCGACTTCTCTTCATCAGTCAGCCAGCTTGACTTCAGACAAAACTTACGATTCCTTTGCCTTCTTAACCACAAGGGCTTCATGGATCTGTAATTAAAAATATATTTTCCTGGCCGTGCGATACAAAATGTGTTAAGTATTTTACCAGATGCTGAAGACTTGCCATTTTGATCAAAGAGATGGAGCCATTTCAGTAACAAAATATGGCAGCATTAGAATCCTTGGGAAGTCACAGTATCCATGTTATAATTTATACAGGAGAAGGGCTGCATGTCTACCTCCTTAATGTGTTTAACAAATTAGCAGATATTTGAGAAGAAAATAACTCACTGTCCTTTTGTTTTGTGGTGTTATACTCATTATTGTATACTGAATTACTCTATATTATTACTTGAAGAAGCGCTGATGTAGTACCCTCAGTCAGATCAAGTTCTGTGTTTTAGGGAAGGGTTGTTCACGTATCTTCTTAAATTTTATGCCTGAACATATAAATCATACATCAGTGAAGGAGTATTTAATCGCCAAATTTTTCCCCCAAGCCAAGAATCGGCAACGCATAGAAGAGAACAAATCTTCAGAATATATTTCAACTGACATGTAATTATTCATATTTTGCTAATATTAATTTAAACTTTGCACCTAAGTTGTGCCCATATTCCCTCTTTCCCCCCTAGAGTTTACAAAGTCCAAGATTTTTTAAGACATAAGTTCAAATATTTTGCCAAGAAAAATAAGAGGTAAATAACTATAAAAACTCAGGTCTTGAGCAATAATTTCAGTTTAAGAAAGTTCATGAGTACTGGATAGACTAACAATTAGGTTTGACCTTCATTTTTTACTTTGATGATGAAATCAGAAGATTGCAGGGAAGAGTTCATAATTGTAATCAATAAAAAATACTACTTGAAAATCGCTCGAAGCCAACAGCTTCTTTTAAAATGTGTCTCCAAATAACTGGACCATTGTGGGCCTTAAATCAGTATACCTTATACACATTTGGGCTCAATTAAAGCTACACAGCTTAATATTAACAGAACAGTTACTTTTTAAATAATTCTAAATTTTTAAGAATTTTAAGAATTTTTAAGAACTTTTAAAGATTTAAATTTTAAAGAATTTTTTAATTTTAAAGATTTAAATTTTAAGAATTTTTAAAAATTCTTTTTAAAACAAGGGTACTGAATATAGCTGTTAAAATCCTTTCTTCTTGTTCCCAAAAACACTACCCAAACCCCCAAATCTTCTAATATTCTTCAAATTAATTGTATGTAAAGTCTATTTCTGAATGAAATGACGAAGGTCGACTTAGCACTATCACAGATACAAAGCAGTTCAAGGTAAAAGAGAAAAGATTAGTGTCACAACACTGCCCAGGGAAGTTGAGGTTGAGAAGAGTTTATTTTAGAATAAAAAACATAAATTAAATCCTCCTGAGATTAGAATTGTCATTCAGTCTTCCACATTAAGGTCACCAGTTCAAATTCAGTCTAGGTCACTTACCAAGCGGTCATTACCAAGTCATGGTTGGTCAGTGAGCTAGTGATCTCATGGACAGGAATCCAGACCACTAAAACCTCTGCCACAATTGGCACCTTTACTGGATATTTCACTAAAAAAAGATGAGGACTGAGTTGAGCATAGAGACAGAACTATCCTTTCAGCATAAGAGGTGATACCTCAAAAAACAGGTTAATAGGATTTCCGGTAAACTGAAAGTTACTGTTCACATTCATAACCAACAATCACAACAGAAAATATCTGGGCCAGATTCTTTCTGACCTGTTTCAGTGTTGTGATGCCCAAATAAATGCCCAAATAAATTCTAGGAAAACAAGTTATTCCTAACTCTTTCATCAGGGTAGTGATTTTTGTATTGCCTCAAACGAAGACGACCACATAATTATCCTCATATGGAACCCATTTCTCTCTCTCACCAAATGATAATTTTAGATGTTGATTTCATTGCCAGGAAGAATATCCAATTCACAACTAAATGAAAATATGTTTTCTAATAATACTTGTCTTTTCATATTTTCATACTCTAAAGGATGTTTTGAACATTCATAGAGCCTTTCAGAATGTGTGCAAAGCAAGTGAAATGATAATATAAGGGATTCATATAGTTATGATTCTGAGGGCATACAAAATGTACTGCAGAATTCACTCTTCCTCACATTTCTCTATTTCAGATCACTAGCCTAGTTTGGTATTTTACATACATTTGTGAAGATACAGACACAAAAATATACATTCCTAGATGACTCTTAAGACTCTGGAAAGCTTGTAATGACATGGGTGTATAACTCTGATCACGTTACTGCAGATCCCATTACTTTATAGCCCAAGAAATAAAGCTTTTTCCCCAAGTTCGCTAGAAAGGAAAACCCAAAACACCTTAAAGAATTAGATGGTTGATATTTGTTTCTGTGTCACACCAACAGTTAGGGTCTTGCTATAATATAAAAATATTATACAAGTGGCTATACTGATTCAGACCAAGTATCTGGGTAATCAAATATTCTGTGGTCATAACCAGACAGATAAGAAAGCACAGTAGAGTAAGTATAGAGTCTATTACCTCATACTCTTCCACCCTGCAGCTACTTTCAACGCAGCAGATTTTCTGAGTTTATTATTATTTAATCTCTTTAATAACTATGGGGGCCCTCTGTTTCAAATACGTTTCTAGTCTTCCCTTGAACCTGCATACATTTCTTATGTCTGCAGTGCTCCATAAGACAACTGCTCATTTATGAAGAGCTCTTTCCTTTAGGTGAACTACCTACTTTTGATTTGATCTAGGCTTCTACCAGCTTTATTTGTCAGCCCTAAGTTTTCACACTTCAGAAAAAAGATCAGTTTTGATTGCCACCAAATCTCCTCACGCTGTTCATGATCTTGCAGACTTCTTTTGTATCCTCCCTGAGGACAGAGGAGCCCTAGCCTTCTCAATCACTCTTCCTATGCAAGCTGATGCATTGGTGTGGTCAGCTTCACTTCTCTCCACCTTCTTGAGTTCTAATATAATCTTTTCTCAGATAGGGAGACTAGAATTGCACACATCATTCAGGTTGTGAATGAACTGTGCATAATGGTGTTTTCCATTTTGTTCTTTATTTTTCCATTCCTAAAAGAGCCCAACATTTTGTTTGTCTGCTAAACTAAGCACTGAGATGATGTTTTGGTGTCTATCATAGGATCAAGGTCTCACTCCTGAACAATTGCAGTCAGTTCAGAGTCCACTATTTTATCTGTGAAAAAATTAATTTTATTGTGGTCCACACTACATCACTGTACTCAGTCAGGCAAGAAGCTACATCTTTAGTCCAATTTGAACATATGGAGGAATGAAAGATAAAACTGCAATTTAGAACTGGATTGCTAACAAAATAAAACCAGCAGCCAGAGAGCTGGAAAGATATACTTTTGAGGCAATCCTCACAGCAATCCTTTATTCTGCCTGTCAGCAGTGATTTTTGAGCAATGATGACTGAGCTTGGCCATACAGGACACATCATAAGTACTGCACTGGGATTTTAATGTCTATGGAAAAACAATATTCCAGAGTTGTACATCCAAGAATATTTTCAGTTATGCATTTTAGTTATGTTTGTCCATTTGCATAACAGATAATAGGAAATAAGGACTTCTCGTTATCTTAGATACTTGACAATAATGAAGAAATTACTGCATTTCACTGTGCAGTACAAATGAACAGTCATTATTATTGGCACTGTTAAGGAGGAAGAGTATGAAGTTTGAAAGATGAAGCACTTATCTAAAGTTCCCAAGAAACTCAGTCCGAATCTGGGAGTGAAAAAAGCCGTAATGATGTTTCTGTGGAGAAAGCTTTTGTAGCAGTTGAGGGATTTTGGCAGATTAGCAGCAAATCTTAAAGATCGATTGAGATTTATCGAAACCTGAAACAGTATTGTCTATAAATCTTTGAAGAGATGGCTATTTTGTCTATTACAATATTTGTACTAAATTCTATTTGAGTGGAAGGTCAGTCTTGTTTTTAAGGCCCTTGATTTGCTTTCAGAAAAAAATTAAGTTAACTCTCAAATTAATTTGTTATGATCTGAGGCCAGTTATTCAAATTCATTACTCCTCAGCTTTACATGTGATTTAGGCACAACAAGAAGACTTTTCTTGTTTATATGTGGGTTTGTCTCATAACACATGACTGATTACATTACAGTTTTCCAAAAGTTTGCCCACTGAGCTTGCATTTCATAATTACAGTCTTAGTTGTGATCTTTTCAGCTCAATTTCTCCTTCTACTCATATCTACACTGCCAAGTACACATAGTTTCAGTTTCTGAGCACAAGTACCACAAGCGGCTAATTTCAAGTGTTCTCTTCTTTTAATTGTGGAGTGACTACAAAACCTACCTTTTCACTTCTTGCTTATTCCTTCAGTAGACTGCCATGGATGTCTCCTCAAAGCCAAAATGGATGCCAGATTAAGATTGAGGCTTAATCCACAAAATAAACAAAATTAAGCTCCTTGTAGACATTTACATAGAGTAAGCCATTCATAGACTCTCTTTTCAGTGCTTAATACATGCTATTTTTTTAGATTTATTTGAACCAGAAATAATAGGTCATATCCAAGAGTGGCTCTAAGCCACATGGTGAGAGCATAAGGACAGTGTCACAACAGGGAAGTCAAATGTTATCACCTATTTACACTACCAATGATTATTGTAAGATTCTCCTTTGATTCTTGCACAGCATACACTCGCATACACAGCAGCTATTTTAATATTACAAACATGCTCAACACATTATTAAAATCTCTAAAGGTCTAACAAAGTGTTGTGGACTCACCTTCCCTTTCCAGGGGAAGAAAAAGCTGCAAAAATGCTTGCACAATGTGCATATCCCAGCTTTACTATGGGCTCACAGCGCGAGAAGCAGCACAGTTTGTGTCTTGTCCTAAAGGATTTCCTGTGGCAGTGCAGCTATACATAAACTCTCTCCTTAGACAAAAGGCACATTTCTTGCCCTCCTTCCTTCTTCTGTCACTTGACAGGCATTCAGTGGAGAATACATTTTTACCTTTTTTAACTGAACTGCCTGGGACCAAAGGAAGGTAGAGGCTGCAAACTTGGTGCACAGCCCATCCTACACACTCCTCTGTAGAGCGCTATATAGGATCCAAGCAAGGAAAAGCCAAAATAAACCAACAAAACAAAATATTTTCCTTCTAATGTCTCATGGAAGCAGTGGGCTTAACCAAACTTCAGACAGCACCTACCTCAGAATTCTTACTGACAGTCCCAATTTTTTTCTCAGGAAGAAAGTGTTTCTGAGCCTGGCCAAATTAATCCTGAAATACAGGAGAGAGACAATCAGCACACCTTGGATAATTGCTAACAATTTCTTTCTTACTAATCTGAAAAGTTCATCTCCAGACTCAGGCAGGGCTCTCTACTAAAATGACACGTGCTAAGTACTAGCTTTTAACCTCCTTTTCATGTTGGCTCACTGGCTTGTTTACTGAATTTTGTCATGTGTTAGTTCCTTAAAGAACTGAAACCTTTGTTCTAGCATTGTTTTCTAGGAAAGCATTCCTAGATGCCTGCAATTCTAGGTAACAAACACTAGTAAGGCCATGGAAATCTGACACTAAATGAAGCCATTACAGGTCATAATGATCCTAACCAAATGCAGTTTATCTGGCAAGAAGGACTTCAGTGCCTCCAGTTTACAGCAAATGGTGAACTATTTTTTCTGTATTACGAAGTGCTGCATGAAATACAGTCAGCTCATATGACTTGTTGCTATGCATGAACAAAATCCAGATGGGTTCCTCTGGATCAGAGTTCTGTACAAAAACAGACTGTATTGGAAATAGGTCATCTCCATCATCCCTTCCAGTGTTATGACATTTTTCGTTTGGGTTACATATTTCCTGAGCCTTAAATATATTACTCACAATTGTTCAGTGGATATTTGTATTACATTGGCAAACCATCATTTATCATCAGTCTTTAGCTCACACAAAACAGCCCTGTACAATGTGGACACTTTTTGTAAGTTTCTTACTTCACTCAGGTTTTTATCATGACATAATCTTGATGTGAGATATTTTGGGTCTCAAAGTATCTGTTAGTGAAAATTCAATTGGGTATCAGCAGTGTTATTGACCTCCCGTCGTTGGTTTTGGCTGGGCCAGCTAACCACAGCACCAAGATTTCCTATTGTAAGTACTCTGGCTGTTCCCAGCTCCCATGTTAGCCACAAACACTAGACCAGTACATTAACAAAGTCGGGAAGATGCACTGAAGCTACACCAAGTCATGACACCCTTGTGACACCCACTAATGTTCGAGTGTTGCTTTTGTTCAGCCATGCACTGAACAGATGGTCCATCATGTTCAGGAATGGACAAGAAACTCTTAGCTACCTAATTATGACCACCAATACTGAAAAAATAAATCCATGCAGTTTTATTTAGTAACATTTACAAATTAGTCCCCAGAATATAACAGACTACCTAGCCCATACAGCTTTACCTCTGAAATGCCTATTTCCCAACTGGTTTTGGTAGTGACTCACTGAGAAATGGTTAATATTATAACTCATCATGAATAAGCTGAGGCTTGGGTGAATCCCAATGGCTGGTTCCTTCTCCCATTCTCTCACAGAACTATTAGGACACGGGCCAGTCCTTCCCATGCACACCAGCTGTGCACTCCTCAGCCATTGCTAAGCTGACAGATGAATAATCTGGAACTTGTAGTTGCTGTCAGTCAGATGGCTGTTATTATGTCAGGTACAGGATAAATTCCAGGACATTTTGTGAGACAAAAGACTCACAACAGAACTTCTTGACTGTGCCATATGTTCAGGAGTCAAGTAGAAAGAAGCCGAAACAGAATAAAGAAACAAAAAAGAAAAAGAAAAATAACATGCCAATGAAGCATGCATTACAAAAGTATGTAAACCCCTTACATCTTGTGCAGAATTCCCTAGCAGAAAACAAAGTCCCTGAAGTCCATTCAAAGGGCTTCTCTTCCAGGAGCCTGAAATACTGCAAGTCACCACTTGATTCTTCTTCCTACCCAATTATTCTAGACCTGGAGCAGGGTCTCCAGGGCTATGCCAGACAAACTGTGTTGTTATAGCTGCACAGATCACACTCTCACACAAGATACCTTTGCAAGACTCTAAACAAGTGAAAGGACTCACAGCATGAACAGATGTGGTGTTGCTGAAGCTGTAGGTATTAAGACAGGCCCTGGTCTCTATGCAGAAAGACATGCTGCATATACACTATCCCTAACACACCAATGAAGAATGCATTACAAAAATATGTAAAGCCCTTACATCTTGTGCAGAATTCCCTAGCAGAAAGCAAAGCCCCGGAAGTCCTTTACCTGGCCATAGCTACAATGCAAGAACCAAGAAAGTAAATACATAAAGAAATAGGTTAGTTCCTGCCTAGGAAGTATAGTCGGTTACTCAAGATGAAGTTTCAGGTTTGGATCTCGTCATCACAGCATCAGCACTACAGTGAACAATCTTCTCAAAGGAACTCTATTTACAATTTGTTATCTTATGAAAGTGATTTAAAAACTGCCTGGCACCCACCACTTTTTTAGCATGTACAAGAAGATTTTCTAAAGAACTTGGCATTATTTCTTTTAAAAATCTATCTTTGTATTTTGGAAGTTTCTTTTTATATCCTAGTCGAAAGGGTGTGGCTGTGTGTGCAGCTCTAAGTACTGCTGGTTCTACAGTATCTTTTATATTCCCCAGATGAAGATCTCCATATTTCAAAATGACATAACATACTAAATATCAGCAAAATAAATTACTCTTTTTAATTCACTTTGAGAGTTAACAGGCAGACTTTAAAATTCAGCACACATACATAACCCCTGAATGCTAAAATAATCTGTCAAAATGTCATTTATGAATCAGTTAATCTTCCAGGGAATATTAAGTTAAGGCATATTTGATAGCAATCTTTTTTAGACAGCCTGAACAGTACAGTTTGCATGACCTTTTTAAAACTCTTCATCAGGACACAATGTCTCTTGGAAGTAAACTGCATAGAGAGAAGTACTTTTTAAAAAAAAAAATCTCCTCCTCAGAGAAAAATCATGAGGTGATAGAACTATAAACAGTCTGGCCATGGACATTGGGGTTTTTTTGGTGGTGCTGGTTAGTGGGTGTTTTTTTTCCTGGCTGTAAAGAGTGACGTTCTTGATTCAAAAATATGTTGTGTACCTACATACAAATTTACACATCATTTCAACCTGGTAACAACTGCAGTTGGGAACGTGAACAAGCACAACAACAGCAGTGGTGATTTAGTGCACAACAGTGGCTGTGGTGATTTAGTTCCCTTTTAATTAGAGCAGGTTGGAAAAATTCTTGCCAAATAGCGTTTCATTGGAATTTGATGATTTGGCCAATTTAGAACTTTTCACAGACATGGTTTAATTTCAAAGGCAGTCTGACCGACCCTAGCCTGCCTCCAATACGAGCCTTGCTGCCAGGCAAGTTTTAAAACTTGGGTTCTTGCTGGCTAGTTTGTCTAGCTTGTTGGCAGCCCACCCAGCAGGCTGCTGGGAACTTGGATTTGCAGGATTTGGAGATCACCAGTTGTTCTTCCCCAAAGCAGTTCAAGAGCTCTATCCCCACTAATTGAAAATTCCAAGTATTTTCCTTCTATTTCTTCAACTCAACAAACATAAAAGTCAAATCAACAAAAAACTCTCAGAAAAAAAATACTATTTTGAATCTGTCTCATTTTATTGTCAAGGAACATAACTAAAACATTAAAATTCCACTTGGTGAGAACTACTTTATATGGTGACTGTCATCATTAACAAACATAAGTCAGATAACATGTAAAAAAAATGTCTTCAATAGAGCCTACTTTTTGTTGATGTACTTTTGCATCATGGATTTGTAAAATATCAGAAGAGGATCCTGATTCCTTGGTCAAAACGCAAAATGAAATCAGTAATACTACATCACAGAAAAAAAAAGGGAAATAACTGCTACACGTTCCTTCATGGTATTTAGACATTAGGAGTAAAACCAAAGTCCTATTAATTATCATTAATATTTATGCAGTACCTGCAAGTCCAAACTGACATTATAGCCTCATTCTACTATGCATCATAATTCTTTGTCCCAGGGAGTACAAAGTTCAATTAGATAAAAACAAACAATGGAAAAAGAAACAGAACTGCAGGCTGAAATAATATAAATGCTGAAGTGACTTGCTGCCCAGGCTTCAATTTGAATTTATGCATATGAAAAAAAAAAATCAGTTACTTTAGAAGTTTTTATTCCTGTTGCGGAACACTGCATATGTAGAATTTTTTCCTGTACTTCTATTTGCACTAAACTCACAGATTTTTTAAATTTTGAGAAGTTAAGGACAGCAGAGAATTTGCAAACACACTCAGTGAGGTCTTTTAAATCCTGTTTGCCACTTGGTGCTGCCTAAATGTGAAAAACAAAACCAAATCAAACAAAAGAATCATCACTAAAACACAAGCTTTTGGATTTTTATCTTTGAGGAAAGATAAATTCATCTTTCAGACTGACTTAGCATTCTACCCTCTCTGCCTACCTTTGTGCAAAACTGTGTATTACCAAGTTGTTAGTATGGTCCTTTCTACAAAAACGAAGATGCCGAGAAAACTGAGCTATTGCCATCATATTTAAAGTCTTGCCTTTCAAACACATCCAGTGGAACAGGGCCCTAGATATGCCTTTTCCTTTGCCTATCTAGCCTTTTCATATTTTTTCTCTTCTGAAACTGTTCCCAGTGGGAATGAAAATGGTTCCCAGCCAGAAAGCAGAGCTGGTGTTGAAAGTTCACCCTCACTTTCAGTTCCAGCCACCAACAGAAATTAATTTAATTTGAACGGATTTTTTTTTTTTTTTTTTTTTTTTTTTAACAAACAGAACAATTCCAACACTTACAGAAGGTGACAGTAGCAGTGCTGGAAGTTGTTCAGATGCTAGCAGCCACTGGGAAAGCTTTGTAAATATCAAGAATCCTTCTCAGTACATAGGTTCCACCTCATCAATGTCAGCTCCAGTTAGGTGTGGTTGGGGCATAATATATGGGCTTTCCTCACACTTCTTTGGCACTGAGCAGTCTTCTCTAGCGCTGACACAACAGCAGTGCTGCAGATGACTGGTCTCATTTCACACAAGACCTCAAGCAATGCTTCGATCATAATCCTTGGAATGGCATTTAGTCATAGTGCCCCTGGATTCAATGTAGGTCCTAAATAAGCGTTATAGGTCTCTCCAGGTAATGTTGCTCCAAATGGTTTATACTGCAGTAGATTTCATGGAAATGAAATGAGTTAATCCATCAGGTCTCTGTATGCACCTCCTGTAGAGTTCCTCACAAAGCATATCCTGCCTATGTCCTATCACATCCTACAAATTCTATCCAACTTCACTTGTATTTGCACGAGAAACCTGGATTTCTAAATTTAAAACAGTGTTTCAGGAATTACTGAATAGTCCTATTGTCACAGTTAACCTTTTATCCCCAAATTGCTTGTCCATGAAATGTGTCAGAAGCTTTTATTTGTAACTTATAACTAATAATACTGAAGGTGTATTCAACAACTCTGGTTTTAGTCACATGCCTGTCCAGACATCCTGCCATAAAGTTTCTTTATTCCTGTATGCTACAGAATAGCTTCTAAGTTGTACTTCTTTTCCTACATCACAGAATCCGACAAGAAAGTAAAAAATGCTATATTTTAAATTTTCAATAAAAAGAAATTAACTAAACAAGATAGTATTTTGAGGCAAAGAAGATTTTTTTCCTTCAGTGATCTTGTTTTTCCTTGTGAAATTGTTACAAGCTAGTATGAACAATTAGAAAACTGCAGTTCCCAGGGAGGATTACCATTCAGCTTCTTCTAATTCCCATATTCTTAATTTCTACATGAGTGGGAGGAAGAAGTTTGCTAAAACTGCTGGTGGCATCTGAATCATCATTCACACATACAGGGCAATGTTCTTCCTTCTCTCTCAAATGGATTTAGGTCTTTCTGCTGTCTCACACTGAAGAAGGGAATTAAATAAAAAATATTCCTCATTGAGCATGCCAGAGTGAATTCAGAATAATAATCTGAAACACTCTTTTCTTTGACAACAAGGAATTGGAATTTTGGGACCTGGAAATGATTCCTGGGTATTAGAATCCAATACACTTATACTACAGGCAACTACATCATATATTTCCTTTCCTCCAATTCCTGTATCATAATAAAAAAAAAACATTAGATGTTATGTTAAACATGCTGAAATGGAAGCAGTCTTAGTGTTCTGATGGTATCTAGACACCTCCACGAAATTATCCACTACATACCTGTCATATATGCAGACAGTGACGAACACATCAAGCCCGGTAGATTTTCCTTTATGGTGACAAAACAGTACAATAAGGGAGAAAGAAGCATGATTTGTAGATGGGGAATTGTATATATTTTAATTGAAATCTTTTGGTGTTAAGGCAAGATTTATTCACATTTAATGGATCTGGTTTTGCCACCATTATTTCCACGTGTCATCAAAATGCACATAAATGGCCGGAGTAAGTCCATTACAATTACTCAGGTGCACACTGTTGACCTGGATTCTGTGCAGGCAATAAAGGTAATCTATAATTTTAATTTTAACTGTATGTAGTGGTCAATATACAGTGTTTCAGTATGATTGGATTGTGCTATGTCTCCCTGGTTCTCACCCATTTCTAAACTTCCCCGGGTTTGGTGGGTGGCTCTGCACTGAGCTTTGTCTTTCCCTGCAGACAAGTGGTTGTGTAATAGTGCTGCACATTTTGCTTTGGGTCTTTTTTGTAGTGGAGTAACGCATATGCATATTGTATTATAACAAACTATTTAAGAATAAGAGTCATGATACTGACATTAATCATGTAATTATCAGAACTGGGAGGGACAATGATGAAATTGTAATTAGCTCTTCAGATCCCTGCCTCTTCTTTCCCTTACTTCATCTTACAGAGGAGGCTCTTATCGGGGACCAGAAGATTAGTTAAATTCTCTCTCTATTCACATGACAGTGGTATTATATCTGTACTAAAAGAGCCAGAAAGTTTATTTGTATTCCTTTCTGTGTCTGCCAATGATTTTTAGTCTGATAGTTGCATTTTAACCTGATCACATTCTGTATCTCATTTTCCAACCACTTTTGCCTTATTCAGAATTTAAGGAACAATTGCATGACAAAAAGGCTCTATCAGGATTCAGTGCTGACTGATATATATTTTTAGAGTTGACTAACATAATCCAAAATCTAGGGCCAGTCCTTCCTTTGTTATTGAAGGAAATGACATCAGAGAATGGTATCTTTGCTCTTTGATGTACTTGCTCAGAAGGGAAAGTGTGCTTGCATTAACAGTTGCTGCCTGATGTAATTTTCAAGTTTGAAATTTTCCCTGGGTTTTTCGATTGCCTTAGGCATTGAAATTAGCTGCAAGAAGGCATATCATATGTATGTGGTTGAGTCACCATCCCTGGAGGTATTTAAAAGATGAGTAGATGAGGTGCTCAGGGACATGGTTTAGTGGTTGATAGGAAGGGTTGGCCCCAATGATCTTAGAGGTCTTTTCCAACCTAATGATTCTATGATTCTTCTCAAGAATGATTATGTTGGAGGAGCTAGGGTTAAAACGGTCTTTTACTTATTGCAACACAATATAGTAGGAACATAAGACCAGATTCAAAATTAGATACTGAAAATTCACACCTACAGGGGTGTCCAGTCAGAATTTGCCCTAATAACCTTGAACCCAGTTTCACCATATGCATAGTCTATTTGGGGTAACACATCTTAAACCATCCTTCATGCTTTCATTGGATTCTTTTACCCCTGGATCCCAGATCTAGAATGGCCCTTAGCCTAACTTACACTTGGAGGACTAAATTATCACTGACATAGCTGCAGTCAGTTCACTAAAACAATACTGCTATAGTCTTGTGCTTACCCTTGGTACAGCCAAGCTTGTTTCTGAGGAGGCTCAGAAAGCAGCCTACATTCACAATACTCGTGCCTGAAAAAAAATCTTCTCATTGCTACCTAAGATTTAAGCCTATATGCATTTTACAAGAATTTAAAAAAAAAAAAAAAAAAAAAGTGAGCATAAAACCAAAACAGAGAATGCTTACTGAGGCAAGTTTAAAACAGTTCAATTTTCAGTGAAATCACACTGAGTAATTCTTGTTCTCCCTCCTCTCCATGTATACAGCATCTATTCAGGAACAGTGGAGAACTGGTGAAGAATGAAGTCATGGTTTGACATTCTATTGATAAAAACCCAGTGATTTTATTCAGATTTCAGCAAATAACTAATCACGGAAACTCCTTGTTCCACAGAGTATAACATTCTGACTGTTTAGATACTTAGGATCATTTATTCTTTTAATGAAATATGGTCTTTTTCAGGATAATTATCTGCTTTCAAGACAGAAGAAATTCAGGGTGCTGTAAGTTACAACACAGAGAAAAACCTTACAAGACTTGAGTATGATAGAACCAGAAAGAAACTACATAATGAGAGAGACATTCTGAAGAAATAACTACATTTCTCAATCTCTCCTCTCCTCTTTTTCTTTTTTTTTCTTTTTTTTTAAAAAAAAAAATAAAAACCAAACCAGCAGTGCTGTTTCCCTAACCTCTGACATTGTGGTTAGTTCTGGGGGCAATTTCATCAGAAATCAGTTGAAATAAAAGATTAATCTCTTTCCTGACAAATTCCAAAGCATGTGTCTATCAGATATTATTCAGACTAGTCGAAAGAAAAAATGTAAACTATAAAACATGTCTGATGCCTCCCTTTCACAGAAAGCTATGGGAAAGAAAAAAAAAATACTGGCGAGACCTATACTGAGTAAAAACAAAACAGATGGGTGTTCTTAGGAATATACAGAATTAAAATGAATCATCAAAGAAAATCGAGGCCTAGAGCTGAGCAACTGAAAACAACTGCTTCTCTGTATATGTAAAATTCTGAGAAGCACAAAAATCTTGTAGGAGTTGACTTCCAATTTTTCAAAGGAACTGAATGTGAAGGTGTTTAAAGCTATTTATATGCTACAGTTTCTGCTGTAATTGACGCATAAGGCACCTCAAAACTTCTAGAAAATCTGTCTTTAGGCACTTCTGAAGACCTTTCTTTTGACTGAGAGAGCATTACACAAACAATGTGTGGAAGACTTTTTCATTCACCTTGAAAGCCAAACAAAAAAGTAGGTAAGTTTGTATGGGAAGTGCTGCTGATCGGTAAAGGGCAAAGTCTCCTTACAAGCCTTTTGTCCCTCCATCTTTGTCACAGACAACTTATTTGACACTTAAATGTAAAAAAGCCTCACTTTTGTACTCTGATTTAGCACTGTCTCCGCCCAAAATTTCTTTATTCAATAATGGTCAGTTTTTCGACTTTTGAGGCTAAATTTTCTTACCTTTATAGATTAATATTTCTATTAGTCATTGCAACATCTTTGACTTTTAGTCAGTAGAAGAAACAAAATTTTAATTGCAGATGGTACCGAACTTCCAAGTGCCCATATGAGTACCTCTGGCCTCCATGAAACTGGTAGCAAAAATGAGAGTAGTTATAGCCACACATACAGATAACTGAATGCAACAAGCCAGTTCACAATTTGTCTGTTAAGTTTCTATCATTTGAAATGTTTGAGTCCAATAATAAGGAGTCACAGGAACAAACTGAAAGATTTAATGTCCTAGTCCTTCTTCCTAAGTCCCAGCAGGCAAAACAGTAATCAATGTCACTAACTTTAGGATCTGCAGTGCTATTTCTCCTTCATCACTGATGTAGTATCCCCAGTTTTATTTTTAATTATTCTACAAGATTTTCTGCCTTCTTTACAACTTACCTGTCTCTTGTATGTTTAACATATTTTTATCAATCGCATACTCCTTTATATCTTTTTTGGATACATTTGGCCAACATTGGTCAGCTCTCCTAGACTAATTCACAGGAAAATAATTGAAAACAGAAGTTGACTTTTTGATTTTCATAAGAGGGATCATATGGAATAGAGATCAAAATATGATTATATACTAAAAGGCATTGAAAAATAAAGAGCAGAAACAATTCTGTTGCATTAGCAATTTTTCTACTGGTAGGCCTAATATGAAGTTCATTTACAAGTGAACCCATTTTTCATCCAAGTTTGGTTTTAAAATTAAACTCTTGGATTTATTGTCACAAGAACAAAGGAAGTGGCTTTAAAATCATGCAAAGGAATTAATACTATGCATATCCCATTGCATAAGAGTATATGGTTTATCTCTCCAATGTAATTATTAGGGATGGATTTTGCAGCAAATCCATTCCCTGCATAAGTTCAGAACAGGCTTGGTTAACTCTTGGGGTTTATTTTCAGCCAAGAGCAGAAGCCTAATTGCAGGCACACCACACCATAAGATGTTGTTCCCATGATATCTCTTTGCTGGCAAAAGGAAATGAGCACTGGAAAACTCATAAGGAAGTCTGATCATGTAACATTTTCAGCCTGATTTCCAGACCAAAGAGGTTTGGACAAGTCTTAGTTAAGCAGACTAATTTTTGGATGCTTATCTGAATTGAACAGTTTGAATTTTTTGAGGCTCAGTGCTGGTTGCTATCCATTTGAAGAGCTGCTGGCACTGCTGTACATATAATCAACAAAAGCCTTTCGTCCAAAATGCTTCCTGCTTTTTCTGTTGAATTTCTAGTGTATGCACATAAACTGGCAGTGTTGAAACAAGATGTTTTCTGACATAAACAGGAAGGTGGCAGTAGGTTTTTCAGACAGAAACTGGTCCAGTTTTTCATGCGTGCCTTCACTCAGACTATGGTAAATTGTAGATCTGTATCTCAGATGCTACAAGATCTGGTGCAAAGAACCTGTGACAGCGTGGCTTTGATTTTATAAGCCATGGGTGAAATTAAGTCACCCGCCTAGTCTTTACTGTCATTTCAGTGGAAAAAAAAATATCCTTAGAGTTGCAAAAAACCGCTTGAGATTAGGTGGTTTCCTCTCTCATCAGAAGTTGTCATGGGTGTTACTAGTATGAAGGTGAATGGACACAAATTTGGTAGGTGTTTCTGCCATGGGCTCTTCTATGAATTTCTTCAGTTTATACAGAAATAATGTATCTTTTTTGTTGTTGTTGTTGTTGCAAACTCTTGTTTTTTCAAATGCTATCCCCGGATACCATCTAATTAAAGCACTAAATGTGTCAACATGATACATTGTTCTCATGCAATGTATAAGAGTATAATACCATCTCTAGAATGCCTGTCCTAAGAGGAAGGTCTAAGGCGCTGATGGTTGAATTAAATTGTTTTTATTTTTGTTAGTTACCTGCTATCTAAATTTTTGAGCACATGAAAGTTTCATGAAGCATTTTTAGATCAGTTTCAAATGTAAAACTTCTAAACCTTCTCGTCTTCTCACCATATTACAATCAGGTATGATTTTATTGTTAACTATTTTAAAATGCTTTGTATAAGCTCCCTCATGATGATTTTCACTCATTCTCCTTTCAAAATTCCTCCTTTTAGGTCTATCAGTCCAAAGATTTATATTGTTTCCTATTAGATTTTTTCTAGTTCTCCCAGATATTTTGGTAATACCATCACCAAACCCAAACAAACCAACCTTGGATCACCCTAGCTCACAAAACACAGCTAGGGGTATTCAAAACCAGTTTTCCATTTGATCCATGGTACACTGAGCAAAGATTCACTGGTGATGTAAATCGCATTGCTTCTGTCCACTGACAGGAGGATTTGACTTCTGCTTTTACTTAGAACAACTAGATTTTGTTACTAAAAAAAGTTCAAAACTCCTCAGCCACTACCACCTCATTGAATATTGCTCCAGACAAGCTAATAAAGCAAAAATCAGTTCCTTGCTCAATAAACTGTTCACAAACAGGCTCACATCTCTGACTAGTTCATGGCCCTAGTTACATTGACATGAATCGCACCTTAGAGCTATCAGTTAAAATATATGTGAGGACGAAAGTCTAGACCTGTTGGTTCCCTGCTATCCTTTAAGTGAGAGGACAGCTTTTAGTAGCTGTTATTGGACACAAAGTTAATGTATCCTCTGCAAGTCTTAAGGATGGTGTTCACAAGGAGGCCTCGCTCGACGAAGTCAATATTGATGCGGCAGGCAGCAGAACTAAGTTTCCATCACTTCTATCCACAGCTCAACCTGAGTCTTCAAATTTTGTTATTTAGTGGTGCATGCACAGCCAAATGGGAAGTAAAGGTGAAGAGGAATCCACAGCCAGGTCCCTTGCTCAGGGACTCAGCATTCTTCTTCTCAGCCAGGGCATACGTGCTTCACCCTCATAGTTGGTTTTCAGTTGATGGGAAACACTAGTTGTGTCAACTGACTGTTAATTTTGGTGGCAGTAGCAAGCGCGAGAGGCCATTTAAAACTGAGATTGAATAGTTCTATAGGTTATTATTAGTGGCTGTGAGATGGAGACGTGATTTTCTGGCAAATAGCAATTTTCTAACTTGGACTCTCTTTGAGAAAGCTATTCCCAAGCACCGCCATCATGCCACTTTTCAAGACAGGCCAGGTGAAAGCGAGAAGGGGATTTCTCGAGAATGTCAGTAGCTTTTCAAGACTTAAAAAAAAAAAAAAAAAAAAAAAATATTAAATCACTTCCTACAGTATTTTCTCTGAAATGCAAAATGGGCACAGGCTGCCCAGACCCAGTCTCCTAGCAGGAAACAGACTTCCTTTTTCACCTTAAGTACTCCCACTCCTTCAGTTCACTGATTGATTTTGTTTTGCTTGACTTGACAAGACCAGGTTGGACAAATCTGAATTGTCTCTATGCTGCTGACTGGATTAGCTACAGATTCTTTAGTATGCTTGTCATTTAGTCTTACAAATTACATTAACGTGGGCTGTAAATCACAGCTTTCTGATGACATAGCTGTACAATAGAAAAAAAAGTCAAAGCTTTAAAAAAGCAAACACGCCCCTAGCATGCAGGCTGCTTTTTAACTGCAATGCATCCTCTCTTGGAATTTTCCCTGGATTTCTGTTGGTTAGTTTTCTAAACACAAGTTACCTTCCTTAAAGAAAAAATAATCTTACTTAAGAGGCAAATTTTGCTAAACTATTTCAGAAGAATGGAAGGAAAACATAATTTCATTTGTATCTATGAAGTTTTATTTGGAATTTATGATGAAATGTTGTGCAAATATGCTTTAAAGACTGACCTAAAATTTTGTTCTGGTATCTTTAACCATAGATTTCATAGACTGAAATAATGCTAGCTACTAACCAATAATATAATACATATATTTAGTCCATTCTCTACCTATGCCTTAATACAAAAATAAGAAAATTAAAGAAAAAGAGACTGTCAAGAAATCAATGCACAAAACCATGAAATCATTAACAGAAAGAACTATGTTTAAATTCAAGTCTTCTGAGTTTCAGTACTGCAAGAAGTGTAAGATATATTGAAGTACATTCCCCAAACTGGCTTCCTCTGATGTCAGTCTTTTCAGACACAGAAGAGTTGTTAACAAGTGATATAATACTCCCACCTTTTCTGAACTTCTCTTTACAAAGCATTTAGTATTCAATTAAATGTATTAAATGAACACCCTGAGTCATACACTAAAAAAGATTGGTCCTAGCTTATACCAAGGAGCCAAGCATAACGAAGACAATAATATGACCTCAGATGGCAGAAATTTAACAATAAATTTTGAAGACATCTGTCAATTGACGTAGTTTAGATATGACAAAGTGCAATATATATATATCACTCCCACAAAGTAATACACATATTTTTGTAATATAACAGATTTATCAGCCAAAAAAAATACTTTAATACAGGTAAGCAGCTAAAAATGTCTGAAGTAATCATACACAAGCAATGTGCTATTTCTTTGGAGAAGCATACTAAAATATGTATTATAAAGTGTACTAATCTCTAGAGACATTAGAATCCTCTTTCTCTGTCTCTTCCTCATATTCCTGACTTTCTTTGCAATAAATACATTGCCTTGTTTTCTTCATTAGCTCATTTGTTGATAGAGGTTTTTAGGTTGCACACAAGGACTAGAGTCTATTACTAATGCAATGTATTCATTGGTTTGACAGTCACACAAGCATGTCAAGAAAGTCCCAACTAATTTTGAGTACACGATTTACTTGCACTGTATGACACTGTCCTTTCCCGTCCAAGTATAACTTGTCAGAGTCAAGCATAGTTTTTCTTCCTTTGTTAGCTATCTTGCATCTGATCTACACTTCTACTCTTTAAATGAATATACCAGACATCCTTTTCCACTTCTAGAATTTTTTTATGGACATCTCCCAAGAAATGACAAAGGCTGCAAAAATCATTCAACTTTCTGCACCGCTGTGTAACACTAATAAGAGGTACTTTCCACAAGCTCTCCAAAGGTCTTGTTAACACTCTTTATTGTGTGGACCAGGCTCATTCCATTAATCACATGGACATCTACTGAGTAGTGCCAATGCCCAGGGAACAATGGACATCCCAGTACTTCTCTACCATTCAGAAATTAGTAAGTTCCTAAGTAAATTCCTGCCTATTCTAGGAACTACTCCTTTCCTAAGATCCTTCCAACACCGTTAGGAAAAAAGAAGTCTTAAAATGTTTATTTGGATGTCTAATTATAACATTACTGTGCAGAAGAATCACTCTCAAAATGTTTTATCTGGAAACAGCGCTATGCTTGTTATGCTACCCTGCTGGGTTTCAGCAAGACCCCCTGAAAATGAGTAGCAGAAGGAGGACAACCGACCCATTACTAGACTGACAATATTATCACATATTAGGATATTTCTTTGTCCCAAGCATGTGATGTATTGAAGTATAGATATAGTATTTATTTGATATTTCAGTATCTTAGGCTGATAATGTTCTGCTAATTTTCTTGGTGCAATTCAGTTTTATTGCGTACCTCAATTATCTCATACAGGTGCTTCAGTGTTCAGCACTTTGATGACACCAGCTGGCTTTCTGGATCTCCTGCAGGATCAGAACATGCCATTTTGTGTGTTTTTCATATAAACACAACATTTGCATATTATAACCTAGTTAATGATAGTATACAGTTCAGATAATTGGATGTGTAGGTTCAGGGCACAATGGCACAAATGGAATTCAGACTTAGGTCCAATATTTTTTTCCATACTAGCCTATGCTGACCTTAACATTACATTTTAATATCAGCATAAGAGAGCAGGAATATTCCAATTACCACCATCTTTTAGGATCCACAAAATGAAGTTAATTACTCTAAATAACACAATTTTTTCTCAAAAAAAGAGGTTCCACTCAATCTTCCTGCCATCCATTTTGCTACAAGGGCCATACAGACAACTATCTAAAGTCAGTTGAACTCTTCCTTGAATCAATGCAGCTTCTTAACCCTGATGAAAACTAATCAGCAAAGAGCAGGCGAAGGTGGAAAAAGCAGCAGAAAGAGAAAGAAGAAAACAAGTCTACCTCTTTTAGTGTCAAGGAACTGATAGGTTTCTCAGATGGTCATGGCACTGTAGCCCCAGATGTGCTTCAGAAATGGTTATGCCTTGTAAAAATGAGTGGTTATAAAGGATGGCATCAAAATGTGCTCAGCAGATGTTGCTAAAATCTTGTTGACACATTAAAGTGTTTCTTCCAAATGGGAAACACTGACTGCGCAATTACCCTTCACAAGTCCTTCGTCTTTTTAAGTATTAATCTTCCATCTCATTTGTAACATGTTTTACTGACTTCCTAGAAATTTCTTTTTCCAAACCCATAACATTTTGTTTTGCCTTAATAACACAAAAAAGGTGTGTTCACCGTGAACATTTTACAGCCTCTTTGATGATACTGGAGCTTGGGCATTTCAGCTTCACGTAAAATTTCGGCAACATCCCAAACTGGAAAATCAATGGGAATTTGGTCAGTTCCCAGAAGAATATATTACACATTATGTACCAACATTTTGATAGATTGCCATTTGGAGGGATATCACTTAGGTTAAATGAATGAAAAACATCCTCTGACTGAAAGGACTTTGTTCTGTCCTCCTCCTTCCCCGCTTATCATAAATGTGGTCTTTACCATAGATGTGAAACATATGCTTCAGTCCTGTAATGTATCTTAGAAATGTTGCAAACTACATTTAAAAAAAAACCAAACCAGAGCCACGTTAATACAAGCATTAATACTGAAAGTGCAACTACAATTTTAGATGTACTATTTATGAGGAATTCATACAACAGATTAAATGATACTGCCAAATTGCACTAGCTGCCTATTTCCCTCAGTTTTTCATTTCTGCCAGTTATTATCCTGGCTCATATATTACCAAGCAACTTGCTAAAGCTCAACTTAAACAAAGAGAAGTGAAATTTTGTGGAGAAGAGAGCTGTAGAATTTATCTCCTTGTGTATTACTATTACTATTAGTCCTTAGCAAATACCTATAAAATAGTTGAGTGAAATACACTTCTGGCCATGATTGTAAGTAAACTAATTTCCTGGCATTACAGTAAACCCACTTATCTCATCTACCACCTATCATTATCGATTAGGGTGTTACAAATCCTGGAACAAACAAAAGGCCAGGAATGTGGAAAACCAGGTTATAGGGCTCCTCAGACATTTTGCTGTGGCCTTTTCATTAAGTCCAAACATAATTACAGGTATTAGCAGCAATGATGACAGTGGTAAATCTCATCAAGGAAATTACACACTTAAATGGTCAGTTGTAATCTGTGATGGCGTTGGCCAAGAAGCAGAGATCAAGATATGTGTGTTAGAGCAAAGTGTCCACCTTGGGTTGCTCACTGTTTGGGACACTGAACATCACTACTGCTGCCACACATCCAGGTGGAATTTATTACCTACTGGATATAGAAAAGAGAGTGCAAAGAAATCTGATCTCTACAGGAATGACTGCATCTACTGAAAGCATTTATCTCAAACTGTTTTGCTTCCTTGCCAGCATGCTATGGCAAAACTAATTTTTACTATAATTATAAATCCTCTAAGTGTAATCTTACAGCCAAGACAACCTGGCAAGAAACCTGACTTTGTCACTGTGATCATCTACCAGAAAGGTCAACAATTTTATTTTAATAACATAAAGATTATGGAGCCAAACTCACATTTTTTTATTCACTTCTGCAAGCAAAATCCTGACAAAGGTCAGTAGGAATTATGACTGAATGAAGACTGAGTTAAAATTTCAGCCTATGGGCCAACATTAGTAATTTTAACAGTAGGACAATTTAAACTCTGATAGTTTAAACTCTTAAATAGTTTTACTATGAGAAAAATACAGAAATCACCGATAAATTAATCCTGAAAACAGAGAATATTTGCAAAGTAAGGGAGTTTTAACTATAACATTAAATTCTATAGACATAGTTCACAGCTTGCCTGTACCCCATTTGGACCACCAAAGAAATGAATTAACACAACTGAATACCACATCAGTGTGCTTACAAAATATACATGTGGCTAAAACATTTTATAATTTACTAAAATGTGACTGGTTCTTTAAATTCACAGTTACAAATAGGTGTCTAATGTAAAATTATCTATTCTGTCCTATTTTTATGTTCATATCCATAATAAAGATCTGCCCAGACTGTACTAAGTTTTTATGAGCTTAATGAACAAATGTAAGCACATAAATGTTCATGCCTTTATACAAATACAGAGCTTTATAAGAAAAATCAGGTTAGGTTAGATCCAAGGGAAAATATGCCTGATAAAACCTACATTGAGATTTATGCATTTCCAGAGAAAACATTGAAAACATCCAGAAAGATCTTTGATTATTTTGACTTCTTGCCCAGTCTAAGGGTTTGTTATACATCTAAAAGTTGAAATGAAAGATTAGAAACCTTGGTGAACCTAGAATGTTTTCAGCAAGGCAGGATTTGGGGTTTAGGTTTATTAAGGAATGTCAATCTGAAGCTACAGTCAATCTCAAGAAAATTGTGTCTGCTTTGAGATTTAAGTAGCCTCCACTAAAAGAACTACAACAGATATACAAATGCAGAAGAAATAAAACATCTGTGTCTGAGATTACGTAAAAGATCACAAATTCTTTCCCCTTTTAAAAAAATAAATAATTGGGGGGGGGAGAGGAAAAAAGCGTAGTTTTTTTTCTGTCTTACACATGCTGTTTAAAATTCCTTCATGATATACCAAGTAAACATGCCGGGTTGTTTTACCCAGACATAGAGCTTGGTAAAATACCTTAGAGGAGCTGAAGCCCACAGGACATGCAAAAAATCATTTAAAGACTGACCCTGCCGTTTTTTTACTTTGTCATGCTTAAGACTGAATAAAATGGAGCTTTTCTTTCCACAGCAGTCTTTTTCATTTTCTCCTGTTTTGTTTTTCTATTTCAGTGATGAGGAATGCATCAAGGGACAGGGGAATTAATCTCCAACACCATATGGGTACATGTGAATACTTCAGCATGTTCAAGAAAACAAGGCTTTCATAACTACTGTACTGACTGATAAAGGCACTTTTTCCTCCATGGTTCTCCTAAAAGTACACTGTAAATGATCTCTTTCATAAGTCCTGAAGGCTCTGTGCAATACACTGGAATTCCCATCTGTACAACGCATGCTTTCATCTGTGTGTGATCAACATATGTCAAATATGTTTCTGAAAGTCTGTTTTAAAGCTGTGGCCATGGGACATCATGTGACCACTGAATCATTTTCCTCCAGCTGAGGGTACATTTTATCTTGCCAGACATTTTCATAGTTTGTGCAAGCAGTTCCTGAAGTCTGATTCAGCTGCTCATGATGTGGCTGTCTGCTTCCCTGAGTGCAGGGGGGAGGTTTAGGATTTCATATTCCTGTCCACGCTGTGACTTTTAATCCTCTAAAATGTTTCCTGAATGCTGAACATACGCCTGTTTGATTATTCCTGACAAACGGCATTTAGGAACAGTTTGTTGATTAATTCTAAGCCATACTGTGATGGTTGTCAAAGAACAATTTAACAATTTTAAGTAAGTCATGAGAAAAAGATCTTTATTTCCTTCCAAAATACATTCTGCAGGAATTGTTTTCATATTAATGAAAATAATATTTTCATGGTATATTAGGAGAGATTTTGGGGGTATGTTCTTACCTGTCCCATATTTAATAGGATTTATTGTGTACACCCACCATTTAATGAGGTCAAATACATACAATGAAGTCTGCTAACCAAATAAAGCAAGTCAGGCAGTTGCAGACTTCAAGTGACTATTATAAATCAGTGAAATAAAAAATCTATTATAGTATCAAACTATAGCTATCCCTAAAAGTATACTGGCTTTTTTTAGTGCCAGATTGGTGCACATATAATACGGTTATGCTACCAAAGCATTGACAACCAGAGAATTAGGTTAATACAGTGAGCACCCTCAGTCAAATACTGACCTCACTCAGTCTCTGTTTTTCATAGCAGCAGGTCAGGATCCTACCCACCACCTGGAAAAGTCAAGCAATTCTATCACAGTGAAACAAACAGGTAAGAAGCAGAAGGTACAGACACATTAAGTCCATTTTCTGAGCTACAGGGGTTTAGTTTTCATCTTATTTTGTTTTCTTTTTCTTGAAGATTTTAATGGTTAGCTTTACATGTGGGTTACTGAAAATGCCTAATGTAAACTGTTTAGTATGATTGATACCACAGCCAAGCCTAGACATACATAGGCTTACCCTAAATTGTACAACTAAACTTCTGCTAGAAATCAGAGAGACAGAAGGTCTACTAAGTGATCCAGCCCATTTCACAGCCTCATTTATATGCTGAATTTTCCTGTGGTTCATCCAATCTAGTTTCAAACTGTCTCAAGCAATGTGGCTTCCTCTACTTCCTGCAGGAGACAATTCAGTACTCTAATAGATCTTGCTGTCAGGATGTTTCCCCTGATATTCTGCATCATTCTTCCTTTTTTTAATTTAATCCCATTAATGCAAGTTATACTCCCTTTCCCTTCATTTATCTAATTGTTTTTCACAGGAAACATAACAAAAGTTTTAATGAAAAGGAAGCCTGCCTTATGTAAACAATAAAAATCCACATTAGAAAGAAACCTTTGCCTTACTTCTATGAACCAGGGAATTAATACAAAGAAAAGGAATGCAAGCCCATAGCTCACGCTGTGTTGTGATCAAACAGAAATCCAGCAATAAAGTTGTAATACCTTCACTAATTCCACTGCTTATTACTCAAGTAGGCTATAAATCTGGTAAACTTTTTCCATTGGCCAACCTTACTTACTAATCAAGTTTAATTAACAATTTATGTAAGGGCTCGATTACAAGGCCTTTGAAGTCAGTGGGATTCTTTCCATCAGTTTCACTGTGATTTGGATGACGTTTATATTATAAATAAAAACACCACTGCATTTGGTTGTGCTAACAGCAGAAAAGTAAATAATGTGGAAATATCAAGAAAATACTTTTTCACAATACCTTTTACATATTTTACTTCTGTGAAAGTGTACATTTTCAGAGCAAGAAAATTTTTCAGGCCTTCTCAATTTTTACTTTAAAATTACTTAAGTTGTAACAGCATGTGGAGTGAAGTATCAATTTCTTTCATACATTTTCCATGTGGTTTCAGTAACAAAAAGCTTTAACCTGTTTACAATAGTTATAAAAGCAGTAACATGAGTATCTCTCCCCAATATTACTCGCCCAATTTAAGATCAGGTTTCACAGCTTATGTATTATCACTTTCTTTCTTCTCCTATAGTTATCTGGTCAGTTGAATTTCACAGAACAAATTTTCCTATGAGAGTACAGGGAAACACTAATAGCAGCTACATTTTCTCTTGCATGAAGTTCAGCTATGTTAAACACTCTTGACCAATCCTCTTCTCTGCCTGTCACAGATAGTTTGGGGTCTTTTACTTTGATAAATGCTTGGCATTCTGAAGGGTGGTCAGTTTTCACCAAAGCAAAACATGCTGATGTATTGACAAGGAGATAACATCTCACAGCTTTGCTCAGTGATGTACGCTGAACCTTCTTAAGAAAGGCATGAATGCATACACACCCATATCTAACATATGGTCTTCATCTCTCTCCCTCTCCTAGGCACTTTCTCTCCCCTTAGCTAAGTGCAGGCAAAACTCCCATGTTCATGCTAAATCATTGCTGGTCCAGTTAAAGTAAACAATGTAGAGATAATGCTGCTTTTCTTTCCACCTAGAAATGCTGGTTTCCTGCTTAAATGCATACCTTTGATGGTGGTTCACTGGCAGAACTTGCCTTAGGTAAAACAAACATAATTATGCAATTTTCAGCTAAAATATTTTTGCCCTTAAAGGGAGAGGGAAACCGAGACCTAATCCAGAATCCAAAGGAGTGTCCATTTGTGAAATTAAAACTATTTTATTCCTTTAAGCTCATTTCTATTTATTAAAAAAAAAAAAAAAAGATATTTTGACTGGGGATACATGACACTAGGAAGCAGGAGTACAGTGGAGCCCTGTGGCCCATACGGACTTCATACTGGGCCAACAAATCAGATGTTTTTGGAATAAAGCATATTGCATTCACAAATTAGAATGGTTATGTTATATATACACTTTCAAGATACAGATCTCAAGAAGACATGAAGTACAAACAGTCGGCACTATTTCTACATTTCCATATTCCAAGGTGAAAGAGGGCAGCGCTGACTCCTTATCACACTGCTAATCTGAGAAGTCAGTTTCTCAGACTTGAAATGAGTGAAGCTGAAAGGCTTGCATCATGTCATATTTAATGGAACTGACTGAACTAATTGCTGTGAAAGTACACTGTCACAGCCTAATAAAACTAGACATGAAACAAGGCTATGTTGACTATGAAAATGTTCTCTTTATACAATATAATTACAATGCTGGATCACAGAGGTGGTGGTGCAGTTCAACACACAGCAGTGACACGTGGCTATTAAAAGTACTAGTTAACAGACAAAATTTGAGACATGGTATTTCTCACAATTAAAGGGTCCATGATATTTTACTGTCAATGTAAAAATGAGCTGTTCTCTCCTCATTCTGTTACCTAGCACACAGAACAAAAGAACCTCACTTAGCAAGTAGCTGGGAAACAGTTCCTTCAAAAGTCCATGCACAGTATGGAAAAGGCTAATAAAACTTTCTTATATTTTCCCCAGTGGTGCCTTTTCTGATCTTTTCAGTTCTTGGGAAAGTCCTGGTGCAACCTTTTCTGACTCAGCACTTCACAAGCTGGGCAGCAATAATTAACAGTGCTGAGGAAATCCACTTTTGTACACTGTTATGGAATGAAGCAGAAAATTTGGGTTTCTTGTCTGGATTTAGCATGGAGTTGGTACCATCTCAGAGGCAGGGGATGCACTAGAAAAGCCCTGTGCTGTACTTAGCATTTATCTCTCTTCACCACAGCAAAGTCTCAGATGGAGCAGAAGTTTCCCTCCATCCACCGTGCTGAGAGAAGAGGCAGGGACGGGGCTGAGGTCAGTTTAAGTATGTGCTGATCCACCAAAGGTCAGCCAATATTCATTAAAAGACTAAGTGCTACTGCTCAGACACTGCTCAGTGCTACTAAATGTTGCTGCTCAGACATTGGAGCAGCCCAACTTCTTCCATTTACAAATGAAGCCCAGCCCAAAAGCTGGACCCTACTTTCACTTTATGCTGTCCCAAAGCTGCAAAGTTGGGATGTTTCTCTGCAGCAGTTTTCTAAGCCTTCTCAGTTCCTGCATGGATTATAAGAACCTCATTTTAGCCACAGGGTATCTTCACTGACATCAACAAATTTGGCTCAATATCCTCCAATAGATGGAAAATTTGTTTTCAGAATAAACAATACCACAAAACACACAAAGAGCAGCATAGCTGCCAAAATATCTTCAGTCCTTATGAGAAAAGAAACAGGCTCTGTTACAATCAATGGATTTTGTTTTAATTTTAATGATAAATGATATTGCATTCTTTCAGAGGATTTCTGTGTCTGATAACATTGAACAATCTTTTAGCATTAAGGACAGTAGAGGCTATCCTATAATGTGGGTGTGCATAAAGCCACTTTGGAACAGGGGAAAAAAATCCAAGGATGACTTCAAGCAATACTGAATAAGGAAAATATCAGAAATACTTAATTCACCTTACGGAGGATTCACATTATTGAAACTACCACTTGTTTGCTGTCCATTTCTTTGATTTACTACTACCATTTTAATTTCTTAGCCTTTCTATGGAGGAATGAGCACTAAATACATTACAAATTTATGATAAATACAGCAAGTAAAGTAAATAATGAATAAAAAATAAACTTGTTTATAGTACGATAGGTGGCAATGCTTATGTACCTGAAGAAGAACACCTCAGACAGATGTAATTTAATGATGGAGCCCTTCTTGACTCTATATTAAAAGTAAATAGCACCCATAAACAGCTACTATTCACCAAACATAGCAGGACTGAATTTGGATGCATATCCATGGACATTTCCGTAGCGTCTGATCTGCCCCCTTCTTAAAGAAGTAAGAGAGAACAGAGTACACACTGTCTAGAGAAGTACAATTTGGTATTCAAAAAGATCTCTGAGCACTAGCAGTGCCATGCCCCCAAAACACCTTCCAGTTAAGTTTTTGAGAGAAAACTTAGCTGCATTAATAACAAGTTTGCACTATGTGACTGAAACCCAGTAAATAGCATAGCATATATATAGGTATATTTAACTGCCAAGGACGTATTAATTTCCTTTTAGGTTTTATTCCTATAGGCTTGGTTTGTTCTGAAACCTCAGAAAAAAAAGCTCAAGTCCAGTCAAGACAAAAACACAGATGAGATAATTCTCTTCTGAAACAAAAAGCATGTATTATCCTACAGTCATATCATACCATTTGAAAGATGTTTCAAATGAAGTAGAAAACACAAATGAGTCTTTTGAATGTGGTTCTTCTTTTCCCTATTGTAATACTGCTCTTTCCTGGCTCTTTACAACCCACAGGCTCTTGTTCTTATGGTGCAGGATGTCCTGTCTGTGGTTTCAGAGGAATGTGAATATATTCCAACATGATGCTCAGGATAACTTTCTTTGAACGGAGATCTGGGCTGTCATTGTAGGCAGCTAATACATTTCAGGAATCATTTTTTCCTGTAATATGTACTCAGTATGTGATGGGGTTTGTTCATTCATTAGAAAGAAGCCACAAAACCGAAAGCACAGAAATATAACCTGAAAATGTATGTTCTTTTGTTTCTGTCCTACCAATCATAGTATCATAGAATCATAGAATCACTAGGTTGGAAAATAGCTCTAGGATCATCAAGTCCAACCATTCCTATCTGCCACTAAACCATGTCCCTGAGCACCCCATCTACCCATCTTTTAAATACCTCCAGGGATGGTGACTCAACCACCTCCCCGGGCAGCCTCTGCCAGAGCAAAATGAACCTTTCTGTGAAAAATCTTTTTCTGATGTCGAGCCTGAACCTTCCCTCGTGCAGCTCGAGGCCATTCCCCCTTGTCCTGTCCCCAGTCACTTGGGAGAAGAGGCCAGCTCCCTCCTCTCTACAACCTCATTTCAGGTAGTTGTAGAGAGCAATAAGGTCTCCCCTCCCTCACATCCCTGGCAGTCAGGGTAAAACAATAAAGAGAAATCTTTACGTGTATTTAAAAAAAAAAAAAAAGTTAATTTCTGACTTACATCAGTGGATTTTGAGCTACTGTACTACTGAGGATGCAGAAGGAGAGTGGTCCTTTTGGAATAGAAAGCAATAGCAGCAAAATGCCTGTCAAAGAGAAAAAATGGAGAGCTGCTATTTGAAAACTGGCAAGCTTGATATGCATATTAGAGGAAGGTAAATGACATTTACTGCACCCACACAAATAACTTCAGCGTCACAAAAAGGCAATTAAGTTATTTTTAGTCAAATTTTCATCACTGTAGATCATTCACAGCCCTACGGTGCATCACACGGATGCATTTTCTCTGCTTTTTGGGGTTCTTGGATGCCCTGCTGACCTGGTTCTGCTCTATGTCATCCAAAGTGAGCTGACCCAGACATATACACTTTGGGCTGCAGTTGCCTTTGTGCCTTTGTGCCCTCTATAGTATATCATAATATAAAAATTGCTGACAGCAAGAGTATTACTTATAGCCCATCCTGAGATCAAGAATATCAATTAATAAGAATGTCAAAGAGCTAGTACTTCTTTAATTCAAGTAAAATGTTCACCAACTGAGGAACTGACATATGGTTCCTTCAGAGTCATTAGCTGTTTGAATTGATTATTAAGAGAGCAGAGGGATGTATCACTGTAAACATGTTTTCAATCACTAAACTCTCACTGACTTCAATAGCAGTAAGATGAGGCTCCAAGAGATAACAGAAAATACTTGAAAAACTTGACCATGATTCACACAGAGGCAAGACCTTTCCAGTGTTTCCAGCAGAATATAAAGAAATACATGAAATATTTGTCTCTTTTTGGCTGTCAGGTTGATATAAATGAATCTGACCACTAAATACTTTGATTTATAGTACACTACCCTAAAATACAGTAGATTACTTTGAATAACTGGTAGATGCAGTCACTTCTTTCACTTTCCAGGATGTTTGATACTAACATTAATTTTACTATTGAAGAACATCAGCTGTATTTTAAAACCAGAGTAGGGTTAAGTGAGGTTAAAGATGCCCACTGGTTGTTCTTTCCATGTTCCTCCATTCAGTCAAACAGTAGTGGAGCTTTACACAATGGAATGTCTCTGTCCAAGACAGAAAAAGCAGGTGAAAAAAGCCTGGTTGGAGTTTGCACAATCACAGAGTAAATATAGCTAATTATATGACCTAGCCATTAACGTTACCTGCTTGACTCTGTTTATGTAAAATAAATACCTTATCATGCTATCATGCTTCAGTTTTTCAAAAAAATGAACATTCTGCAGGTAAAGATTCTGAAAAATTTACAGCATTTGCCAGCTGTTTAAACTACTCTAACACTAAATGCAGTTAAATGCAAAGTTGATGGGGACAACAATTGTGCATGTTTTCTACATAAGATTAAATGGTAATGTGAATGGAGGGAAATTTCAAGATAAGTAAGCTTAACTTCATGTGAAGAAGAAACCAGACTTCCTTGTTAACATCTCCATTATAACAAGAGTATACATCACAAAGCCAGTGTAGGTAATGCAACTTGTGTTTCATGGATCATTTTTTTTCATATGTACATACACTTGAAATATATGGCTATAATTATACATTTGTTGCATATACCAACAATAAGTTTGCACACGCACAGACTAGAACAGCATGCTCTGGAAAACTTACAACATTCTATCAAGATGTGGTCCTGAATGTTATTTTGCTTTTATATTTTCCGTTTGTTCATGGACTTTCCTTTTTTTTTTTTTTAAATTATTTTCTATAGACATTAATAACTCCAAACGTGAATGCTTCAGAAGAGACAAAAGAAATATAGCTGGTTAAAGAAACAAGGCTATGCTAACAACAGCAAACAGGCTACCCATATGCATGCAACTAGGAACACAAAAGAGCTTGGCTGCATGCATACAAACCTGAATTTAGCTACAGTGATGAATTTGTACCAGGCATGATCCAATTTCGATTAGTTTCTATGCAACAAGTTCTGCTGTGGAGAATTTTAATAAAACTGTTTCAAAAACATTAATCACAATATTTCCAAAGAAAATATCATCAACAGGCCACTTTATTGATAATTTGGTAAGGAAAATCACCCTGACAACATTTGCAGCAGACATTCCAACTTCTCCAGACTCCTGCTTCCACGGGTACTGACACTGCATACATGTCTCTGTGCAACTGTTTGCCATAAGCACACTAGCAGATACTTTACATCTTATTTTAATTCAATTATAATACTGAATATTTTCTTGTTTTGAACATTTGTATATAATAACTAAATGCTGGAATTCTCTCTTTTTTTTAATGAATGACAGAACCTGTGAATTAAGTGGCTATACAAAACTATTTATTTCACTCTAACATGTAGTCCATCAGTTATTTAAGCAAAAACTGGAGTTAACTTTCTCACACAAGAACTGTTGGTTTCAGCCAAGGTAAGATTTTTATGTACAAGTACTGAAGCATTTTAACTGGAAAACACCAACCATGATTTTCACAGCACAGTAATCTAAATTCCGCTATTACTGAGTCTGCTCTTAATGTAGGCTTCAAGACTGAAGTAATTCACTGCAAAACAATATAATGCAAAGGTTTATTAGTATATAAATGTTGCGGTTATGCAAGAATCAGACTGCTGTTCCTTTATAAATTTCAGGGTTCTGAATATTTTCTTGTTTTGCAACAGAAAGTAAATTGTCCACCTTTCTCTTGAAATTAAATTGGAAGAAATTATTTAGAGTTGTGCAAACTTCTTTTGTTTTGGTAATGCATAAGCATTACACTCTGTTTTAGCCCTTACCAAGGACTAATTTAGAATGGAAAAAACAGAATGTTTAAAGATGTTGGTGTTGGCTTTGTTTGATTTTAATCATCACTCCTTTTCTAGGTCAAAATCTTTCATGAAACACCTGTTTCAACAAAAAAAAAATTTAGATGAACTTGGACTTACATATAGATCCATGATAATTTTTTTCTGTTAAAAAATAACTTTTACAAATTTGACTAAGTAAATTTTATACATAAAGTAATCTCCTCCATAAATTTTATGAAAGTTATTGCATGCCATCTAACCAACTTCTAAGTAGACTGATGTGGCTATGACCAAAAAAAAAAATAGTAAATATTCTAACATGCGGAATTTTTGTTTCAGTGAGATCATTTGATTCATAGATAACCCTAAAGCTCTAGTTTTAATAAAAGGAAAGCGTTTATCAATTCATGGTCTTTTGAACACAAGAGATTTTATGAGTTAACTGTGTAACATTAATAAGAGCTGTTTTGCAGTTTGGTGTTTAAAGTTAAGTTCCTAAAATTAAGCACCTTAACAGAGCAGCTTCACTGCCTGGCATGCTAACCTGATGCTTGCCAAGAGTGTTCTGCTGGCAGACCAAAGAAAGGCTAAAACTCTTTGTTGTGGGCAAGAGGCACATTTTGAAAGAAATCAGTAACTTTCAGCCTAGAACCAAGGTATATTAAGCAGCTATTCAGTACAGACTTCATCCTGACAAGACAGATTTTAAAAGAAAAAGCAAACCAAACTGGGAGTAGGGAGGAGAAACACATTTACTGAGCAACCAATGTACTTGTGCTTGGTTAGGTCTGTGGCTACAACCACCTCACAAACATCTTTTTAGAAAGCATATTTTCCCAAAATATTCTTTTAAATCAAAGGAAGATATTAAATATACCCCTGTTTTACATCCTATAAAATAAGATACCTGTAACAAGACTACTTTACAAATCAGAGATTACATGCTTTCAGTTCCCCTGAGGAACAGAAAAAATCAAAATTACTATGAAATTCATATGCAAAGGCTACTCTGTGCCAAGAATTTTAGTCAACAAACAGTTGTGTCAAGACAGCAAAAGACAGCTGTGTAAGCTAAAGAAAAACCTGATAATTTTAACGGAAAAATTGCATGGACTCCTTCAACAACAACAGTGTTACTTCGTGGGTTGACGTGTTAGTCATTAATGGGATATGAGCAGGTGAGGCACTGCTCAGAATTGTTTAGGAGCTTTTGTAGTTTATTTTCAGTTAAGCATGAGCAACAACAGGGACATGTGAGCTTTCAAATACATGCTGCTAGTAGAAATGATCAAGAACTGGAACCATTACACTCTTCACAGTACCGGTCCCATTCTCTGAATTGGGCACTGAGCTGTAACTTTGAAAATGTCATTGCCCACCTCACCTGCAGTCAGGCACCTCTGGAAGTCTTACACTTGCTAACAGGGAAATCTAACCTCTAGAAAGCATTTGTCCTATGACCCTGCTGGATCATTTACAAAGGACAAACACTCAAATGCACAAACACAGGATGCCCAGAGGTTGCTGAACACCACATTCAACAAGTCAGGCAAAACGTGCATCTAGGTCTCCAGAAAACAACTGTTTCTCTAATCGGAATCACAATTAAAACAGTAAGTTGAAGCAGAGTAAATTGCTTTATTCTGCTAAAAATAAGTTCAGGCCTTCAAGGAGACCTGCCTGGCTCCTTCTGGGACATCAGCGTTTCTCCTTAGCAGACAGCACAAGAGCCTTTTTGCATCTTTCTGCAAGGACTGAGCAGCTTTGGCTCCATCTTCATCATGATGAGAAGCAAGAGAACAAACTGTCAAAGACACACTTTCATGTAGTAGTAACTGGGCTGCCTTCAGCATGCTACTGGCTATCTAGATATCACTGCTTTTAAGGTATCAGGCTCTGTCAGGACAGTGCATGAGGAGGGAAGGTTGCACAGGACAAACCCGTGGGTTTCTGTTTAAACACTTCCACGTGATCATAAGCACACAAGTCAAAATACAATGAACTTCAGAGCAAGCTCCTGGCAAGTTGGTAAAACTCTGAAAAACTCAGTAAAACACTGAAATGCTTTCAACTTTAGAATAAAACTATCTGCATAGCTCTGCTGTCTGTCATACATTTTTATTCACTTCTGAAGCCAGCAAGTATTTCTTGGGACAGAGAGGAACAATCTCCCAGACAGACAAGCTGCATTTGGACACCTTCTAATACCACACACAGTCATGTTGCTCTGGGAACAGCAGGTCCATCTCAGCTGTTAGAAAGTGAGGCCTGAGAAAGGATGATCAGCAGCAGGATGGAAGCCTCTCTGGTATGCATAAAAATGATCTCCATCTTTTCACTAATTTTCTTCCTTGGCCAGTTAGAAAAACTAGTGTACCATTGCAGAAGATAATTGGAAATTAATAGGTACTTGCCCTTTGTGCAATCTAATTGTAGATCTGCCAATAAAATCCACTTTCCTGAAGTAAGATACTTAATGAGAGATTTAAGAGATAAGATGATAAGAAATGTAATGTCTATGGGGAGTAGTCGATAAGTTTGTTCTGGTCCTCTATATTTTGTCTTCAGTGAAGAGCACTATCTCCAACACAAGCCCTTAACTTGTCCTGTTGTATGTATTTTTCACTGGTGCAGAAAGAGAATATTCTTGTAAAACCTGATGCTTATCTCACAGTGAAAAACAGGCATTAATATCAACATATGTCATTGTAATTCTCCATCTGACCATACATCTTAGTTTGGTTTTGTGTGGTTATCAGCAGTGTGCCTCCTCTCTCTTTTCTTTTTAAGTATGGCATGATGGATTGTGACAAGCCATGGTATCATCAGAAAGCATTTTTCAAGCCTTGACATCTCTTTGCAACTATTACTAGAATGGAAGGGTGGGAATTCTCTTAAATTGCAAAGACAGTATCTGCTGCATCCAAATATATGACTAAAGAACGCTCTATTCTATACTGAAGACAACATCTGTTCACTGATTCGCACAGCTTTGGTTTAACATAGAGTAATGCTGACACTACCAAAACATAGTGACTGAATAACCTCTGTCAATGTTGCTAGTTTAAAAACCTAGCATTATTGCAACTTTGTGCAATTTACCTGCAAATCAGGAAAGCAGATCTTCTTTCTCAAAGCAAATACAGGCAACAAAACAGAGCCACAAGAATATTTTTGTGCATTTTTTTTCTCCTCTTTCCTTACTATCCAGTGATGCAGGATATCTTGTTAACTGTGTTTGTCTTTTATATTCTATATTGAATGAACTGAAACACTGGAATCTCAAAATGAACATTAAGTTTTTATGGTGGCAACAGGCATAGCTTTTGCTTATGCAAGCTACCTCATCTGTCTGTCAAGCACCATGTTTTTCTTCTTATATAGTTTTGGTTACCATGTATGGCTGTGCTAAACATTTTGTTGTATTGACTATATCTCTTTTCCTGTATCAAAAGGAACCTCAAAATCTGAGCTTACGTGTTCTGAAACTCCAAGTAACTCTTGGGCATATCTATTGATGTCAGTGCAGAAAAGCTATTTAGATATAAGCTGAAAAATAAGCAATGAGTGTGAAAGAAATTCAGAACTTAGCTGAAGTGTTTAGGGCAAACAGCACTCAAATTTATGAATATATGTTCAACGATTGTTGGTCCTCTGTTTAGGTCAGGATAATTTTCAGATATATTAAGCTACTACCTTAGTTTAATCTCTTTAAAGGAAAAGACAAAAACCCAGGAACTTATTAGGATTTCAAACCTAATCTTTCTTTAGAATCGCAAAGCTGATTCCTTATTTACTATCAGAGGTCTTACTAAGTTTACAGAACGTCTCAGTGATGGGCACAAACTACAAAGGTGCTGTCTTCAATCAAGACAATGCAAAAAGACAGGTGCATAAATCTGGTTTTGATTTGAAAGTAATTTTGAATCTCTGTGGTTTATTTCATACACACATACATAGATCTGATCCTTCTCCAGTGCGACTTCTTGTAAAGAACAATACTATTTGAAAAGACTATGGAATATAGTCAGTGTTCCAGCCAGTGGAAAATCACCTCATTTCAGCAGGCTACACTGGGCTTTGCTCAGAATTACTTAAAAACCTCCGGACAATGCTATTTATACTTTTCCCTAAGCAGACCACGGCCAATTTTATCACACTATAAGGATCTCACAAGCATGTACACGTGTGTGTAACTTCAGTCTACATCTACTCTGCATTTTAGTCTATCTCATTGGTTTTGTACACTTATTTCCAGCTAAGTAATTTGACCTTGGCCCAAGAAATTTTAAGTCACTGGAGATATGACAATTGATGGAAAGACCTCCAGATGTCTAAGCCCTAAATTTTTCACTAACTAAAGTCACGCTAAATTGCATACACTTAGCTTTTTAGACTTTAGAAATCAATGCTTAGATCCCTAACAATGCTTGCTAAACCCCTTCAGTGTGGCTACATATTTATTGCACCGTGTTGTCCAGAAATCCAGTAACAGCTGATGATTTTTGCTTTTGCAATGAGATGACTTCTCATAAGCAACTCAAAACTGTGTAAGTCATTTCATATCCATGTAGTTTGACAAATTCATGTCCATTTGGTGTGCACTGACGCAATCTGACATATCTTAGTACTCTGCATTCCCCAGAATCATTTTCCTGTTGAGAACAAAATATTTCAGGATATTTCTCGGTTCTCACATTTTGTTTGTTCATTTGTTTTATAAAAGAATAAACTTGTGTTGTTATAATAATTCTTTTCCAGCTTTCCCTTCTACCATGATAACTTTTTTAATGTCATTGTCTAGACTGAGCTTCAGATTTGTAGTAATTTTGGGCTGTTAATTTAATGAGCAGCTGACTCGTTTTTCAAAGTCAGTAGCAAAGGTAATAAGTGCAACAGGTCCTAACACTAGTCCTCACTACTACTACTGTAATAATTTGACTTCCATTCTCACACACACTTAACACAGTTTCATTTCTCATTCTCATCATCTATACTTTTACCTAAGCTTCATCCCCTATATTTTTACTGAGATAAAGTGGAACTAAATTTTGCATACTATGCCATGACATATCCCAATGACGTATCCAAGCTGTGTATTTCCAGCACATTGCTTTCAGCCATTAATTAAACATTATTTCCTATTTGTCCACATCACCAGCACTTCCCCTAAAAATTTGTACTCCAGTGATTTAGCTTAATGTAAGCCTGCACTAACAGTAACGGTGGTAAAAATGAGAAATTGAGAAATGAGTGCAGCAAGGAGAGAACGAGACTACCCCTTTCAGCATAAACATGGGTATATGTGATCACGTAGCTGCAGGGCTACAGCATCTACTGAAATAAATTTGAAAAAGAAAGAAATCCAAAAGATTCTTATTTAATTTGCATTTTTTTTTACGCTGCATATCATGTATTTCAGTGGTTAAAGGATTTACCATGGTAAAAAAGTAATATGAGAATTGTCACACTGAATCAGGCTAATGGCCCTTATAGAACACTATGCCTACATAATATTGATACAAAATTTAGTCTAAACTTCAAGCTTTACTTAGGGGAAAAAAAGTATTAAAAGCTGGTTTCTTATATGTCTTCATTCAAACTCATAAAAAATAAAACTAATAGAACTCTTAGCCGAGCTGTTCTCCAACTCTTGTACAAATCTTTTCCCTAATATTTACGATGACATAAATATCTTAGCGGCAACTCTATGAAAAACATCACTGGTATTGATTAATATTAGCTTAGCTCTATTTTCTTCTAAGGATATAAAATCAAAGGTGAGAAGAAAAACCCTATAAAAGTCAGAATTCGTGGACCACATACTTCACAGACAAAGCATTTGAGCGTCCTTATGCCAGAGAAATTTCTACATTTTCAAATGTAATTGGAATTCAGGAAAAAAAAAGAAGTCTTATATTTGCAGGCATATATCTTCAAGGCCTCTATTAATTTAAAGTCCTCAGAGAAAGTATAAAGTATTTATAGAAACAGGAGACCCATAATGTCCTTAGTCTAGTTTGTATTTGTCAGTATACCACACGGAAGATTACCGCATACTGCTATTGATTCACACAGATCAAAACTCATGGGAGAGCTGACTGGGAGAAGTTCATTTCTCTAATAAACTTGATGAAAGTAGAAAACAAAGGAGACATTTTTACTTGAAATAGATGTCTGAAATTTTTCAGTAAGGCTGGTTCTTGGTTCATCTGCTCTAATGAAAGTTAGGAAATAGTAAGGAGGGCTAAAAATATGTAGGAATTAATTTTAGATGGATTTTCATTATTTCTTTGACTTCTTTGGAGCAGCCCTCAGACCCCTGCAATTCATTTTCTCTTAATTCCATTCTTGTAGCAATACATCACATTCTTTATTACTAATAACAATGTTATTCTTACTATGTTCAAGGTGACTTAGAAAGTGTTCCATAATTAATATTTTCTATATCTATTTCAAGCTCAGTTTTGACAAATGGTAGTCATCCTTCCTTGTAAAATTCTGTAGTGAACTGAACAGAGAAAATTTTTCTTACAGAGAGGTTTCTTACAGAAATCATGGGACTCCACACAAAACCAGTGTTCCACAGAAGAATAGTTCTTGAAACACATTTTGCTTCCCATGATGCATCACATCTGTCCTTTCACACTTTGGTGGTTCATCATAGTACTTACTTTTTTATACACCACCACTGTACTTCTGGAGGATATTGAGCTGACCAGGGAAAAATGAAATATTTTCATAATTCTACACTTATTTTATGTCCTTATTTCAGCTGGTACATCTTAGTTCAAACTGAAGCTAGTACCAAATTATCAATATCTTTCTGTGGAATTTGTTTTGTTTTGTAAGACAAATCTTCTAAAAATTAGTAATACCATCAGCAAAACAAATGAAAGAGAAAATCCTGCTGCATGTATGAAAATGGCAATCATTTCCCATTTGCAGCTTGACTAAACCAGGGTGAATTTCGTGTGAATAAAAGACACTCCACTGCCAAATTTCAGAATACATCTCCAAATTACAGAGGATATACAGCTGTTCAAGAAACCAAATAAAGAAAATGAGTTCTGGCAAAAACACCTGTTCTTCAACAAACGTTTTCTTGGAAATAAATGACCTATTTTTTTTGAAGCTTTACAAATAAAAAGAAATAAATCTAATGTGATGAAGGAACAATCTATGGAAAAAAATCAGCTTAAATTACTATGATAAGCCCACTGGAAACAATTGAAACCAGTGCAAAAGGCAGAAAGAATTAGGTATTGTTCACAGTCTATCACATGCCTCTAGGCTAACATGCCTTCTCCCTCCAGTTTGGGGAATTCCTCAGCCTTCCAGCAGCAAATCCAGCTTGCGGAGGTCAGTGTCTTCACACTGTCCTGCTGAGACAACATCACTGTCTATTTGCAGGGAAGAGGAGATCTAGCTTGACATCGGCCTCAGGATCTCACTGTTGATCCAAGTACGTGATTCAGAAAGTGATAGGAGTAACATAAAACCATAACTACTCCAACTTATTTCTCCATAAAATCAAAGTTTGTGCTCTTAAGACAGTTTTGGAGATTGTAATTTGGAATTGTGGAATGTTTGGAATATACTGGAAAGTTCAAAGGGTGTTGACATTAGGAACAATCATATCAAATTTTCTCTCTTTTTTTTTTCTTTCCTGATTCCTCCATTGCTTAGACAAAATGACTTCTGGACAGTCTTTGTAAATAATTAGGGTTGCATTAAAGAAACTAAACTTTATCATCAATTTTCCCTCCTTATCAGGAAAACAAGATGACCTGCTGGAAGAGCTGCTAGGGCAGAAATGGAAAACAGTAAAGTATTTTGATTAAAGAGACTTTGGTTAAAAAAAGGACCCAAAACCAAAATCAAAACCCTCCAAAAGTGTAACTAACTGCAATAATTTTGCATGTGCTAACTGAAATGCAAGAAAAGGTCTCTGGAAACTACTTATTCAGAGCAAAAATTTTGTATATTTTAAATATCCAGTTATGTTAAATAAAGAGTTAACGTAAAATATACAGCCCTTACTATTATGGAAAGAGTAAACACCAGACAACCACTCATGAAAGGTCTCTGTAACATGCTGATGAGGCTGGGGCCAGGCTGTGATGTTCTGATTACAGTAATTATTCTGTCTTTTTACTCATGAGTTGCATAAAACATTTTTAAAGCATTCATCACAAGAGCAGCAGTTATGCCTCAGAGCTGCAGGCACACTGTCCCTGTGCTGGCTACGGAGAGACTCATTTTACAGTTGCTGCTGAGACCGCTCATACATTTTGTATATTTCAAATGAATAATTATCTCAAATTACATTAAAACTATATAATTTGAATGCATCAAAGCCAAAAAATAAGCAACAATCCCTTCCCAAATCATACCATTGTCCTGAATACCCTTATTTAATTCAATAGTGACAACATACAGACTCTGTGGTGGTTTACATCACTTGACTCTTTTGATCCTAAAACATCCCCAACTACTATTATAATCCTGTTTCTGCTGCACAAGTCTGAAGTATCTTTAAGCATCTGCATAAACATAAAATCACTCCCCAAGACTTGAAGCTAATTTAGACATTTTTATACTTTTTGTTTTTCTACCAAAAGACTGAAGCATGCTCACTATATAAACATAATCATAATGTTCTAGTCATGAAAGGAGGTCATCACAGAAAAAAAAGGATAGTACATTTATATTTTCCATAGCTCAGAAAGGTTTAAGAGTAGAAGTGCAGTATATTGACCATGAACCCATCATTAGTTATTAGCTTTGTTTAAATTCCTTAAAATGTGAATATTTAACTAAACTGAATGTGTATTTTTCATTTTGTATGTTCAATAGCACGTGTCATATTGCAGATAAAATAGTTACTCCAAATTACTTGACAGCTATAACTAAACTTTACGTACTATTTTGCCCATTAGTTAACAAAACACTGCAGAATTCATTCTGAGAAGCACACCCGTTCATGATTTATTTTTTTAAATTCATTTATTTTGCTAGCAAACATCAGCTGGTTGAAATTAAAGGAGGGAAAGACAGTTTTAATTAATGTCTTCTTCAGGAACAAAGTTCCTAAAGTTGCTGAAATGATCCATTTTGACATTTTCAAACAAAAAAAATCCCATTTGTATGTTTGAAATGGTTTGTCAATTTGAAATTTTAGACACAAAATATTACCTCCAATGAAAATGAAATGTTTGGATTGCTCAAAAGCAAAACATTTTTTCAGATTGCTGGCTGACTGAAATTGTATGCTTTCTATGCTGATTTGAAATGTAATACAAATTCTAAAACTTTTTTTATACTTCTGAGGTATACACACACATATATATGGAAATATATCTATCAAATATACTATCAAATTTTTTTGTGGTGAGCTCCAGTCACGACTGGAACATTACGACTATATTTCTGTGGTGAGCGTAGTTCAGTCTTTTGGCAGAAAAAAAATAAATCAATTGTATAATAATGTGTAAATTAGTTCCAAATATGGAGATACAGAGATATATCATCTCTGATATATCAGAGATGTATACATATGTAAAAGCATATGTAAAAGCAAATTAAGATGGAGAAATAAATATATATATACAGGTATGCACACACAAAAGAACACAGATGTATGCACACAAAAACAAACCTGTGAAATCTATCTGGCTATTTGAGACTAAGGCTGGCAATCAAACACAATCTCTAGAATTTACACGCTTCCTGCACCCAGGTGCAAAAATACTAACTCCTAGATGAATTGTGTTCTATCTCGAAAATACAAATTCTGAACCAATAACTGCATTTCTGTTAAGGATGAAATGAAATAAAGGGAATTTAAAGCTTTGAAAGGAATTCAAGGGAGCTCCCAGTATCCGTCTTCTTGGAGTTTACATTAGTGCCTCAAGACATGCTTAGGCTTCTAAAAGGGGTTTGGCTATAAATACAGATTTCTAGATGAGCAGCCTAAAACTTCAAGGGCTGTTTCTGGTATGAGAAATAACTGACACTTTAAAGAGAAACTTTTAAGTGCTGATAGGCTAGCTGATAAGACGAATAACTATAGACCGTTTTTAGGAAAAGCAGAGGAAGGTGCTGAGCAGATGATTTAGGGCTTTTTCCAAACAGCTTTCAAAACCTGAAAAATCTCTTAACTTTCTAAATTTAATTACAAAATTTAAAACCTGTATTTCACCCCTGTCTTTACTCATCACTCTTTAAAGATGTAACTGATAGTATTAGACTCACTGTAGAGTACTCTGTTCAGCAGTAGGCTCGTGTTATCCCATCCTAAATATTCCACACAGCTGGAAGTTGTCAGCACAAGGAATAGGAAAGAGGGGGGTGCAAACAGTTTCCTGCAAGTAACTATAGGCATGCTGGCACTCTTCCAGATTTATTTATTTTTAAGGTTTTGCTAAGGATGTAAGGTTTTGATTTTATCATTTGTCCTGATTTTTTTTTCTCTTGCTGACACTGGATGATCCAGCTTTCAGAAAAGCTGCCTTCAAAAGAAAAAACTACTTTATTTATCTTTGTCATACAACTGGTATGCTACGAAGCCCCCCTCCTCTGTTCCCCCATGCTTCACATGAGTTTTTGAAAACAAGGAAAACTGAACAGATTTTCATCTTACAGACTGGGAGAGAAGCAAACAATTGCTACAAAAGAATTTCCTGGAAGTCATTCCTCACAATTTTCATTTCATTGAAAACAGATGAGACTGGTCTAGAATACCAACATTCTTCACCATCATCCAAAGACTTTAAGAAAGTTTGTATTCAAGTGTTAACATCAAATTTAAAATTTGAAATGCTTGTATGGTAGTCTAGATTCAAACATAACCCCGAGACCTGGAATATCTACACGTAAAATCAAAAGAAAATTAAAATTCCTGCTTCTACAGTGTTCTGCAATAAGGAAGCCCATGAGGAAAAAACTGGGAAAATTCTTCCACAGGCAAGAAGGTTGGCAATGTTTTGTAACAATCAGCTAGTGAGAGTTTTGCAAATCAAAATTGATTCAGGGATTTGTGTTTGTGCAATTTGCATTTTCTCAAATGCCACAATAAAACCTTCATGGACTTCATTCTTATATAGATAGAGGCCTTTTCATGCTGCTCTGGCAGAAAACCAAAACATTCAAGTAAACTACACACAGTCAAAAACCAGAGTGCATCCAAGTCTGCAGGAAATGCTGACATTTGATTTTCAAATGATTTTTTTTCTCACAGAGACAGAGTTTGTAAAAATATAGCTTTCCTTAGAGCTACTTCCACAGTTAGAAGAAATCAGATTAGTTTCTCTCACGTCTGCAAAACAATCAACAAACTCCAAGCAAAGTCCAAGTCCAAAAATTTGAGCTTTAATCTCATTTTATCAACCAGTGTAGTTTAATGAAGTGCTCTATTACTCATCTCTTATCAAATTCTGCACTAAGACAAACAAACATCCATTTCACTAACAGCTGCAAGAGGCTCCGGTGGTCTCTGGCTCTGGGAGACACTTGCCAGATGTCTCTGCCCCAGACAATGGGTATCCCAAGACATTCAGTGTCATTGACTTCAGCAACATTCAAATAAAATCCAGGAAGCTTCCTGCAGGACCATGCCTTGATAGGAATTCATCAAATAAAATGTTTAAAATAAAATGTTTAAAATAAAACATTTGGGGTCAAGCATCTGGCAGTGGAAAATTTCTAACTTACTCTAATACAATGGATTTTATTTTAATGTTCATTTCTGCTAGTGGAACAGTTAAAAGAAATTTTCATTAACTAACAATGAAAATCTGAGAAAATAAAATTAATATGTGGTAGCAAATTATTGAAAGAATTTTGGTCAAAGCATTTAGTAATATCAGAAATGCACATAAGTCCTTGATACAGAGGCAGAAGACAACCCTGCCCCAGTTTATTAAACCACTAGAGATTTTGGTTTAAAACGACTTTCTGACATCCAGGTACACGTTTTTCTCCTCTTTTGTCCTACCATCCCTCTAATGCCTGTCCTTCTAATCCCAGTCTTCCATCCCACCTCCCTGTCCACCACACAGCAATTAAACATATGCCTATGTAATAATCATTAATGCCATCCTTGTTCAAATACTGGGGGTTTTTTTTCACTGAAAATGTTGAAATATGGTACTATTTTTCTATGGCTTTTTTACTGAATGAAAGATAACAACATCCTCCATTAGATAGAGCAACTAAAGTAAAGATCGGGCAGAAAGAATCTTGTCTAAAGTTTACATGCTAATCAGCATGGGTCAGAAAAGGATGTTTTAGAATATGATTTTGTTTGTTCTTCACTCTAATAGTAACCCTCAATGTACTCATTAAGGACTGGTAAGAACACAGAAGATAAATTGAAAAAAATATTCTGGTTTAAATGAGACTCGTGTAGCTGGATAAAAAAAGAAAAGAAAAAAAAGAAGATATGGATAAAATCTTGGGCCTATTTTACAGTGCATTCAATAGAAAACTAGAAAACAGGATAACAGACAGAACATTACAAAAACAGATAAAAAGTGTTCTACTATAGCAGAAGTCCACATGAGTATACTCAGAAAGCATAATTACACTTTTTTGTAGAAAAATGTATAAATATTTTCAAATTTATACACAATTATACACAATTGTATTAATTTATTTTAGATCTTTTTCCTTTACACTACAAAGTTGAAGCTATATTTCAGCATATTCAGGGGTGTACTTCTGTCAGATAATATCTGCTTTTTCAAAATTCTCAGCATGGATGTAAAAATACAGTTGTGATTAAAAAAATTGAAGGCCTTTTTACATTTGCTAGAACATTACTGTAAAGATCATGCGCTAAAGGTAGAAGCAAGAGATGTAACAAAAACTATTTCACTGCCTCTGGTACAGTGGGAAAAATGGAAAAGCTTTTGGTGTCAGTCCATTCTTCCTATCCATGAGCCCCAAGAATTTGCCTTTCTGTGACCTGGTGACAGGCTTATGTGCTTAAAAGTGTTACTGGTTTCCTCTAGTGTAACAGTAAAATAAAATATGCTGTGTCTGCCCACAAACCCTGACTTACTTTCAACTTTTCCCATTTTCCTTGTGTACAGAACATTCTTGAGAACACTTCAAATAATAGTATGAACTTATTTCACCTTCATAGAGCTATTTTGTCTTTCAACTCTCTGAATGGACTCAGGACACATTTTTTAATTAATTTCACCAAAGGCTCTATGATTCATAAACATGAAATTGTTTTCATACTCGTATTTCCTTGTTCACTGTTGTTCTCTTCCTGCTTCCTTTATGCCTGACCCCAGCTAGTCTCATTTGGCATTTCCAAAACAGAATAGGTTTGTTTTTCTAAAGTCCTGGACAGAGCTAATAGTACACAGATTCCTGTGAAGTGGGTGTTGCAGAAATGGAATAAATAGCACCTGGTTTCCACTGACCAAAGGCAGGATCATTAAGGTGACAAGCAAAAAAAAAAAGCTCTTTAGTTGCATTTAGAACAGTGGGAACCTCACAAGAATGTGTTATAATATCTCCCAACTGAGGGAAACTGGGCTACAAATGGCTCCAGTCAGGAAAATGTACTCAACTTTGAACTTTGCTTTTCAAAGGTGAGAGCTTTCCTGCAGTGAGATTGTGGGAAAGGGTGTGAATACGTGGGAAACAACTTTTGAAGTAGATAGACAGATTAAATTTAAAATTGCTCTGCCTGCGTCTGCAGTGTAAATGCTGATCCAAAAAAATGGAAGTCTTCCAATGCAGAAATCGTCTTCTTAACTATCCTAAACTCTTAATACTCCTTTCTCCGTGATGGGTAAAGATGTGTAAAACCTGTGCCAACAGTTACAAAAACACTAAGAGTCAAGTAAGAAAAGATACAGCGCATCTTATAGTTAATTTACTGATACGGATATGTTAGAATGTCAAATGTTTTAGCTTTTTAGGAAATTCTGATGGTTTACACTCCTAAGCTTCTCAGTATTTTTCAGCTAATATCTGATCTGGCTAAAGTTTGGAAGTCCAGAGTATTTTGTTTATAAGTAGAAGACAGCTTTATATTAAGTAAACAGAGAGTCTGTAAATTTAATATCAAGAGATTAAGAGAGTCCACCAAAAAGCAGTAACTACTCAGATGTAGACATCAGCCGCAGTAACACAGCCAAAATGTGAGTACATCTCAAATTGGAAATAAAAAAGGGTATCTTCATACTTCCTAACATTTCTGCTTCCACTGCGTATCTAGACTACTACAACTGTCTTTTGTGACCATTAGTCACACTCAGCAAAGAGCACAAGTTTCTAAAACAGGACTGGCCCAGATCTGAGGTCCAGATGTTCAAAATTAAATCCAAAATAATTCTGAATAATTTTTTCTTACTCCATAGGTTGCTTAAACTTACCGCTCTCCTCCTCATTTGACCTGAAAGTTTCCTAGGTGTTTGCTTTGTACATGCTTAGAATTGTCCCAGCCTAAATAGCTCTGCACCTATTTCTCACATCCCTCCCAAGATAGGATCTAGAAATTTGGCATAGGAATGTGTAAGTCCCCTAAGGCATCCAGAACATTAATCATTACCGAATAATACCAAGAGCACACTGACAGGATGCGGTTCCTCAGAAAATGCAGACTTGCTCACTGTATTTTAAAAGGATGTATGGGAATCCTTTCATGCTATAGCTTAATGCTTGCAGGACTGAGCAAGTGAGAGGGGCGGATTCAGTAGCTTCCTAAGCATACATATATTCAAACGCTTTACATCTCGCTTCATAGGAGAGCACCCTAACCACCATTCTTTTATGCAGGATGCACAATGGTAAGTCATTCTAGAGTAAAGATCTTGCCATCAAATGGGACAGAGAGAGTGAGCAAAGGACAGTGTGATGTTTCACCACTCTGGTTATTGTAGGAGGCGTGGGGATTTATGCATTCACATCAAACAGACAGAATTCAAACCTCCAAAGAGACACTCCTAACTACTAATCCATTCAAGACTTTGCCTTCTCCTCCAGCTTTGCTTCAAAAGAAATAAGAACAAGTGCTGCATTCCTTTGGTAGAAAGGATTCTTTTGTGACAAAGACATCTCCTGGGGCCCAAGATGTTCTGCAAATTGTGGTGCAGTTCAGAGACCCTTAGTCTAGCTTTAAACAGGCTAGCTCACGCATTGCAAGGAGTTACTTACAGCCACATCAACTTCTACAGCAACGTATTTACCTTGATAAATGTCTAAATCAGACACACTGTACCACACAGACTAAACTCTATAGGAGCCTTTCCAAATATTCTGCTTCACTCTGACTTTTGTTGGTTTCTGGCTTTTTTTTTTTTGTTTGTTTGTTTGTTTGTTTCATTGGGTTTGGTTAGTGTTTTTTGGTTTGTTTTGGAGGATTTTTTCATAATACACTTCCTAATTAGCCAGCATGTAATTTGAGGTCCTGCCCTATGCAGGGAACTTCAGTGTATAAAGGAGGATTCAGGATTTCCACTATAGAGACTAGAAAGCATATAGCTTTGAGGCACCTAAGTCATATATTTAGCCCAGGTTTACTTTTTTTGTGGTTGATAATAACCAGAGTACCCTAAGGCAAGGGACTGATCAGATCTAAAACCTCACCAGCAAAACCATTGACCAAATTAAAGATTAACTGTAGTGTGGGGCAGTTTTAGGAGGCACTGAATCCATACAGGTGCTACCAGGCACAGAACATGATGGCAGTAGAGTTGAATGGATATCATTAAAGGCACAATGAACCTCCACGATCCTTGTTACTGACTTGCAAAATGGAAAAAGTGATTGTCTCTCACTTTTCAAGCTGAAATTTCAGAATTTGTAACCCGAAAACAAGCAAATTGCCATCTTAGCTTTCTGCTTACAAAGTACAGCTTAGTAGGAGCGCTGTAAGGTTCAGCAATAGTGAAACATTACAAAAGCCATTTTGGCAGTTTACAAAGGAAAAGGCATTTTAAAAATACACCTCTGGCTTATCTAGCAGTACAAATGAATGAGATACGGGGAAAGAGAATTTTTCTTGCCTCAGCATGAGTCACTCAAGTAAATTGAAATGAAGTTAACACTACTTCTTCCCTTAGGACTAAATCCTTGCAGATATTAAATATAAGTTGAACATATGACATTCATACTTGAAAGTTGATCTTAGGTTTGATTTTCAATCAAAGATAAGTATTTTTAATGAAACTAAAGTAAAATTAAAAAAGAAAAACAACAAAACAGGAGAATATTTTCATTACAGTATGTATGAAATGACCAGTATGGTGGGTTCTTGAGAACCCTGGTCTAGTGGGAGGTGTCCCTGCCCATGGCAGAGGGGTTGGAACTGGATGATCTTTAAGGTCCCTTCCAACACAAACTATCTTATGATTCTACACTTCTATGATTTATTTCAGCAAAACATACTGATGTCTGGATGCAGATTACATCTATCTCCTTCAGTCGCCATCAGAGAAAAAGACAGTATTTAAGAAAGCAATTTTTAAAACAATACACGCCATTTCCTGCATTTCCTTGCAGGAAAAGCATATGTAATAGAAATTAAAAACATATGTAATAGAAATTACTGGAATTAAATCTGTAATCAGCTTGATAAGTTCAGCTTAAAAGACTCAAAACCCTCCTCTTTTTTTTTTAAGCTGTGAAAGTTTTTAATTTTTCAGCTTTACTTTAAGTGTGGGTTTTCGCTGACAGAACAAACGACACGCACCACCAGACATCACGTTTCATAAAATTCAGTGCAACAGACTGCTGAGTTCTGTAGGATGAACTCTGTGTTCATCTAAATTGCCAGGTTCTTTGTCAAACTTTGGAGGAGAGCGAATTTTATACACAGGACCATTTGTAGACACTGCCTGATGTTTGTCCCCACATCTTGGTCTCTAAACCAATAAAACCAGACACTAAAGAAAGAAAATCCTAAACATACAAACTAAGAAACATAATTAGCTACAATTTCTTTCTGTCTTTTTCTCCAGGATTAAAATGTTTCCTCTGCTCCTGTTGCATCTAAATAGATAAAACCTCTGGAAAAGCACTACATATTACTGCAACAATCATGTTCCTGAACATCCATCAGCCTACAGAGTCCAGGGTAACTTACAAAGAGTCACTTGCTTGTTCACCTAAGACAATACCTAGAATGACCCTTGGTTCCACGAAGCACAGTTTTTTGGCTTCTTTTTCAGCAAAACCCTTTTCTCCCTAGAATAGTACTTCCTTTATTGGAGACATTTACTCTGAAAAAAGATGTGTCCTGCTGCCATGGTCTAGTCAGCTGCACTTCACCTACCTCCCCTGCCCCTTCTTCTACAGCATGTCAGTGCGTATCCTGCCACCAGCAGTTTGGACAGATATGAATGGAAATTTTTCTCCTATTTGTTCTTTCAGCCAGGACTCCTGATGGCTGGGGAGTAAGAAGGGAGTGCCGGTGAAAGGTCAATATTCAGTGGTACCCAATGACAAGTTTCAATAGGCACGAATTGAAATATAGGAAAAAAGTTACTATTTTTACTATAAGAGTCATACACTGGAACAGGTCACCCAGAGAGGCTGTGGAGTCTCCAGCCATGGAGACTCAAAACCTGCCTGAACACATGACACTGAGTAAGCCAGCCTTGAGCAGAGGGGTTAGGGATTGGGCAATCTGCAGAGGTGCCTTCCAACTTCAGCTACACTGTGATTCTGTTGAAAAACATCAGCAACACTACTGATCTCTTTTCAAAACACAAGATGCAACATATAACTTTTGAATAAGCACAACCATACTCCATGATACAGAACATGCTGCTAAAAATGCCTGGGATGATCAGAACAACAACATGAATCTTGTCTGAACTTCCTCTTTGCAAATTACTGTGGAATTAATTATAATCTCTGCAGATACATAGCTGTTTTGTGAAAAAGCACACTAGGTTTGGCATACCTTTCTTGAAACTATTCGTACTTCAGCAACTGCTGCTATGCTTCTAACTAAAGAGCCTCACAGCAAGTCAACAGACTGTTTACTTTTGCATTAATATTTAACTTCTCCTATGAATTAACCGGAAGATTTCTTGATAAATTTTTGGAGTGGCTCATATGTACACATGGTACAGCCAGCTGCCAGCATAACCAAGTTAACCACTTGCCCTTAGTAACTTCTGTGCAAACACAACACAGTCTTCCTCAGTTCAGCCTGATTAATAAGCAAAAACCTGGCTTCTTTTTCTCAAGAGCATGAAAGCATAATATGAGCTCTACATTTTCCTCTTCAAACCTGAAAGGTTTTCTCTTTAAAAAGTCAGATTCCAAGGTCCTTAGCTCAAATTCAGTATATTTTTACATATTTATTAAAGAGAAGTAAATAACTATGCACAAGAGAAAGGACTGGATGGACAAAAGAGGCTCTGTAGATGTTTTCAGTTGAGGCTTACTTCATCATTGTCAGAACACCTCTATTGGGAACCAAAGTAACTAAGGATGTTAACCCTCAAATCTTACTAACAGTGGTCTAAAATCCAACTCCAACCACCTATACTTCCATTTATACCCATGCACACAGCCTGAACTACTGAACAGTAAAACAGCACAGAAAAGTTTAGCAGCTGTAAGCTATCTAACTTTCTGTGAGTCAATGTAGAACATACTTCTTTATTGTGGGATCCAGTGGTATACCTGAAAGTTGCATCTGAAGCTGACTTACAGTGTCTAAATTTCTCCCTGGATATAAGACAGAATCAATATGAAGCATGGAGCTGTGGTGATGCTCCCCTACCTTCTATGTATTAAATAGGGAGATCTTCAGCTCTAGTTCAACTCGGTTCCAGGAGGGTTACAGAGAATGATTCCAAAGCATTTCAGGTTTGATATTCAGCATGCAAACATTAAGTCCTTTGGACTGATGAAGTTCACACAGGTATTTTAGAACTGGCACCATTTAAACCTGATTCACTGCAGCCTACTAACTTACTTCCAGAGGCAGAACAGAGCAAGCATGGCTGTATCTAACGTTTTTGTGAGCTAATATAAATGAAAGTGTTTCATCACAGCAGAATCACATGTACACACTGTATAAAAGGTGAGAAAAACAAACTGAAGTGAGAAATGATCAGACAGGTCTTGAACCTTTTTATCCACAGTATGGTATATTTTTACTTATGATGGATATTTAACGATGTTAGAAAAAGCTAAACTCAACCTACAACACAAGAAATCAAGTTAAGCAGCTAATGATGAACAAAAGGGTGCGTTTGCTTTAACAAATATTATCAGAGCTAACCATTTTAACAACAGGTCTTTGTTGTTTATGGTTGCTGTCTCCTCTTTTGTAGATATGTGAAGGAATTTTGCATTGAGTTTAGAGACCTGCTGGCTGCATGATAATACAGTTTGATCATGATCAGTATAGGTATGTGAAAATAAATGTTCAAACTCTCAAACCTAATTAGGTACATTTTTCATGTCGTTAAAAATAGGTTTTCATTAAGAGCTGAACCAACAGAAAAAAGTATTAAGAAAGTAAACTTACTATGGGTTAAAAATATGCATTTTTTTTTAAATTCCTACATACATACACTTCAATATTCTTAAGATGGAAAGGGCATAAAAGCATTGTAAGTCTTCAGATGTCAGTCAAAAGGGAAGGAATACAAACATCAAATTATTAATATCATGAAAAGCACACCCCAGTTTGAAGAAAAAATAGAAACAAAATACCAAGCAAATTCACGAAAATTGTGCAATTCAATTCTTTAGAGGTTCCCTTCAGCTCAGGTGGGACGACACCACACCACTCTAATCCCTTTCCGTAACTTAAATCAAACCCTGTGGTGCACACAGCTGAACTCCTTTCTACTTAATGAAGTTTATTTTTTCCTTTAAATGAGACAGAATATTTTTATTATTTGATAACAAGCAGAGGAAACAATCCTAAATCCCATAGTTCTGAGAAAATGCACCATTTCACTGACACTCCAAAATGCTGCTTTGATTCCTCTCCCCTAAAGTACTAGCTGCAAAATCCTTCGCCGAGTCTTCAAAACTGGAACACAGAGTCTTTTTGTGAAGGGTAAAACAAATAGTTTTTCATAATTTCCATTATAATCCTTAGCAACTTTACCATTCTGCATGGAATCTGTAGGATTACAGGTGCTTGTCCAAGAAGAAAATAGAAATAGGATGTACATGACCAGCACCACACCAGAGACACTAAACTCTTGTAATCAGTAAGAGAATGAGTACTGATTTCTTTCAGTCACTGGGGAGAAGAGACTGAAAAGAGATCACGCTCCTTGAAGTTTTACATTTCTTTAGTGCTCCATTACAAAAAGTAATGTTGCATGAACAATTACAGCTCTGGCAAATGAGCAGTGACTGTCCTTCACATTGCTATTACTGAACCATATCAACAGGCAGTTTAATCTTTGATGGAAAGCGATTGTTCAGTCCTTTCTGCTACACTGGCCCACAGTATTGCATTACTTGGAAGAATTCATTCCTGTATATTTCATAACAACATAACTGGGTAACACTGGAAATTCACTGCAAATTTGGTGTTGATGTGAACATGAAGTCTTGGAATGCTGTGAATGGGGAGGTTTTATGTTTTAAAAAAAACCATAAATATTCACAGTTCAATATTAAAAGTCTAAAAACATTGAAGAGGATGTACTTCAGTTCCTTTTAGAAAACTTTCCCCTGCACTAGACAAAAAAATAGCTCTGTTTAAAAGCATTATTTTTGGAAATCCAAATCTTCTCGCTCTAGTACTACCTTTTCCTCCACACATTGGCTCCTGCCTTCACTTCCTTCATTATCCATTATCCTTCTGCATCACTGACTCCCTTCTGGGCATGTGCACATTCTCCTCTCATCCTCTGCTGAGTTTACGTTCCTGCTCTGGTTCTTTGAATACATCAGCTGTCCTATCAAACTCAAATTGTAAGACAACAATTGCTAAACTTACAAAGTGGAAAGCACGTTTCGGTTTCCTTCTGACCCTATATATATAACAAATTTACCTGATCTATTTCCTATAGGAAACATTTTCCACTATGTGATTCAAATAGTGCAACAAATGTCCATCTGTAAGACGTCAGCAACCAGACAAGTAAGGCATATTTCTTAGCCTTAATATGATCCCTTTCTGTTCTCTGTATTCCATTTCAGTCCTGTCATATCCCAATTCCTGAGCTGTCAGCTATATTCAGCTGTGCAGTATGTGACAGATTCATTTGCAAATAGGACCTGGTTAACATTTTCAGAATGTCAATATTTCAGGCATTATAAATCCTGTTTGCCTGTTTCTTTTCAGAAAACTACAAAGACATGGCAAACAGCCACGCCATGAGTAAAGCTTCATACTGTTGTTTTAACTGGATCAAACGAATGTATCACAAATAGATTTGAAAAAAAATACATACTCGTTTGAACACCTACATATATCCTTTTCTAGTGGTCTACATACCAATGGTCACCTCAGCAAACATTTGGAAGCACCTACATTTGTCGTAGGTGCACACATACCTATGTATGTTAAGAAGTTAAATCACTTCTTGATATAGAAGAATCAAAAGGATCATTTTCATATACCATAATCATATTGCATTTCCTTCCTCATCTAATTGTTTATTAACAATACATTTCATTATAAAAATTGATTTTATTAGGGCTCTGAATACCATATGTGCTATTGTATGTAGCATATGTGTATTAGCAGATGAAATTATAATTTTTTTTTAATGGTTAATGCTTTTACACTAGTTATTTCTCTTTGACTGCAGTAAAAACAACTTTCATTATAGGAAGTGTAGAAATGAAAGAAGTGGAAACATGCATTTATAGACAACATAAAGAACATAAAGAAATAGATAGAATGATATAATAATGATAGAAACCATTAGTTTGCTAATATTCCCCTAATATAACAGCAATAAAACCCAAGATCGACCTTCTGCTCACAATATTTCACCAGTTAATTTATGTAGACCCTTCCAATCCATTCCTGTAGATTCTCCCCTTTGGTTATAACACTAATCATTTCCCTATGTGTACTGAAAGTGAAATGCCTCTGAGAACACTTTGATCATCACTTGCACACCACCTCTCTCGTCCCCTCCAACATCCTTTGCTGAAAGCCATTCCACAGCTTCGGTCTTGAAGATGTGAACAACACTATGAAGGCAGCCAAAGCAAAACACAGTTTAGTTTCCTTCCCAAGCTTGTAACACCTTTGGCACAAGGAATCTTGCCTGCTCAGGTATACGTGATACCTTTCCAAGAATTCAAGCATCTCTGAGAAGTGAGAAACCAGATGTGATCTCCACCATACAGTTAGAGCCAGCCACATACGCTCAGGTCCATATCTCTGTTAACTTTCCAGTAAAACCACAGAGAAAGAATAAGATTAAGATGTTCCTTTGAACTATATCCAGACTTGTTTTATTGATAAAGTCTACTACCATCATTAAACAAGAAAGACTGAAAATTATGTATAAACACACTTATATTTCAGCATTAAATGCTACTTTTTTTCATATTGACAATGGAATCTACATTCCACAAAGCCAATGTAACATATGACATTATATTTATTATTTGAGTATGCGTACCCAAGGACATGCTTTTTTCATCATACACACAGATCTACAGAAACTAAATCACTGCAGTGATACACCAGCAACACTCTCTGCCTTTCATGGGACTTATTATGCAAGGTGTGTAAAAGCAATCCACATGCCTCTCACTAGCATCTTCCAAGCAGTGAGTAGTGGAATTAATTGTCTAGAATTCCTATTAACAGGAAATAAATAAAGAAAAAGAAAGAAAACAACAGCAGATGAGGAAGGAGATATATGGCAACGTTGCTATCAGCTCTGTCCTTGTAGGTCTGAAGGAGACAAGGAAGGTTCTGTCCCAGCTTCTGTCATACTGCTATGTTCACCTACCTGGGGTGGAGAACTTGTCTGTCTACATTTAGTTTCCATGGAATATGAGCTGTCATTTTTTTAGCAAGCAACACCCTATTTGTTAAAGTAATCTATTTCCACTTGGTTAGGGAACATTCTGCAGACATGCTGTGTGTACTCTGGAAAGAGAACCAGATATAATGATGAGTATTGAAAATAGTAAACAAACTTCCTGAAGGGAAACTTTTCGTTTTAATAGACGAAAACAAGTTTTTTATTATTATTATTTAAAAACTGTATTGCAAATACAGTAAGGAATGTAAAAACAAGATGTAACCTAGTAAGTAGATTGCCTGACTAAAATATTTGCAGGTGGTTATGGAATTGGTACACCACATAATCCTTTCATGTTTTTGAGATGTACAGGACAGTTTAGCAAATATGAGGTACATTCTGTATCTGTCGTTATGTTGTTAGGACATATTTATTTCTCTTATTGCTAAAAACAGATCTGAGACAAACACTCCAAATTAATCCGCAGAAAGCGGAAAAGAAAGCAGGAACTTTTGTTCAACTGCAGACATTAGTACAAGAAGCAAAGGAGCCATTTGAATATATATTTTTTTCTTCTCGATGCCATTAATGTTTGTGCACTTAGATTTAGCAAGAAAGCTTTTCCGCCAACACTTCAGATAATTTGAAAGAAAACAGCTTTTGTCTCAGATGTGTTTGCTCACATTAATGTGTTACAGAGTTCACTCTAAGCAGTACTGGCTGCAGGAGGTTATTCAATGAAGCACAACACATGGCTAATCTTGCCACGGCCACTCTAGACCAAAGGAGACTTGTCTCTGATCAGCTGTCACCACAGACTGAGTAGGTACAGACTGTCTTCACTCATTTTAGAATAACAATGCTTGATGTTCTGAACGTACTGAGTCGAGGAGAAAAGCCAGTAGTGAGTTTGGAGCTAGACTAGAAGACATCCAAAGATATCAGGATGATGAGTAAACTAGTACTGGTGATTTAGAAAGTTATTTTTTTCTAATATGAAGCAATATTTTAGCATCAAGCCATTCTACTACTTAAGCAAATTGTTAGTATGTTTTTTCTTTCAAGAGGATCAAGTTAACACAAGAGCCTTGGGTAACCAATGGTTTAAGGATTTCTGTTCTCTTAACCTACTTAAATTTCTTTTGCAATTTCAATTAACTGCAATATTTATTTTATTTTCTGAACCTATATGTATTATTGTTGTCCCCTCCTGCAAGATGGCAAAAGCCACAACAAAGACAGTTTCATATGCATGGTATTCAGGGGGAACGGCCTCAAGCTCCACCAGGGGAGGTTCAGGCTGGACATCAGAAAAAAGTTTTTCACAGAAAGGGTCATTGGGCACTGGCAGAGGCTGCCCAGGGAGGTGGTTGAGTCACCATTCCTGGAGGTATTTAAAAGAAAGGTGGATGAGATGCTCAGGGGCATGGTTTAGTGGTTGATAGGAATGGTTCGACTCAGTGATTCTGGAGGTGTTTTCCAACCTAGTGATTCTGTGATTCTGTAATTCTGAATCATTGCTATCTGGACAGCTTGGATGACAAAGTCCAGTGAGGTCGATGAAAAGACTTATTTTGGAGGTCTTTGGATCAGAACCAGAACTTGCAAATTTAACTGTCTGAGATGTAAACTACTTGGTATATTTTAGTTTGGGAGATGGTTAGTAAATGCATGTAAAGATCAATCATCCTATTTTGGTGACATCACTAGATGTACTCAAACTTTCTTAAGTAGTCCAGTTCCTCCTGCACAACTCCATGAGTGTTCAAAGAGCTCACCCACTGCTCAAGGAATACTGGAAATTGCATAGAAGCCTTTGCCAAAAGTTTTTGCAAACTCATTTTTTGCCCAGCTGATGAAAGAATGTCACAAGCAACTGCAGCCACTCGTGTCTGAAATAACTCATGTTTAAGTTATGGAAAGTATATTTCTTTCTTCCCTAAGGCACATCGTATTTGCACCAACACTTAAAATCCTCAGATAGAAAAATTCTGTCTTAGTATTACCCTGTATATCAAATCTGAACAGGTCTGAAATGGCAGCCAGAGTGTGATATAACTCATAAAGTTGAAGCTAGTACCCTTGATCCACCACATTTGGGATCAAGGTCAGCAGAGAGGACAGGATGAACTTTGGAGAAATTGATGGAAGATCTGCTGTCAATGAGCAGATATCCATTCTCATCTTCCTGATCTTCTCGCATAATCCAACACCATCTGTCCCAGGATATGGCAGGGATCCAAAGAGAATGTGTTGAAATGATTTACATCATTCCCCCCAAACAACAGTAAGAGGAAACTGCACATCCATTCCCCTACTCATAATTTACACTGTCAAAAAGACCTGTACTCACTCCAGACATTTTCAACATTGATATGAACTAAGAAAATAATATAGATGTGTTAGGTGCATGAAGATGGCATATACCTCTCCTTGTATTTCATGTCACTGGTGCCAACCATGTGATTTAATGCTCATCTGAGCACAAAGTTTAGGACTGCTGTGATATTTCTTTTGTTACTGAACACTTGTACAGTTACATCTATTCATTATATATATCTGTAAGCTTCATATGAGAGAAAAATCTTCCAGTTTCTCTTTAGTTACGTGTAAAATTTGTACCTCCTGTCTCTACTTCAACAATCCATAAAGCATTTTAAAAATATTTGTCAGTACAGCACTACAGTAACATGGATTACAGCAAATCCATCACACCTGTTGTCTGTGTTCTACATTGGTTTCCTCCTTGAAATTAGGTGGAAGCCTTTGCATTCAAATAAGTCAGTGACCTGTGACAAAGATAATAGGGCATCAACAGAATGAGAGAAGATGCTGATTGACAACAAATATTCAGGAAGTTTCTTTCATTGTACCTTCTAATGCAAAGGTACTTGTTTGTGCTGAAAATTAAGGGTTTTTGGAGGCCAGTTCCAAATTGAGGAATGAGCTCCGTCAGGAACTGTGAGTCATCACAAGCATTTCCACCTCTCTCTCCAAATGCATGACATCTTTCTTGTCCTGACCTTCTCTAACATCTAGCTTACACATTTTTAAAACAGATTTCTTGCTTTAAAAAAAAACAAATTGCGCCAAACCAAATACTGCACTGTCCAGTCAATTTTCGTTTCAGGGAAAAATGAGAGAAAGAGCAAAATACACATCGTGGACAAAACATTTACCATGACTCCAGAAAGCAGAGCAAATCATATGGAAATTCAGACAGCATTAAGACCTTTTGTAAAAGAAATATGTTAAGATCTCCCTTCTTCTGTAGCACATTTAAAGCAATACTTAATTGCAGAAAGTTATGCTTAACTCCTAAGTGCTGGGCATTGCTATATCCTGCTTTCCTTTATCTCATTGATATATTTATTTTATTAATTAAATAAGATATATCCTGTAAGATAGTAATTAAAAAGTATTACACTCACTTTCTGGTAAAAGTTTATTTTTATTTATTTATTGAAACTGAGCCCTGTCTGTTGCATCTGCTGCATAACCAATCAAAACATGTTCCTCACAGAAATAAAATTATTATTTTTTTGTCTTCAAATTGATTTTATATTTCAACAAGTTCTGTTTATTTATTTATAAACATTCCAAAATTATGATCATAATTTAGAAAACACTAGTTCTCTCCTAAGAAAATGTCCCTCTCCATAAATACCAGCCAGAAATTACCACTGAGTGTCTCTTTATTTTTTTCATAACAGTTTCAGTAGAAGTTTCTGAGTTGTCGTTATTTTGTTAACACAAATAATTATAAAGACTAAACACACAACAGCATGTCATGACATAATGTGGCTAATAAGACTGCCAGAGTCGCTACTTGAGTAGATCATTTCTATAACTTTACTTTTCATTTTATGTCTTGGTTAAACAAAGGCATAGTGCAGAAATGGATTACAAAATCAAATAACTAGAAAATAATGGGAATAACAAAGCAGAGATTATCACTATGCAATATTGCTCACTTTATAAAAGTAATTTTCTCTCAAAATCCTTATTTCTATATTTCAAAGCATAAGGACCTGACTGGTAAACTTGGTCTTGTGGAAGAGATGTCATTACTATAATGGATAGCTATATCCTGATGTCTGAATTTTATACTGCATTATGGTTTGAAATACTTTTTTAATTTATCCTATATTTAGTCTGTCTTGTACATATTGAAGAAGGAACTTTACTAGGCAGAAAAGCAGTGGCAAGCAAAAGAAGTATGTCTATCAAGACCCCAATCAGATATTAATGTAAAAGTAAGTAAGACTCCATCAGCACAGTTCTTGCTGTTCCTTTTAATGTACTCTGCAGACATCCGAAGATGACACAAAGGTCTAATTACCTGCATTCAGAGTTGCAGAGACTGCAAATCCTTCATTAACCTCTAGTGTTTTCTGCCTGAGAATATGCAAAGAATGAAGTCTCTCATGTTTAGGAAATTAAAATCATTTTCCACCACCGCAGGTTACTGCCTAGCATCAGCTGCATATCTGTTGGAGGGTTTCTTCCTGGGAAATTGTAATTCAGCAGTATGGCAGAATTTTCAAACTCGACAATCCAGCTAAAATTGGAGAGACTGATAAGATAAACCTTCAAAATATCAATATATTCTTTTACTTAACTATACTTTCTGACACATGTGGCTAGGGTCATTCTATTCTAAGATAGGAGTGAAACTAAAATTATATGTAGGCAGCATTATGAAATGAATGACAGAAGTACACCATCAAATGAAACATACCAAAGTCAGGCCAAGAAATGAACTGCCTTTACAGGAGACTTCCTTATCTTTGAGAAGGTAAATAAAACAGCTTGCGCCTATATCACTCCCCAAAATGCACAGCTACATTAGGATAAAACTGTTAGTTCAAATTCTTTCCTAAAACATACATATCAAAGTAGAGAATTTTTTTTCATAAATACTCATGTGCTCTAGGAGCTGATTGAAGATTTACTGTCAGTTAAGTACTCTGCCTTGACACTTTATGGAAACTGTTTTTTATTTAAGCAGAATAAACTCCTTTATATTGACAGGCATCCTGTGCACTTAAGCATTTGTTCTTTCTGATTTCTTTCTGATTCAGAGTGGAATCTTGCACCGAGGATGAATGATACTGACCACTAAGAATAGTTGGCCATAAAAATGACCTAGCTGCTCATATTGACATCTCAGAAAGGTTTCAAGGGTGACCTTTAACTACCTCTGCTACAGCAGAGAACACAAGCCATTATATCAGAAGTTTCAGCTGGATATTTCAAGTGAAGCTAGTACTGTGATAAACCTGAAACAATCTCAACTTCTGCAACTTGATTTCTCCAAAGCTGAATTTAAGTGCTTTATGAGAGTTTAACATCAACCTCCTATCTTCAGGAAGATACCTTAATGATACCTTAAGCAGTTGTCCCAATATTGACTCATTTGCTAAGTTTTCAATGGAGAGTTAAAAAAAAAACCCCAAACTCTAAACCCCACTGCCTTAAATGCACATTAGAATATTGCTAAACCTTCTCTTGCCAACCGTGTTGCTCTCCAAGGGATTAAAACATGCCTTGGAACTACCTACAGATACAGAATATCTCTTTAGTGAACCAAGAGGTCTCAAAAGAATTGGCTTCCTTTTTCTGTTTGTAAAATGTGTTTCATGAATGCAGCTGAGCACTTGCATCTATACACAAAGTACAAGAGCAACACAGGAATTTGAAATAGTTTCTCAGACTTAGGGTTGCATCATCTATCTGCAGGTGGTTTTCTTTTTTTAATCTAAAACCTAGGAACCAATCCTGATGAAATTTATTAACTCAAACACACAGAATTTTTCACAGAGAAAACTGTAGCCAAAAATACTGCACAATGTACCTGCAGCTAATTACATCTGCACAAAATGAACTGATGGGCTGTAAGTACAAAACTATCACAACAGACAGCTCATACACAATGGTAAGATCCTATTTTATACTGTGCAGAGGAAGTGAGTGGGAACAATAAACCTACTCTGTGGGATTCTTGAGTATTGAGCCTGGTTACATAATACTGGATCCATTGTTTACCAACAGGGAAAGGATGGGCAAAATTTTGACCTGACTCGCTGTTATTTATTCATACAAAATGAGAACAGGTAAACCTGAAAGCAGCTGAATTGGTGCAGACCAAATCTCAACACAAATGAGAGAGTAGGAGAGAGACACTCAAGAGGCTTCTGTGTCACTGGACTTCTGCAGCTCTTCTACATATTCTGATCCTTGCGTGATACCCTGCCTTGCCTGCTCCATCAGTGATATGTGGCTTGGGCACATGGACCTACTTCTGCAAGGCGTTACTTCAGCAGTTTTAGTCTTACTAGTATTTTTATTAATGGCAACAGGATTATTTATGTGAATATTTTCTAATACACATCAGTGATTTTACAGACAGTACCTCAATCTATTAATCATTTGCTGATGTGCGTATTATTGCTTGCTAATCATCCAGAGTCTATAAACTCCATTTTAAACCTGCTTCAGAATTAAAAAAAAAGGAGAAACCAGCTGCATCCACTTTCTCTCTACATAGTGCAATCAGATTTCTATTACCTTGTAAGATGGTTCACATTAAAATAAATGGTTCACATTTAAGAGATTACAGGATCATTTTGTAAATTGGATTACAATGAAGAGACTTAAGATTCTTGAATAGTTTTACAAAATATAAAGGGACCATTGTAAAAGCCTATGCGTAAACTGTATGTTTGTATTCAACTTTCCTGATCACTCACATAAGCACTTTGAACAAGGTGTTAATCAGTAGCTTAAGAAGAATGACCTTTTTTCTCTTGAGTTTTAGCGCTGAAATCATACATTCAAAATTTTAATGTAACTAATTCTAATACTAAAATCATTATCACACAAGTATACCTTAATAGAGAAATCTGCTGACTTTATCTAAAAGCTAGTCAGTATTTAGCCAATACTTATCGGGAACTTTGGCCCATATTAATGTCCCATATGATCTGAGTTTACTTATTCCCATGGAAGACATTGGATAGGAGAACTCATTTGAAAAAAATCCCATAGTCAAGGATTTATTCAACAGTGTATAAACATAGAGTGATAAACTGATTAACTTGACTACAAGTTTATGAAGATGCCAGTTATATAGTCTGAAAAGAATTGCAGTTAAATTTGTCCAACTTTTTTAAAACTATGGAAAAACGTGACATGACAACCTCCTCAATGGTCTCTAGATCTCAACCATTTAACTGTTCCTTATAAAAATTTACCTAATGAATAAGAGGTGTCAAACTGAGTTAGCAATGAAACCTTAAAATTCCTTTGCTACTAAGGCAAGAGGATCTGAAGAAAAGCTATTTACTTCTTGACAATGCCTAAAGTAATTCTGAAGTGTTCTGAAAGCTGTTTTTAAATCCAGCCTATTAATTTTCATTAGTGAGCAACAGCTAATGGTAACTAAGCCTTAATACTATCTTTGTTTAGTCCTTCATACACAAATATTTACCTACTAAAAGCTTTTATAGGTCTTTTGTTTTCCTGACTCCATATTAGACTGTTAAGATGAAAGAGATAATTAGTGGTTTAATCACATTAATTTTAAAAGGCCTTAATCACTTACTTATCTCTTTCTATTGTGTGAGGGTCAATAGATAAAATGTTACAATAGGTGTATTTTAACCTTATAGTTCCGAAGCTCTTGATTTTTTTCCTGTTTTGCTACCAAATAGAATAAAGTGAAAACTTATGTTACGGTTCCAGTTCTTTAAGGACTTCACCATATGAAACAGCAGATACATTTACCCAGGTCTTTTGCCCTTGGAAGCAGTATGTGAAACCCCAAACTGACAGAAATTTTTATACCAGTCTTTCAAGGCCCTGATTACACTCTATTTCTAAAGAAGTGCAAAGGAGAAGAGAGATTTAAGCACCTGACTGGACATATTTCTGCAGAACAGTAATTGAGAACAGAAATGCAAATGTTTAAAAGTAAATAAAATATTTTTGATTTAATGGAAAGCATTAAAATGCTAAAGAGTCAGGTTCAGGTAAAATGCAAAGGTAAAAATTCTCATCTTTGAATCTATGATGCAGAAATGGAGCCTATAATGCAGACATTACTCACGCACAAGTTGCATGAAACTCAGTATGTGATCTTGTAATATGGTTCAGTTACCACTACAGAACTGAAGCCCCCCTAGATAAGATTCAGGCTCTATTAGGATCCTTTGCTGTACTATCCAAATAGTCTCATTCAAGCTTTTATTTTTGCAGGAGCCAAGAAGTGCAGAATTGAGGGTAGTTTAGTTTGGGTTGAGGACTCAAATTCATAATGACTGTCAATTTAGCAGATTCTCATAATTCTATAAATCATTCAGTCTGTGAAAATAATTTTAAGAAATTTAAAGATGCTTTCTGGAGGTAGTGCCTGCTACTTTTACTTACATCAATTGTTGGTCCTTGAGAGTCCAAACTAAAGTTCTGTTCAGCATAGGTATAGATGGAGGAGTTTGATTCTTAAAACGTTATACAAGATTTGAAAGAAATAATTATTCTTCAGGAATTCAGTTTAGATTTTGTACTTCTGTACTTTCTGTTTTATTTCTCTGCTTTTAATATACTGCAATGCAGGCATGCCTAGGAGACTTCATTTACCTTTACATATTCATAAGATATGCTTTAAAAAGTAAATATGTCATATGCTAATGATACAGATGATAGGTCAAGGCAAAACTTTGTATTGTGAAAATAGGAGAGTCAGTATTTGTGTAGAATATTCTTGAGAAAAGTATTATCCATGCAAAGTAATTCCTCTTAGCAGAAGACTGTCCTAAAGCCTATCCTGACATATGTCAAGACACTGAGGCAATCTTAGTGATCCCTGCTGCTAGACATGAGAAATTATATTTATTTTCAGTACCTGCTGAGCATGAAGTTACTCAGCAAGAAATGATTACCTAAGTTCATCCCTTTGGACGAATCCTTACTGTCACTCATCAGCTGTTGTACAAGAGCATCCCTGAAGCACAACAATAAACTGGAGTCACCTTGTACTGAGTGCTGGAGGCATGGATATGCTGGAATAGGAAACAGTCTTCTACATCTCAATAGTCTTTTCTGTGTTTCTTGCCAGACCTTTTCTTAGCATCACAAATAATTTTTACCTTGGCAATATTAAGACTAATATAAATAATTCTTCTTTAAACAATAAGCAAAGAAGTTCAACAGTCAAATGAGATGGCAACAAGGTCATATATCTTATCAATAAACATTTGTTGAGCTTTCATCAGAGCTTGCAGACATAGCAGAAACACAAAGAATGGAGATAAATGACCTAGTTACCTAGTTTTGCTTGGCCTATCAATATTGTCATTACTATTTCTTACTGAGAGACGTTATTTACACTGCTTTTTGACTACCAAGATCTTTTCAGCAAGTGGTGTGAATATTAAAGACTGCAAAGAGTGAAACTAGCTTTCTGAAAAGGGCTTTCAAACAGTACAGAGAAAACACTGGAGAAAACAGAAAAAAAAAAATCCCTTTGTATCTTCTTTAAATTGCAGTATTCTTATGTACTGCTGCAACTCCTTTGAAATACAAAATGACAGGGAAGTGTAGTCTTTTCACTAAAGAGTGCCCTTCAAAATTTTCTGCATTCAGCTCTTGCTTGTTACACAATCCATCAAGCCTCTCAGGCAGGTCTGAACTCACCATGTGTATGGTATCAGTGTGGTCCTTCTCTCTAACTCTGTTTGGGTAAGCCCTATAATATATGCGTTTGTCCAGCTGTATTCTTTCTAGTCTCACAAAATCCCACTTGGCAAGCATCAGTGACACAGAAAATGTAAACCTGTGGCAATCAGGAAAGACTCTAGTTACTGGTTAACCTTCAACCCTGAATATACAAACACAGCTTGATCTCTGACCATTGTTGAGAACTGGAAGTTTCATGGCATTATTTAACCAATTCTGTTTGCCTTAAAGGATTACTTCATTCCTTCCTCCCTCCCTCCCGCAGCTATACTCCTGCTGAAAGCCCCCCCATTGCAGCCTGCACAATCTTTTGCCTTACTTCAAATGCAACCGTGATTGATCCAGCCGGGTGCCATTTGGTGCACAATACATTACAAGACACAGCTTTGTCTCTATGGCAGCAGTTATTTCCATTGCACTATGCTACTTAAGTGTCTCCGATTGGAATCCAGGCAGTAAACTCATCATCTTTTAAAGTCAGCTGTACAGTTTCATTTTGGCAATGGACTGATCACACAAAATAACCCCACAGCAAGTCCTTCTTTTCTCCCACATTTGAACAAACTTAGTCAACTTCCAGGCAAATGTTGCAATCAACTGTGGTTTTTACACTTGAAATATTAACTAGTGCCCAAGAGATACTGGACAGGAGAAAAAATGAGAAAAAAAAAAACCTAGCCAAAACAAAACAAAACCAAAACTGGTTCCAAAAGTCTTTCCCCTTTATGTTTATTTCTTGTATTAATTCCTCCTTATTCAACAAAAAAAGAGGCCTCCTCCTCTTTCACAGCTATTAAAGCTACAGCTGTTACCGATAGTACCTCAATGGCTTTTCAGGTAGCTTAATCTGTGTCAGATGCTACCTGATTAGTCAACCATTGGTTGGACTCCATGAACTTCATGGTCTTTTCCAACCTAAAGGAATCTGTAAGAATATACCTCTTAAAATATTTAAGCCTAACATCTTATTTTTTAATTCTTTCATCTTATTTCACATATTTAAATGTCACAGTGACAGTATCCTTTATCTTACTTTGCCACACTCCTTTTAAACTGCAAGCATAAGGTTGCAAATAAACTAACAGTAATATGTTTTGTACGACAAACTTTTCTATTTGGGTGGTGTTTGGCAACATCAAAAAAAAAAGTATCTTTCAGAAATTGTCATATTGATGGCTACAAGGATTTCCCTGCAGCCACACTGACTTTTTAATCTAAGTTCTTAATTTCACAAACACCATTTATTCAAGACAATAAAGAGCATCACCTGGCTACTTGAACTTGCATCCTGATTTTGTTTTGATATGAAGCATACGATAAACAGGAGACCCTTAAATTAACTCCAAAAGATTCCTGGTCTAACCTCTGTTGGAGAAATTAGCCTTTATAAGTATACATTTTTGACTACCAGGTTTTGTGGAATCCTAGCTATCTATATATTTATAGCACATTTCAATATAATTCATTATATCAAAAGTTAAATGACGGGCAACACTGGGAGTCAAGAGTGTATGACATCCATTTGAAAGATCTTTCAGGCATTGGCAACCTTGAATGCTTTTTTTTTTCAAACCCCACCAGTATTATTGCTGATCTCTAGTGAAATTATTTTAAAGCATTACACTTCAAAGCTGTATTTAACTTATTTTTTTAATGACGTAGAATGTTTTCCACTTTAAAATGCTTTTACAAGTGGCACTATTCTAACTCTGTAACTGTTCTAGTATTATAAACTTTTGCTATTAATCATTCTTAATACTGATTTTCTTTTTCATCCCTCTCCAGCCTCTGAAAATCTGAACGGTACCTTGGGAACTGTAAAAACAAGTGATGGGCCAGCGTAAAAACCTATATCCTGACATATTCCAAAATCCAAATCCTACATATGGACATGTTATTTTTGGCCAATTTTTATTGAACAAATATTAAATGCATATACAGTGCAGATGGGTAACTGTTAAAATACCAGGTAGAATCCTGAAGATCTACTCTGACAAAACCACTTTTGATTTCACTGGCAAGTTTTGCCTGATAATGAACACATCTGACCCATCAGTTTATCACCTTTCGGTTATAAAAGATAAATATAAGTTATATATAATAATATATGTTAAGTTATATAAGGTTCTCCCACTCTATCCTTGCTAGTAAAGTTTGTTTTGCTGTCCTGAATTAGTAAAGATAAGTCTTTTCAATGATTTTAGCTTTCTAGTACAATTCCTTTGCAGCTGTTCAGAGTAACAAAACAGGTCATGTTTGGTTAATCAGGGACTTCTTTTTTCCCATATATATTAAACAACATAAGTTTAAAGACCCATCTAGAAAGTCTGAAAAAATACATGCAATGCTGGGCTTCTGAGTAAACAGGCAAACTGCCTTAACTCCAGAACAGAGTCCTTTGGGCAGATAAAGAAAATTAATTGTAGCAGGGAGGGAAGAGGGAGTGAAATGGGAGAAACTTAGGATGTTTAGGACTCTTCTTTTGCTCTTACATTACTCAGCAGCAACTGCATTTTATCTGCAAAGTTAATTTTAACAACAGCTGACTAAAATGCCAAGCTGTTATGTATCAAAATTCAACAAGGTCTGACCTATACCATCATTCCTGCTTATTCACCAGTAAATGAAGGCAAGCTTTATCCTCCATAAAGAGTTTCTGTCGATGTGGATCTCCTAACAGAAGTTCAGGCTCCCCAAGGTTCACGAAAAGGTAACCACAGAAGCCGCCTCCTTCTCCAGGCTTTGCCCTACAGACCTTATTTAGTGAAGCAATATATGACTTTATATTATGGCTTTACATGTACGTAAAATATTAGAAAGTTACTAGTATCCAATGTATATACAGAGACTAAAAGTGGGTCTGGGAACAATTCTGAACTCCATGCACTTAGAACTATTTTGAATTACTACAGCTCATCCTCAGAGATTTTCTTGGTGTATCTGAATAATTTCATTTTTTTAAGAGATATAACAGTAACTTTCAAATCTTCCAAATTAAAGTGTTTCTACACAGTCAGCTAAAAAAACTTTTTTAACTTGGAAAAGCCCACGGAACAAGATGATGCAAGAATACTTAGTAACTCTAGAAAATAACAACTTCCTATGTAGTTTGTGATATATTTTCCAAAGGCTTTGAACCACTAATACAAGCCTTGTGTCTACTGCACTGAGCTGTAAATGGTATCCAGAGACAGGGGTTCATTTTCACTGGAAGACATAAGCAGAGAGCAATTAGACTTTAGGTTTCAAAAAGCTTTGCCTGGCATGCAGGGCACATTGTGGAGATATTTGAGCGACTCGCCTGTGATCACAGTAATGGGGGATGGAATAACGGTTTTATGCTGTACTTAGATTCTGGCCCATCAGGTTAGAAAAGTTTTTTTGAGGCCAACCTGCAGCAGAGTCTTTGCAAAGATTGCATCTGAGGGTGCCCAGTGAAAACTCGAGGGGAGATACAAATTATGTACTATAATGACAGAGCCTTTTGAAACTGAAGAGAATTTCCAAGGATTATTTTATGGTCCCATGAGAAGCTTTTCATTGTCCCACTAAAGATCCTGCCAAGGCTGCCAATATTAAATCATTTTCAAACCCAGTAAACTTTTTTTCTTCTTGCTGCTGGTAGCTTTTTCTTTATTTTTTTTTTTTTTTTTCTAATACAAAGGATAAAGTATGAAATTACTCCCATGCAAACTATTTCATTGTCTGGAATGTTTCATTTTCAGCCCCTTGGCATAAAGTAGCTACTGCAGAGACCACGATGGCTGAAAGACAGCAGTACTCACAACTCAGTGAAGGTCTAAGCCTCGTTACAGTATGACACCAAAAAACACTAGAATTTTTCAAAGATGTAGGTTATGAAATTTTTCAGAATGCTTATCCTAAATCAATAATAGCTTGAAAAGTAAAAGAAAACTGGTGCTTTGTTGTTGCTGTTAATTCTTGATTTTTTTTTTAAATGTAACTCAAATATTTCCTATTTTACATAAATGTAATTAGGAGACTGTGTGGTAATTTCAGAAGGAAAGAAGGACCCATGCTCCCAGATAAAATAGTAACAATATCTTCCAAAGTCTCAAAAAGCAGGGAAGTGAAAAGAAACAATTTCTTTTCCCTGTTTCGGGGGGCTGGGAGCGGGGTTTTATTTTTCAGAAACCCCTATGGGCCTGAATTCAGTTTAATGGTTCTGGGATATTGATTAGTTGGGATTGACAGTACCACTGGTTGTTATAAGGAATAATTGCTTCCAATTCTCTGTATAATCTATATTGTCTTTAACAACCAGCTCTGGCTTATTCGTAAAACTAAGTCTTTATTATGCAACAACCAGCTTAGAATCAATGAGTCATTCTTCAAGATCTCTTCACTCTTTCAGTGCTTTTATTTTTACTGTTGATATAACTGAATATCGTTTAAATCTCTTCTTAATTGAAATTTTCCTACACTCTTATTCCAGTTTCAGCATGGCCTTTCAGCTACTTGTATGACCACAAGAATTTTCAATAATTTTGCTCACATATCAATGGAGGGCTATTGTGCTTCAGCACGCCTGTGCAAATGCCCATCCCTAGAGTCAACAGTAGATGTTTCCATACAGTGAGACTGAAACAATGGTAATACACACACATACTAAGATTGTTATAGAATTATTTCACATATGGTAGAAACTAATTTTTATTATGAACTCAGCTATTTTGCCATATTTTTTAAATACCTGACAGACTTATCGTACCTTTTACACTAGTATTCTAAGCATTTTTATTTAAAACTAACATTCTGCTGGTGTATTATGTTTAGAGGTCAAAAAGTATCAAAGGTCTACTTTGAGAGAATATTTTAATCCCCTTCTACCTCTTTATTTTTAAGGAAAAACAATTTTAATGAGAAAATTCAGGGGGAATTTTATTTTTGCAAAATAAGCAGAATCAGCTTTTTTTTTAATATCTAGTCCAGTGAGCCCCTCAAAATGGTTTTGCTGGAATGTTTGGACTCACATCAAAGAACTCTTGGAATCTGTGCCACTGTATGACTTGAAACACAAGGCTTCTTGTGGAAAAATAGAGTCTTCAGGTTTTACCTGTCATGAAAACAGATTGTATTTGGCCATAGGTATGATCATAGCATTCTGGTTCTGGTCAATGCCACTTCAGGTGCTATGGCTGGGACACATGCTTGAAATTGCTCTGACAGAGGAGCAAAGGGAGGCTGAGCAATCAGTAGGGTTATTACACTCATTAAGACCACTTGCCTTGTGAGGAGAGGATGAAGGAATTGAGCCCCGAGATGAAGTGTCGTTATAAAACAACATAAATGGAGTATATTTGAGCGAATGTATTGAGTAAGGCTAATGGAATAAAAATCGGGGTAGTATCATCTCCAGAAGTTTTCTTCTTTTAAGTATTATGTAGTCAAAAAAAAAAAATACAATATACATTTATGACTGGTAAAGAATACAAAGAACAGGACAGAACCAATGGCACATTTTATACTTATCTTTGAATTCATCACTAGTTGGAAATACGGCTTGAGAAAAAATTGCAGCTCCACCCACAGCCCACTGAACTTGATAATGAGTCTGGTTAATCTGAATACACATGGAACAAGCCATTATTTAAGAAGAAATATGCTGTGCAAAGTAGTTTCCGACTTTCATTAAGAATTTAACTCTAGTCAACTCTAGTCACTGCAGTCATTTAAGCTCCCAATATAAGACATCATGTTCAGATACAATCTTGAATTTTCTGATTGCTTACCCTTGTGAGTGGCAAGAGATATTCTAATTACCTTCGATAGGAAAATTAAGTGTTTTGTTGGAGAATACGGTGCCACTGTATTGCATTGTATATCATCTCTGCTAGTGCCAGACAACTAGATATTTGAAAAGTTTCAAATGATTCTATACGTTCTTCTTCAAGATAATGTCTATGCATCATGTCTGATTATTTTTTCAATTGAAAAGCAACAAAGCAAAACAAAGAACCATGTTGGAGTTCGTCCAATCTCTTTCTCTGCATCTGCCAAGATGAGGCCCACCATCTCAACCTGACAGAAATAGTACTGAAAAATCAGTATGCCAGAGGCTGTTCAAATTCCTCATGGAACTCTACACCAGATACAATGCTCTACGGTAATAAAAAGCCTGCTACACAGACCACACCAGATTATGTTAAACATATCTTAGCTGGAAGGGACTGAGCTTAATTATAGTTAGAGCAGTCATCATTTAGAATAGTAACTCAACTGCAGGTTTGTGTTTCAGCTCAGTCAAGCCACTTAAAATCGATATCACAGGTACATCATCTGTAAAATTATCCTGCCTGTCTGAGAAATACATACATACAGTCTGTAAAGCACTTCTAATTTTTTCAGCAATTCTATTACTAATTCCTTCCTAACTGCAGCATTATTTTACCAGAGTTACATACAAATGAAGACTAGATTCTGCATATCTCGATAACACACTCAGAGCACTTTGATTATGTATTCCTTTTAGAACAAAACCCAAGAAATATTTAGGCAAGTAGCTATTAAATAGGACTGGAATAAGGGAAAACTACACCAACAGCTGCTGTCTAGGAAGATTTGCAACATTTGCTCAGAGTAAAAAAAATAACCCACTCATCGATTTACAGAAATATTTGGCAATTCTGGAGTGGACAGAAAAGCACTATTCTTTAATAAATTGGCAAAGCTCCTAACCATCAAAAAATATTAAAGGAAAAAGAATTACCATTTAATGCTGCTTAGTCTGCTCAAATCAATGTCTGTGTGGGTGGTTCTTGGAATATGTACTTTCAAAAATATGTTTGGGATCAGTTGAGCTATAAGGATATCAATTATATCCTCTTGTGGGTTTTCTACTTTTAATATTCACCCTTGCTCCTTACAGTTCAAAAATGCAGTACCTATCAGCTTGATGAAATTAATTTACTTGCTTAAGGTACTACCTGCCCCACACCTACAAAGATGCTGCTGCTCAGTCAGGGACAGATTCCAGTGTCCTCACTCACAAAGAATGGATTGTAGCATCTGCAACAGTCAATGGACCACTTTTGGACTGTGATAGTGTTTGGAATGAAAAGCAAAATCATAACTTGGCTTCAAAAAATGACCAAGCTGCAAAATCCTAGTGTAGATACATACTCAGAAGCCCACCATATATTATAAAAGGCCATAGTGCTTGATCATATAGCTTTGGTTTGGCTGAAAGTAGCTTAAAATGCTAAGTTGAGACAATTAGGAAACTTTCTTTAAATTTAAATTTGGTTTTAAGTGTGGTTTTTGGCATGAATCTATCTGTGGTTCTCCACCCTCATTTTTAGTTCATAAATTGAACTAAACACCTAAGCTAAACACTGAACTGCCATGTAAGCTAGATAAGTGAAGAGCACACTAATTATAGAAGCAGCTTGATTTCAAACTATGCATAGCAGCCTGCCAAGACCTGGAGCATGAACATGTTTATACTAAAATGTTAATTTTCAAATGAAGCACAGGGAATCAGATTCTTTTTCTCCATCTTCCTACAAAAAAATAGCATTGTGTGACTTCTTATTTTGTAACTTTCCATATATTTCCTCCATCCCTTGTCACTCCTTTCCACTCTCCTTGTGCCAACTTGCACTAAATTCCAATGACAGAATGCACATATTGCTCTCCATTTGTCTTCCTAATTGTCACTGCTGCCTTCCTGGAGACAATTTGGATACTGAAAGGCTCATAAGCAAAGCTGGTAAGACTTAAATAAAGTTACTCTGCACAACAGGGAAGTTTTCCTCCTGTTTCTTGATGATTCCTTATGTTTTAAGTCCAATTTAACCTGTGAGATTGTCACTATGTTTTGCCTCATCCTTCATTTACTGTACATTGTCTTCCAATTTTGTAGATGAAATTATCATGATTAAAATCAAGAAGGGACATTCTGCTCAAAAATTATGCTTACAAAGTTGCCCTCAGTCTCCACAGTACCAGAATTTAATGTTTTTTTTCTCTGTATTCAGTAAAACCTAATGGTCAAACTGGGAGTGGGCTGTAGAGGGGAAGACTGACACAGGATTATAATATGTCATTCAAAAACAATCTTAGAAAGTCATAGACAAGGGTAGGACTTAAGACGTCATGCAAGAAGTAGAGAAGCAAATTCTCTATTAAGTTCAGATAAAAGGTGAGCTAATGAAAATAATGTCAGCAGGTAATTATTTTTATTTTTATTTTATAACACCACAAAATATGCTCTTTTTTTTTCACTACTTCATCACAGTAGTTTTAGATTGCCAAAACTGTACAGCTTTATATCATTTTGCAATCAGTTTAAGCTCTCTAGGACAAAAATGTTCTAATACCTCCACAGTAATTTATAGAACCTTTTGAACCATGAACAGAATAAACTAGCAGATTCATCTGCATGCTGTGGCACGTCCATTTAGTATTGTCTACAGCTTATTTCTCTTAGAACTGCAAGTCTTGAGATTGGTAGTCTTTGCTTGAGAAAAAGTTTTGCATAGTTTTCCTGAATACTCTAAACCTGTTTTTCCTTTGTTTGCCTTGTTTAAGTTGTGCACAGTCTAGCAATCAGTATCATACCCTTTATACACCAATTAGATTCAAATAGTATAATATGTGTATAAATTGTGGAGATGTATGCATAGTATTGTAGAAGGAATAAACTTATTCAGAGACAAGGCATGGTCCTGGAATCAATATAATTCAAGGGCAGATGTCCAACAGCCGTAGGTGTGTAATTTGAATTTGAGTGTCCTAGCCACCACCGCCTGCTCTTAACAAAAGGAAGCTGCATGCTTGTAAAACCTCAGGAGGTCAGGAACAGAGCAGTTTCTTCTTATGATTGTGAATGTTTTTCTTGAAATATTAATGGAACTTGGTTTTACCTCATTTCTTTAAAACTGTAAATATGAACATCTCATAGGACTTTAAATGCTACTTGCAGCTAATACCCACAAAATTATTGCTATTCTCACCAAGACTCATGACAGAAATCTTTTTTTAATGATCAGCTTGTACTACGTGTCTGTTCAGAATAGTCTGGGGAGTAGAATCGCACTCTTTAGACTTCCCAATTGCAGTATCCTGTTTACACAATGTACTTTTAATCATTTAAGTAGTACACTGGATTTATTTTCACATCATTCTTTACCATGAAATTTATAGTTTATAAACAACTTTAAACTACGTTTGCCCTTGGCAAGGTCAAGAAGGGCATGCAAGCCATCAGCCACACCTCCAACTATAAAGTAGCTCAGATCTGTCATCTGAGTCAAACAATAAATAATAAAGATTGATGAAAGCGGATCTTAAACTACTTTTGAAATGCATTCTATTTTCAGAATCACTAATGGCTGGCCATTAAAACAGAAAACAAAAGGGTTTTCTTTTCTTTTTTGTTAGAGCCATGAATTCAGCTGAAATTTAGAATCTGCTTAATACTTTTTTCAAAAGAACAAAGTTTTCTATTATGATGAAACCGATATGGTAATGAAGACTGCTGTTACATGAATCTTGCTGAACAGCACTCTGCAGAGTAGTTATAGAATGCATGGATAATTAATTTGTGTCTTCAGAATATCTGTGGTTTTCTATTTGTCTTTTATCCTTATGTGCTTGTCAGGAAAATGCTATCTTGCTATGTAAATCTGCACTATTCATCCTTCAATTAAAATGAAAACTGCATTTTGACTTGAAAAACATACAAAAATCAGTAGTAGCTAACTAGTAAAACATGTCCCCAATTCCTAGAATTAGATGGGACTTGGACAAGACTTCAGGTAGAAAGTATGTAATACTGTCAAACAGCTCTACGTGAACTGTTTAAACCTCAGAGAGATTTATTTTCCAACACTCCAGGCATGCTCTCACCTACGAAATCAGAATTCCAGATGGTACAATTACCACAAACTTCAGTTATGCACCTTTAACATGGTTGTTCAAGGGCTGCAATGAGTCAAAACACCATTAAGCAACACTTATTTATGCATGCAAATAATTGTGTGGCAAACCTATAGGCACAAGTGGGCTTTGTATGCAAATTTCAGGAGTAAACAAGCGTACTTGAGGTGGAAATTCTGCTTCACATGCAGCAACTGTGTTAATAAATATGCAAAGTCAAGTTAGGACACACAAAATCTGCTCTACAATTAGTACTACTGCTGGGTCTTTACCTGGGCCCTAACACTGTTTTCTATTTGGAGCAAAATCTCTGCTTTTATCTTTTGTGACTTGAGTAACAGTGACTCTGAGAAGCTAGGGAAAAAGAAAAATGAGTGGAAAACCTCTTACAGCCCTGGACTAGAATGTGAATTATCATCACGTGGCAGTCAGGTTAGCAGACTGGAGAAACTTGGGGTGCGTATGATTAGTGTAAATGGATCCTTCAGATGATGAAGCTGCCAAATTCTATCAACTCTTAGCAGGATATGTACATAAGTGAGGTTTTTAATAGCTTTACATTTGAACAAAACTCAATGGCTTTCTCACTAGAATGACAGAAGATATTAATGACAACCAAATTTTGACCTCCCCTCACTGCCTAAAAAGCATGAAGTTACTAGAATTTTTCAATACACCTTTAAACCTAAGTAAACTAATCCCTCTTGATGCTTACTTAGCAATAGCTGCACTATTCTTGCCAAATATTTTCTAAAACAATTTAGGCTGAGGCAGATATGGCCCATAAAAGATATTAACTTAAATTATTAATTTTGGTAACACTGAAAGTAAGTAAAGATAGGCCATTATACAGCATTAGACATTTTTAATGTCAATTAGTTTTACCTATGTCACCTGTATATTGAGTTAGCTTAGGCATTATCAAATTACAGTGCTCTTTTAATCGAATTTGGAAAAGGTACAATACAATGAGATTCATCAAAACACTCACGGGAAGATCTTGTTATGTAAGAGAAGACATTGATCACCATCTTTCCTTATGGCTTTTCGTGTACATTAACAAATTCCAAGTCTCCATCAGATCTAGACCAGGTTAGAAACAGGAGCCAGAAGAGGTTTGGGGATTCCTGTGAAAAGATTTCCCCAACCTTCTCCTTGGTGAGAAACTGGTGAAGCAGTCCAGCTCAGGCTATCTGCACTCATTAGTGTCAAACAAGGACTGTCATTGAAACTGCTTTCACTACAGTTGCAATGCTATAACAAATCATCTATTACTTGTCAGAGAAGAGTATTATTATACTGCAAATATTGCTAATATTCATAGTTTATTTCTGGGAGAGCAGATTGGTGGCCTTCTGAAAAAAAAAAAGCCTTTTGCCATTTTGTATCGTTTTCTTTTCCTATAATTTCTGTAATAATAGTAAGTATTGCAACCCACATAAGACCCACATAACTCATTGAAATTGATTTTTAAATATCACATTATATATTGTCATTTATCTATGGACTACAATGCGTGCACCACTGAAAGATGGAGGGAAATAGCTTAAATTTTAATTTTAGGATTCCCTTGGAGCACCAGGTGGATGTAACATCAGAATGCAATTCTAGCTAGTGGCATTCAGCTATACTTTCAAAGCAACCTTCAAATTTATTTGTCACTTGACACTTCTCCAAGCTTATATATATAGAGAGAGTCCATTTATGCACTGGAGTCTTACATACATTCATATCTGAACAAAAATAACCATGACTTAATATTACCATGATTCATTTCAGTCCTTGGAATGTCACAAATGAAAGGGACCAATCTTTCCAGGCAGAGTAGTAGGTATATTTCCAGCTCTGTTATCTTCCATCATAGAGACTCAATGGCAACAATTCCTTCATGAGAGAAGCATCGAGCTGAAAATCCTCCCCTCAATCAGCAGCTGAACTGCATTGGGTCAGCTAGCACAGGAGTGCTCCTATAGACACAAAAATTTTGGTTTGGATATTCAAGGTAAGAGCCTAAAATTTTAAGACTGGGCTTAGTGTACACACGATGAAAAGTCTTCAACCCTAACTATAGCTCCTAGTCCATGAGACAGAGGAATTATGAGAGGAAAACAGCAAGAGGTGTTATCTTTACAAAATATATAGTTCCAACAAAGAATTCATCTGCTCTGGAAAATTGTTTCTATCTCTCCTTCCCTCTGACCATTACAGAATTACTTCTGCATGGACAAACTGGAGAATCACTCCAGGTTTACAGGATTAATCCTTAGCCCAGTAATAAAGAACTGAACAAAGACCTCACATGTAAACAGTAGGGTGGGACAGAAAAGGAAACCTAATTAACAAAATCTTCCCAAAGCAACAAATCATTTGTGTTATACAAAGCAAATTCCCTCATTAGCCAACAAAAAAAGCTTGTGCTATGCCAGCCATTTCAAAATTACAACAGCTTTTTGACTCACTCCTCAACATAACCTGTGCAAGTTTCCTTGAGAGACAAGATTTCAGCCCGCTGACTGTGCTAATTGTCATATCAGAAACAAATATAGATGAAATTAATGTTGACCTAAGGATATCTCCCAGTTAATGATTGCTTTTGAGGCTACTGATCAATTCATTTTTCAATGAAAGCTCTTAATGACAAACATAGATACTCAAAGATAGCTGTGACAGGAGTACAAGTGTAGAGATTACTATCAAAGCACAGAAAAAAAGATTAGTATTGTTTTAAATATTTCCAAGTTGTGCTTCTAATGACTTAGATATTTATGACACTGGTAAACTACTGAGTTTATTTAACAGGCTGTTACTATATTCATTTTGTTAAGTCTTTTCTTTAATATGCAATTATATGGAGTGTCAACAAGCCACCCTTTGCAAATGCATTTCCCTCTCATGTGGAAAAAAGCAAGCTCCTTTCTGAAGACATTCCTTTCCCCCACCCACCAGTATGATTTATTACTCCTACTCACGTGTCAACATTCAGTTGTTTCACCTGGTTTCTTTTTTTAGCTGTGTAGCAAAATGAAATCAGTCCCTTGTCAAATTGCACAGCTTGGCACAGTTGTGCCAGAATTTTACTACAGATAGGAATTTATGTGATTACAGACATTTTTATCATCTACACAGACCATGGTTTTCCAAGACAGCAACGAAATACTCTGTACGGAGGGAAAATAAAACACTTACCTTTAATTACACAGAAAAAAAAGAGAAAGATGCATTTATTATTCTGCCCATGCCTGCATCTCTTTTCTTTGGAGAAAACAGGTAACAAGCACCCTATTTGTTCCCAACAGACAACACTATAAAGCAATTGAGAGCATACTGCCTTGAGAATCCAAATGACTGAACACTTACGATGTGATTTAACAAGTGTGAATTGCAATCAAAGAAAACACTGAAAACTGTTTCCTGATAATGAATAAATGATTGTATTCATATACATGCCTTAGATCAGATCTGCAAGTATATTCTCATATCTAGTCATGCTAGATAAAGAAAGCTCTCCCCTTTCTTCTCCCTATTGTGTATATATATGTGACTAAAATTTGAAATAACAAGTTTTTAGAACTAGTCTGACAGAAAGCAGCTAGTGCATTTGTGTTTGTTCTTCTGTGTAGCCACAGAGGTGGTGGGCACTGGGCCACCCATGCAGAACCACACTCCCCTACTCTTGCAAACATCCACCTTCCACTCTTCAAAAAATGTCTCCAACACCTCTGCATTGATGTGTCCACAGAGGCAGAGGTGTCACTTTGCACAGTGATCAGCATCAGCCACAGAAGTTGGGTCTGGGATCCTCTGATCTGCAGTTCACCAAAAGCAAACTTCACTTTTCACCCTTTATGGTCCAGCTCTATCATCACTTGCCCTCTGGTAATGTTAAGGCACTTTTAAAGATATGAAAAAAGAAGATCTAGATTCTCTCCTGGCCCTCAGGTTCCAAAAATGAAAGGACAGCTACATGGAAAGAAACCAAAAATAAAATTGTACTTGAAATGACAAGAAACTTTCTATGGTACAATTAACAATTTTATAAGAATTTATAAAATTTATAAAATCGGAGACAAGAGAGTATCCTTTTAAAACTTGTCTTTTATGTAGGTTTGTTCCTCAGTTCACAAACAATAATTCTAACCCATCATTCAAATAAAAATAACAAATGGTTACAATTGTTTTCTAAAACTCTAGTTAAAAAATAATATTGGCTTTCAGTAACTTTTACTAAAGCCCTCTGCAGCCCTTCCTCATGATCAAACACTAGAAAATTCTATATCTCAAAAAAAGACGGTAGTACTCGAAAAACTTCTGGCACAGTTGAAATAGAACATGTTAGAGATTTCATTATTCAATGTGAGTTGTGCTATTAATTAAAAAAAAAAATATTCAGGTAACTAATCAGATTTCTAGATACATCACCAGAAGAAAACTCTAAAACGTTGGCGATTCATTTGGGCATTAGTGGAAAGAAAGTATTTTTAAAAATTACTAAAATAACATCCATTCTAAAGAAAGCCGTACCATTTGCTCAGTTGCTACATCTGTGACAAATGAGCTGTCACTGAAATGTGTAATATATGATCTGCCTTACTGAGCATTTCCCTTTCGTTTGAGAGAGTGCCTAAATAAATGTTGTATTCCACTAAGTGCAGTGCCTGCACAGTGTCAATGTCAATGGCTGCAGTGGGGTCCTACCCACATGGAGTCATACTACCATATGACTAACTCGCTATCATACTGTCAACGTGACTGTCCCTCTTCCAACAAGCACAGGAAACAAAGTGGCCATAAAACATGAGCAAAATGACCCAATAGCTGGTACAATACTGCATATGACTTTTCAAGTAAATAACTGTGCGCCAGCAGCTAGCACTGTTGTTCTGCAGCTTGAGACACCAATCATCTGCAAAAAAGGCGGCCACAGGAAATACATATTTATATTTTTCATTTGCAGTCACATACTTCAGTGGGAGGGAACGGCTGATGACATACACTTACTTTCCTTTCCTGCATATCAGCTGGGAGAGGGGGATTTCTCCTTTGTGCATTGCAAAACTGAGTAGGATTCAAATGAGCTTCAATGAGCATACCTCGTGAAATACAACACCAAAATCAAACCAGAATTCAGACCTTGTGGTTGTATTTAGTTAAAATATGATTCAATCAGAGAAACTAATAATGCCGAAGGCTGAATTCAAGCAGGTACCAAGACTGAGTCCACAAAATACAGAATATGCAAGCAAGCCTGTGTTTGCATTAGCAAATTTGCATGTGCAAATAGACAGCAGTGTGCATTTACCAATTATGTTCACATATTACTATCTTTGGCTCCTTTTGAAAAGATACCTATATTTTTCTCAATATATCCTGGCCAAAGGCCTGGGGCAGTTGGAATTACCTTTGCCAGAAAAAGTGGACATAAAATACTTTCCAGGTGGTACTCAGTCCCTCACAGAATTAAGCCCCTCAACAGGGAGTTCTTGTTGGAATTCCTACAGAGAAGCTACTGATGGTTATGAAGATCAAATAAGCAGTGTAGCCCAAAGGCTTTTTCACAAGCTTAAAGTAAAAGCACTGTAAATGCAAACTTGCACAGAATAACAGCCTATTTAGCTTTCAGTAAATGAAGTGTTTTATCTAATAGATTATTTTTTTCTTCCTCTGATGGCTAAATGCTTCCCCATTACTAACACGTGAAGTGATCTAGAGTATTACTGTTTGCATTATGCAGTTACTTGCAGAGACCTTGGAAAAATGATGGCTTCTGGCAAAATTCACTGGAGAAAAAGATTTCCAGATAGAGATTTGACTTAAGGCATTACTGTTCAATGAGGAGTGGTTTGGGCAAGATCTTATTTCCACTTTTGCCCTGCAAGAAAATAGGCAATGACTAGTAAATGAGTTGGAAATTATTACTATAATTAACATGTCTTCAAAGTAGCCGTTGGAAATTGTGCATGTGGCAACAAACTAATGAAGCTCCAGTTGCACAAAAACAAAAGGTCACAACAATCTGAGGGAAGCGAGGGTAGAAGCTGTTTTAGAAAACTTTTCCCATATTGAAGGCAGACTCTGAAGAAGATAGTGACAACGCCATCCTGCCTTGCATAGTTTCATTGTCTCAACAGCAAGTCTCTCAGTAATGAATGCCTGGTGCCGTCAGCAAACACAGAGGCATTTGGAAGTCCTTGCAGAAAACAGAAAAGTACAGGAGAGGGGGAGTTTAGGATGAAGCTGGAAAAAATGCAGTCAGCAAAGTATATTGGTGACATGAAGAGAGATTTCTTTGGCCAAATCTTGATTTAATGTGTAAATAATAACTTGGTGTGCACTACTTATATATAGCATTCACTGAACAATTCAGTATGAATCCTTTTCAAATGCTACAGCTCAGTTTTGCACTTTAGTTTTTCTCTCAGAAGGAAGATTATATTCCTGTGGGTCTCTCAAGAATACTTCAGACAAGTTGTTCCCTGCCCTCAAATTGTGCCTGCATTTGCAGATAAAGAGAAAAATAAATTCATACAGATACTCTTTGTTTACTTTTTTAATGAAAATAGGAATCAAATTCATATCAAAGCTTCTAATTGCATTTTTGAATATAACCAGCTAAAAAGAAATCATATTTGGAAAAATACAGGACAAGCACATTGTGTACGGGTTTTACACAAGCACCCACGCACATATTTCTGCCATGACACCCACTTTTCCACATCATTCCTAATTTGCAATGTTCATGTTGCTGGGCCTGATCCAAATCCCCGTGCAACAAACATAAGTTTTTCAGTTGGTTTCAGATTGCCTGAGATTCAGTCAAAGCATTTCAGCTATAAAGAACGTATCAGGAATGATGGCTCAGGAGTGGGGGGAGGATGTGAGAGGCATTTCACAATGTTCATAAACAACCAAGCATACAAATGACAGCTGAAATTTCAAGTTGCATTGACAAGAAAGCAAAACCTGTCCTTCTGACTGTTCTTGGTATACAACAAAGTGATAGCTAGTTCCAATTAACCTTTAAATCCTTCCTAGAACAGCCTGAGAATAGAAGTGTGTGCTTATTAAAGATCCAGTTCATTCCATTATTTTAGATTTCCTTACTTCTATTTTGTTTTGTGATCCTAAAATCCATTCTATGATTCCTGGCAGGCTATTGCTCGGGCTGTGGGGTAAATCCCGTCGAGCAACACCAAAATTCTTTATACTTCCCGGATACTAAGCAGCAACTTACTTAAAAAGAGTTATTTAGTGTGCACTACTCGCTTATCTCTGTTCTTTCTACCTTACAGTAAATATCTGATTTATATCTTTTTTAAATCACCATCGTTAGCAGTTACTGGCAATGAATTAAACACGATTTATCACCTTCTCCATTTTCTGCTGTGAGCACCAGAAGAAAAACTTACATCGCCTTCAGCTTTCATAAGGAAATATTGAGGACACAGAGGAAGCCTGCTAACGAGGCTTTCATTTTGGACTCAATTTCTAATATTTGCCATAGTGAAAAAAACACCAGGTGTGATTTTGCTTTAATGTGCTTCTTTCTTTTACACCTCATATTAAATTATTCCAGTGATCTAAACGTATTCACAGAGCAACCCTTTACTACCTACTCTGTCCATGAAAGTGATCCACTTGCATGAAGCTCAAATTGTATAGCACGTACAGCCAATTCCACTGTAACAGATAGCATGCCATCTGTTAACTGTGTTTGAAGTCTGCAGTGGGACACACTATAATCTTCTTTAAAGTATCTCTGGGGTTACTTTTACAGGTCTGGAAAGATAAGGGAAAAATATCTCTTCCTCTGGAAGTAACACTGTATGTATCTTTCTCATAGGGCAGGGCATGGGGCAAAACAAGAGATACATAAAGCAGTGGATGTTTACAAAACTAACATCACCTCTTAAATCTTCTGACAAATTCTCTGACAAATACTTCGTATTCAAAATGAAGCAACCATTTAGAAAAAAAGAAATCAGACTGCAGTAGAAAAAAAATAGACCATCACTTTAATGCTGGAATTTTGAATCTGTGAAGAAGAACTTTAATAAAAGCAGAAAGTGCTTTGGACTCAAATGCCAAACTTTCACGAAACTTTGTGAATAGTTAGGATAACAGTAACTCCTTCTGGAATAAAAGACTACACACACTCACCTCCAAAAACCAAACCAAACCAAACCAAACCAAAAACACATCACATCCTTTGTAAGTTATTTGATCATTTTACTAGATATTTCATTTTAGGAAAAGATTTAGATAATATAATTAAATTATTTTGTAAACTCTATATAAAACGATCAGGAGAAAAAGCCACAGAACTGTCAAAAACTACTGCCTGATGATTTAGGATAAACCAGCACTCACAACAGACTAAATGATTGAGAACTGAGTGTTAACACTGTCTGTTTTCTAAAAAATTTTCTTCCCCCACTGGTAAATCCAAAGACACCCAAGAAACACATCATAAGAAAATCCAACAATATCTAATATCTTTCTTTCCCTTCTTGCTATTTTTTTAAAGTAATTTGCTTGTTGTTGACTTTCAGAAAATGTGTTTCCTTTATCTCAGAAATGGACCAGGTCTGGCAAGTAGGTCCCCGACTGCTTCTACTCCCAGAAGTTTCATAGGTAATAATTAAATGGAAGTAGCTTAAGTCTTCCTATGTCACATTCTGCTTTCATACAGCAAAAAGTCCCAGTGCTGAAAAGCTTCGTTGGAAGAATGAGTTCCCATGAAATTTCCTCTGCTAGCATGCTAAGGATCTTTAGCCTTAAACAAGTCAAAACAGAAGACTTTCATGACTGCAACATTTGTACTATAAAAGCAATCCAAGCATGCTCATGCTTTTCTCATAACCCATTATTCTGCTTCTCTTTCATTCAGCTAAGTTGAAAGATACTGATTGTATTTTGCATCGCTTTTTCATGAAATACCATAATTCAAGGTTGACTGAAGCCCACGCTATGAGTTTTAATTTAGTGTTTCTCAGCTTGGGTCAGCTGAGAAGCATTCACGCATCAGTAACTCCATTAACTACATGGCTGCTAAAGCAAGGAGCTTGGTTCACGCTGTAATAGATGGCTTTTCAGATTTCCTTTATTCCAGCAGAGAAGCTAAGCACTGCCAGCAGCTTACAGTGTTATTGGGCAATATTGTAAATTTAACTGTTATCTTCCACTGAGAAAAGATTCCATATTTTATGATACTGTTGACTAAAGTCTCTCTAGAACACTACGATGATATTCAAGCAGCACAAAAGATTTTGATAAGTAACAGTCACTTCTGTGAGTGTTACTAAATTAGGAAAAGCACCAAAGATTATCTAGCATTTCAAGAACAAATTCCCAGGGCTGACGGTGTTACTGTGACAGGAATGGGATATCCATCTAAAAAAAATTCGTTACAAGCACAAGCTATGAGCACAGATGCCAAAGTTGACTGTGATTGACTTATTTTTAACAGGAAATTTAAGGAAATTATAAACAAGTGATGTTATAACTTATGATCACTTTTTTTTTGAGAAAGCCAGAGGTTTTATAGCATGCTTCAAATCTAGGCTGGAAATGCATCAAGAAGATTTTACACAGTCCAGGAATGAGATAAGCCGTAGAGGGCTGAGTTGTATTTTGTATCTACTAGTACAGAGAGGAATAGGAGTAGGGATTGCCATCTCCTGTAGCCTGCAAGCCACAGTAACAGCTGGAGTGTTTCTCTATTGTTCTACACCATGAGAAAGCTTTCATTTCCCTGCTCCAGCTCCCACAAGTTTGAACAAGTCACAGTTCTGTATCTATGAGGATATTTTAGCTTAAACCACAAAGTCAAATCTTCAAATACATTGGACTGAGATTTGCAGGTTGTCAACAGAGGATTGATTCATGAATATCTACTGATTACAACTTTCTTGTAAACATGAAAAAAACAGTAAGAAAACCCACAAGGTATTTTATCATCTAATTATACATAAGCATTTTTTTCTTTTAACATTTCAGAGAAAACAAACAAACAAACAAGGCCAACTACTATGACAATTGGGAGAAAAAACGTTACCTACTGTTTCAGCATGCTTTATAAGCATTTATAGCTCAGGCTAACTCACAGGTGCACATAGACATCCCTGTGTAACGTGCAGAGGCATCTATTTTTAAAGCTATTGAGGAATACAAAAATATCTTGCATGTTTCCATCTGGAATTGTTTTTAGAAATGCCATCTAGAGGGGCAATGCAGAAACATTCTGTCAAAGAATAAATAGCATCTTTATGTAAGGCAATTAATTCTCTAAATGCAGTCCAATTTGTGAATGGCTGGTAAACAAATGGGGTAACTGCCAGTATAAATATTTATTTGGGAACAGAAGCAGCTTCATAACAAGCAAAAGTTTGTCTCAAACAGTTAGTGTGCACACTGCAAAGAAGGAGCATGAATGGCTCTAAGCAAATGCTCAATGAAGCTCTGCATGTGAATCCCAAATATACAGGAATAATTTTAAGACTTTAGTGCTATTAACAGTTCAGTGAACTGATCATCATGACTTTAATTCCTCCAGTGGCATTTGGTATATGATGTGATTAAAGCAAATAAAGTCCAGAAAGCTATTTGATTCACATTATTTATACAGGAAGATCCACTAAATGACAAGATAATAGTGCATAGAGAGAACATAAACATTAGTCACCAACTAGCAGCTATGGCTATTTGACATTTTACAAATTTTAATTTTTTAAAAAGATTTTATTCTAAAAGGAGAAGCAAGGAAATAATTAAGTATTCTTAGCTTATGGGAGAACTTTAGAATGAGCTAACATTTGCATTAAAAAAATCACTATAATTTTGAAATTTTAAATTCAAGAAAGAGAACATGATAATGGTACTTCCTCTGTTTGTTCAAGTACAATTAAATTGCTTTGATTAAAGTAGTAAATGTAATTACTAGATATGACATACTAAAATGGTAAAACATAGCTTTCTGAAAGAACAAATGCTTGTCTCTGAATGTGGATATTTTTTTTCATAAGGCATACTCTACATCAACTCACAAGCAAAATAAGATGTAATCCAACTACGGAATAGCAGGGAGCGCTCACACTCATGTTATCGAAATTACGCTTTGGCTGAAGCATTAGGAACCACATGGTTTTGAAGTAAAAATTTTCAGCTAGAAAGCATTTAGTCCCTGAGGTCAGGGCATGCTGACAAGCTGACAACTGGGACAGCCCATGTACCACTGGATGGTTACATTTAGTAAGAGGTTATGCCAAAACACAAAGGCATATCATTAAAGTGCCTGATAACGCAAGGTGCTGAGTCAACAGGGCGTGCAGAACATGCTGTACGTGCCATGGCTAAGGTCAAACCCCATAACTATTGCCATAGATACTGAAACAACTTCACTGAATCTCTTGAGCACATAACAGCTGCAGAGGAAGATGTTTGTTTCACAAAATCCGAATGCACTATAAGAGTAAATTACCATTGGAGAGAGATAAAGTTAACTAGCTTGAAATATGGGACTTCCTTTATGCTTCCTTCAAGCATTTCAGCATCTGTCTACGTAACAGGTTATTTTTTCACTCTGCCTCTTCATAATATTTTATGTCTTATTTAAATGAGATCCAGATGTTATCTGTAATTTACCTACTTCTCACAATTCTAGTCTTACTTCGAAGTTTTCTGTCTCTATATTTGAAAGAGAAAGTAATTATCACAGAAGATAACAAATCTATAGGAAAAAAATCTGTGATTTGCAGTCACAAGATCCCAAACCTATGATAACAAGAAAAGCATGACAAAACCCTCTGCAGAACCAGACGATATTCTGCTATGGACTGAATTTCATGGTGTTGCTTGTCACTGAAACTGACCTTAGAATGAATCTGCAGCACATATCATTACAGCCTGTTCCATTCAACGTACTGACCGCTACCAAGTGACTGATAGGAGAAAGCTGTCCTTGGTGAATCTTTGGTAGTGTTTAAAAATCTTAAAGAAAAACTTTGGGCTAAAAAAAATAAAAGTGAATTAAATCTCTTTAGTTGTTAATCTCTCTGACCTGAGAGAGATATTTCTGTAGCTCCCAAGTGCAACAAGAGAGATATATTTCTGACATATTTCTAATCAGTAAATCTACTGTGAATTTTTAACAGCTGAGATGCAACTGTAAACAGTTTGAAAAGTAAAAAAATGCTTTCAACTCTCAGACGTTGTGAGCCATTGTGCCAGTTATTTATTTTTAAATATAAGTCCAGGAAGTTACTTCTTATGAAGAACAAAGGATTGTTATGTGCTTTTGATAGGAAAAATCTATCTACTGTCATTTTTAAACTGAACAAAAAACTAGAGGGGGAAGACTGTGCAGCAATAGCAAATGTCTTCTTACGAACATAAGGTTATTTCATAATATTCATAAAAGTTCATTATGAGAGTTAACAAGGAACAACCTCCCGAGCTTAGCAGGAAAACTCTGCTAAACATTTTTCCTTCAGCAGAATTTCAAGAACATATTGTTCAAAAACAAGACTTTAATGACATTTGGTTACTGAGTTTTAGAAACAAAATTGTTTTGTAAGTCATAGGTTTAAAACATTAAGCAGAATTATTAAAAAGTAAATGTACTAGAGCAGTGATGGTTTTGTTCTCATGCCATAAAAGCTATTTCTTTCAAGGGAAAGTATATTTTTCCTTTTTTTTAAATCTAGCTTCTGTTCAGATAGACACAGGCTTGTTTTAAAAAAGTGCTTGGACATCGGGAAAACAGTGTCAGTTATGGAACTGTCTATTCTAGGACAGGAATACAGACAATATTTTTCATGTGTTCCTGGCATGTATTAGCTTTAGACATCCAAGGAGGAGAGCTAGGGAGAGGGAAGGTAACTTTGAAACAAAATAAGAAAGTTTAATTGCACACTGCATGATGCACTGTGTTGATTTCTGATTTATATTTAAATTATGTTATTTTATTCTAAATCTCTCATTTCATTTAAATGGGGCATGTTGAAATCCATCATGAATCTGTGGCTGTCTAGGAACTAAACTATGAGGTAAATTTCTTTACGTAGTCATAGAGTACCTATGTTATGTTACCATGCATAAGGATAAAGTTTCAATATAGCTGTAAGCTATATTAGTCTAATACTGTTAAATTACTGTATAGAAGGTCTAATAAAGGAAGTTCTAGCAAAACCACAAATGTTAAATCCTAACTGAAGTCCTGAAGTGGGATGGAAAATAAAGTCTTGGGGCTTCCTCTAGCACAGCACAAAAAGGTATTAAATTTTTCCCCCACAATATTTTAATAAATTATTTCCATGATGTTCTAGGCAAAACCACATGTTCAGAGAGGCTCATTAGTTCACCTGCTTCTAAAAAAATAAATAAATAAAAATGTAGCTTATATTAATAGACTTTGTTTTCTGTTATATCGGTAAATCTAAAACTTACCCCATGCCTGATCCAGCTCCTTCAGAAGTATCAGAAGGCTGTGGTGTTGTTTTTTAAAGAGAAAACAAGTATGCCACTACAGAAAGGTTGATATTTATTGTTACTTCTGACAACAGCCACATACATTTCACTAGTGTTACGCAACAGTAACGTTATCACTCCATTGTACTGTTAGGCAAGCTACAAATCTGAAGGTTTTCAGTCTGGATAATGACTGATTTCTGAAATAATGAGCAGTAACAGTTTGATGACAACCATTGAGCAAGTTCAAACAGCAAAGAGAAACTTGTATGACCCACAAGGAAGGAAGGATAAGACTCACACCTGGTCTCAATATGTTTGTGAAGGATAGATTTGCACTCACAGTAGGTCTAAAGATAAATTTGCAACTCCCTCCCGACTGGAAGAAAACTGTGTTTCTTATCTGCTTCTCATAGTATTTCTCCCTTTAAAAATGGTTCCTAAAAGGCATCATTGCTATTCATTGTTCTAGTCTTCACAGTTCTAAGGAGAAGTCATACCTCTCTCTATAACAAAGCACATGGAAATGCAATTGGAAGTTGCAATTGGAGCACTTCCCACACAAGGATGGGCTGAGAGAGTTGGGGTTGTTCAGCCTGGAGAAGAGAAGGTTCAGAGGAGACCTGATAGTGA